>NW_028186868.1:1663372-1746647 GCF_003343005.1 Rhea americana
TTTATTCAGGGAAATCTTCCTCCAACACAGGTGCAAAAGAGAAATGTGTTTTCTTAGACTTTGTCACATAAATGCCCGGTCTAACGTAGCTTTTGAAGCATTGCTTTTTAGTTAAGCTATATTCTATACCTGGGTGGACATTTTTATCAAAATAAGGCTACTTTAATTTCACATCTGTCACTGTTTTACTATCCTGACTATTCTCAAGTGTGAATAAGACCTTCAGAGATGAATCTTTGGACATAGAATCAACTGGTGTCATTAAGCGATCTGAGTACTGTTCTTTCATTGGTTTGACTCTGACTGTATCATACCCTGTTCATGGTGAAACAAAAAGCACAACACCTCTCTCCAAAGACAGAGACCAGAATTCAGAGGTATCATTAATGTATGAAGGGGAGTGTCTCTGCAATGYAATGTTCTGCAGCATTTTCATGCAAAGCTATTAATAACATTGAATTCAGCTTTTGTCTGTCCTTCATAGAAGCCATCAGACTTGGAGCAATGTGTATAAACTCATTCCATCCAGTCATACTCTCCATCATGATCTTCTGGCCGTTATTTTTGCTAATATTCTTTTGCACAAATGCAGTTTGGCCACTGAATAAGACCTAGGGAAATTAACAAGAATAGGAAGTGGCCCAAAATGGTACAGAAAAGAAAAATCGAAGAAGCAAGGAACAAGGAACTGTTATACATGGGAGAYAGAAAAAATACATTGAGTATTGTAATTTATCTTCTGCCATATGGTTTCTATGAGCAGAATTAAGACAAGGACACACCAAAAAAATATATTTTGTCACWCTGGAAGAGTGTAAAATATGTAATTTTTTTAAAAAAGAACTCATTTGTCCATTAGACACTGTATTAACTGGCCAAGTTTTAAAAATGCTTTGCAGACTGAATACACACCCTTGGGTATCTATACACTGCAACATGTTAGATACTCTAAGTATTGACAATTTGCACTTAATTGCAAACAGAACTTCGTACACAAAGTTGTTGCATTGCAAAAGAAAGGTTAACATGTTTGAGTGACTAGCTCTGCCTCACTGTGACTAATCAGAGTCTGAGCGAGAAACAAAGGGCRAATTCAGGGAAGCTAGTTTGCGTCTGCTAAGAAACAGGCTATTTTCGTTCACATTTTGTTTATATCATCAAGTTGTTGGAGAACATAATGCTCTGTGCAATGTGGCTTGCTTGTTCCAGCATATCCCCTGTTCCTTTTGGTTATCCCTCTTTATTCACTGCATTGATGACRAAAGGAATTACCACATCCATTCCCAAGGAAAAAGATAAGCATACTGCCAAGTGTTATCCAGTAAACAATGTGCAAGAAAGGACAAGAGCTTCTGACAGTAGACTCTAAACGGTACACTAAACTGCTCATGACCATGTGGACACCGGTTTCATAGCCCACAAGCACATGACCTTAGTTTGTGAGTGATGGGAGTTGTGTGTTCCCTCAAGGCTTTTGGGAAGAAGCGTGGCTCCCACCCCATGCACGTACCCATGCATCTCGCGTGTCGCCAGCGGTGGCCCAGGCACGCGGTGGCTTCAGCACCGCAGACAGGTCTTGCCCATGCTCTACCSCACGGGGTAGGGTTTGGGGTGGCCCTATGAGGTCTCACTCTGGCCACTTCCCCTCTGGCAGCACCTCCTCAGGTGCCAGGCCCTTACGCCTCTGTAGGATGTGTTTATAGTGAGCATGCTGCCGTAGTTCTTGTAATGGTAGTTTGGAGGATGTAGACCAACAAGGGTTGCAGGCAGAAGTGGCATCTTATTAGGCCAAATTGACATAACTGGTAAGAAGAGACAAGGTTTTGAACCTTGTGCAACGTTTGAGGAAGGATTTGTATGCCAAAAGAAAACTTGTGTCATTTTCACCCCTCCTCTTAATGTCAAAAACTAGGTCATAGCACGAGGTCAGTGGCTGAGATAAAGAGGTATTTCTTTTGACTTAAACAGGAGATGCAGTGCCAAGGCCTCACAGGATATGCCAGTATGATAGCTTTTAAGGGAGCTCAATTCAAACATTTCTAACATTTTGCCAAACCCATGAAAAATATGTGCAATGTGTCATTTGAATAGGATGACCTGTAACAGTTAAGCTCCCAAACTAATTTCTTTTCTCCTTATATCTTTCCATTTGAATATACRGCAGGATATAATCAGGTAGCAAAAGACAATATTGAAGAAATATACTCACTACGGATACAAGCAGCATTAACCACAGATGACAAGACAATAATTAATGGATGTACAACATAGCTTGTCCTTCAGTTTAAATCCTGAAGCTCAACAATAATTCTGTCCATTTATGAAAAGTCTCTCCCTTTTCAAGTAAAGTTGATACAATATTCCACTTAGTTGCATTTTTCTGTGTGAAAAAAATCTCATAGCAGTGTTTTTCAAATGGTTTGTATGTATGAAAAGTAAGAGTTCTACAAGTCTTTCATTAATAGGCCATTGGAAACACATGCTTCTTCTCTAAATATTGCCTTAACACATCAGTCACTGCTCTGGTTGCCACAGCGTTGTTCTGGGACTGCAGGTGGGCAAGGTGTGATCCGTGRAACAAAACTGCTGCATCAAAATGCTCTCTGCTCTAAGAAATGATCCAAGCGTCACCAGCTCAGGATTCTGCTTCTCTGTTTAATTCTTCACTCTCTTGGCAAGTACGAAATAAACTAAAATTTATTTCAAACGCACTTTCCACCAAAGCCACTGCACTGGAGGTCCTTCTGCTCACCTGAGACTGGCTCCTTTAACTTTCATTTCAGGAGTTCCCACATCAATGTGAAGTTTTACAGCCTGATTTGAATAATCATCTACTAAATATCCCATTTAAAATTAGTTGGAAATTAGGTGGAAATATTTTCATGTCTCAAGGGAGAATGCCCAGACAGACTGATAATTTGCAAGGCAAAAACTGTACCTTAAAAGTTACTGCAGTAGAACACATCCAACAACTGCAGAGAGGAACTTGGGTATCCTGTTCAGTTAAGCAGTTACTCCTGATGTATTACAATAGCTAGATTATTTTATTAGCTAGATAGGTAGGTATTATTATAATACAGATTACAATGACATAGTATAATACCTTATAATTACCAATCTTAACAAGAGATTATACAAATCAAGTAAATTCTACCTAGAGCTGTAAACTCTTGTTTCCGTTTAAAGCTAGGAGTTTCAGGACTCCTGGCTTTGAGAGAGTAACCTGTTACTGAATAGCTCAAAACCATTTTCTTCCTGAAGCAAAAACTGGGAGATAAGGAGCTGCTGCTTCAAATTGCAGCAGAACCCCTGATTTCTAACACATCAAGGAAACGGGAAGGTTTGACAAGTAGTTGGCATTTCAAAATTTCAAGCAGCTGTCGATGGAGTAATTAATTCWTTACTCTAAGTTACGTTTTGCTATTGTTTAAAGAAAAAAAAACAGAAAATCAAATCATTAATGATGTTTTCATCACTCTTTCAATCTGTATTCATTCATGCTCAAAGTCAGCAAACACTTCACCAAGTACATAATTTTAAGCATGTCTTCAAGCTCCACAGAGTTTTAATTCAAAATTAAACCTGGAAGCATAACGCTGAATTGTGCCTTCAACAAGAGGCAAACCCTTTCTCCCACTCTAATATTTTGATCTTTTAAAATTAAAGCAAAGCCACCCTTCTCATATACCAGAAGGTATTTAAGTGACCATGCAGTAAGAGTAAACTATAGCTAAGAAATATGCAAAGCAAAGTGAAAGACACTTTTTGACTTCATAGAGCATACTAGAAAAGACTCCCAAAGACCTGTCTAGCAGGACTGATGTAGCAGAAAGTGGAGATTAACAGTGTAGAGGCAAAATGTCCAGATAGAACAACATTTATATCAATGAGAATTAGAGCACTGTAGAATTTGCATTACTAAAGACCAGGGAGAACCAGGGCTGCTAAAATTCAATGATATTGATTAAATRTCAGGAAATACTCATCAGGAAAAATAACCTACGTGCACTGCTATGTACCTATAACTAGCTACAGAAAGAGCTGATCRTTCATGAGAGCCTAGTTCCTACTGAAATCACATTAAGAAATGAGAAAAAAATGTTCTAGGAAATATTTTTTGTATTGAGTGTTCTCTCATTGCAATGTTTTATCTCTACCAATAAATGAATGATAACAATTTAGTTTAATTTACGCTCTTTTGTAAATAAGASCAGGACAGTGAGGTGGATTGAGAACCGGCTGAAAGGCAGAGCTCGGAGGGTCGTCATCAGTGACGTGGAGTCTAGTTGGAGGCCTGTGGCTAGTGGCGTCCCCCAGGGCTCAGTACTGGGTCCCATCCTGTCCAACTTCTTCATCAATGACCTGGATGAGGGGACAGAGTGCCTCCTCAGCAAGTTTGCTGATGATACCAAGCTGGGAGGAGTGGCCGATCCACCTGAGGGCTGTGCTGCCATTCAGAGAGACCTGGACAGGCTGGAGAGCTGGGCAAAGAGGAACCTCATGAGGTGCAACAAGAGCAGGTGCAGAGTCCTGCACCTAGGCAGAAATAACCCCAGGCACCAGTACAAGCTGGGAGCTGACCTTGTGGAGAGCAGCCCTGCAGAGAAGGACCTGGGAGTGCTGGTGGATGACAAGTTGACCATGAGCCAGCAATGTGCCCTTGTGGCCAGGAAGGCCAATGGTCTCTTGGGGTGCATTGGGAAGAGTGTTGCCAGCAGGTGGAGGGAGGTGATCCTGCCCCTCTCGTCAGCCCTGGGGAGGCCTCATCTCGAGTACTGCGCCCGTTTCTGGGCTTCCCAGGACAGGAGAGACCTGGAGCTACTGGAGAGAGTCCAGCGTAGGGCTGTGAAGATGATCAGAGGGCTGGAGCATCTGCCCTGTGAGGAACGGCTGTGAGAGCTGGGCCTCTTCAGCCTGGGGAAGAGAAGACTGAGGAGGGACCTTATCAATGTGTATAAGTACCTGAAGGGAGGGTGTCAAGGGGACGGGGCCAAACTCTTTTCAGTTGTCCCATGTGACAGGACAAGAGGCAATGGGCAGAAACTGAACCACAGGAAGTTCTGCCTGACCGTGAGGGGGAATTTCTTCACCGTGAGAGTGACGGAGCACTGGGGCAGGTTTCCCGGAGAGGTTGTGGAGTCTCCTTCTCTGGAGATCTTCAAGGCCTGCCTGGATGCAACCCTGTCTAACATGCTCTAGGTGACCCTGCTTGAGCCGGGGGTGGTTGGACTAGATGTTCTCCAGAGGGCCCTTCCAACTTTACTGATTCTATGATTCTATGATAATACCCTTAAGGGATGTTCATTAGGATTTCTAGGTGTACTAACCAAGTAACAGGCCACTAGACAGAAAAAGCTGGCACTGGTAATTATGACACGTCCCAAACTGAAACACCTCAAACTGTATTTTAACTGAAGCCCTTTTCTCTTATATTTTATATTTTTTAATTGTTTAAAATTAATTTTAATTTGTGAAATGCAATTTTTATCTGTATCTCCATTCATAGATAAAAGCACTCTCTTCAGTGAAGGTGTTGAGGCTAAGGCAAAACTAACAGTAACATTTTGCACTTGCCTGTTGATTTCTCAGACTGGAGCAGAGAAAAAAACAGGTCTGTGCAGTGTTTCAGAGTGAGGCACTGTTCATCTCTGCTCATGGAAACTCCTCTGTAATCTTCTCTTCTGGTTGGGAATGCCTAGTCTTGTTGACCTTTTATCATTTTTACTCACATTCCTGATCAGATTCAGGGATTAACAGTTCCGAAACACTGGGAAAAAATTGTAATTCCTTTCCTTCTTTCTACTCAAAATGTAAGAAGTATTTTCAACTTTGGTGTTTTGAATAAGTGACCAAAAATTAGATGGTCAAGCATAAACTTAAGTCATGGAGAAAATTATGTTATGGTTTTTTTCTTAATATCTTTGAAAGTATGCCTTAAAAAAAACAGCAAAAAACCTTCATTATTAGACAGTGTTAAAAAAAGGGAGGGAGGAAGCATGTAAATTAATGCTTCCCCCTCCCCCCAAGTTTATTCTCTTGTAGAAACCTTCTAGTCTGAGGTATACACCTTTCTCCTCTTCACAGTACTTTACTGAACAATTACACACATTTGTTTCTCTTTTGTAAGAGGCCTTCAGGGTTCACCATTGATTTTAAAAAGAATTCCAATTCAGGTGTTTTAGYGTTACCATGAAGCATATGCCCAAACTCCACAGATTCCAGGTATTAATACCAAGACAGGAAAAAGGTTTCTTCCTCTGAAGGAGAYATTCTCATATTGTGGGTGAGTGTTTTAAGCTTTCCCTAAGAGTCAGGACTCAAGGCATTTGATATTTTTGCAAAAGATATTTTTTCAAAAGAGCAAAAGAGTAAGTCCTCTTTCGAAAAAAAGCTATCTGAAAACATTGCTTTTCCAGCCCCATACTTCTAATTTTGAGAATGAGATGTCTACAAGAAACATGGGGCTCCTAAATGAATCCTAGCAAAGATTTGATGTTAGTTTCAGCTAAATAAACCTCTGAACCATAACTACCACAGTAGAGGTATGTCACATTTGCTTTACAAATTCATTTTGGAGCTGTTACAGGCAATCCAGCCTCTCTTCTCTAAAAATACGTTATATACCACCAAAAGCTGACATAGGATAAGTCACTGAAGATACAGGCAAGTTCTACTTAAATAACTTATTAGGGGTGCTGTTGTTCAACTCTAAATTACAATTGCTCAATATTTTCCTTTATAAAGGATTCTTGTTGCTGTTTCTCTGAGAAATAATGCACTTTTTATATTTACAGTAAGCAATAGACATTCACCAAGAAAAGAATACCTGGCTTATAAATTTCATTATCCCTTTTCTTTATCCCATAATGCAGCACTGAATTATAGCTTCATACCAAAAATATTGTGTTCCTTTACTGGTTTTTCTAGTTTTAAAAATCTCCTCTAGTTCATAATGCTTGTTAGATGCCACATTTTCAGAATGTACTAAGGTTTTGTCTTTGAATCCTATTTGTAAGTTTACACAAAAAAAAACCAACCATGCCATATTTTAAYGCATGCAATTGCTTATCTAACAAGAACATACATTAATGAAGATGGTACATTCGCCTGAAGAATAACTGCTCTTATCTTCTTTCTTTCACTCTGCAGATTCTGATGTTGTTGTCTTGCCTTAATGTATAGTCATAGGWTCATGGGAAAAATTGAGGTTGGAAGGGAGCTCAGGAGGTCCTCTACTCCAACCTCCTGTTCAGATGTGCACTACAGAGCTACCATACAAAGCATGAGTATCCACAAAGCCACTGTTGAGGTGGCCATCATTGAAATGCCAGTAGATTAGGAGGAGAGTGGATGGTAACTAACTACTGCAGGAAGCATATAGCAGAAATGAAGCCAGCGCAGAATCAGCACACTCATAGTTTGTAAGACTGGGATCTGACTAACTCTCCAAAGAGTAGATGCCTAGTCTAAGCAGATCTCCAGTGGGTWAAAAGACAGGCACTGCTGATAGGCACTGTATGATTCAGCACACTTATTTAAGATACTGCCTCTTTTTCTGTCCCCTGAATACAAGGGGATGATTAGCTGACTAGCTTAATCTAACTGCTTAACACTGAGATGATTAAAGCTCTGTGAGGTGGCCCCTGCTTTTGATGTGTCATAAATTCAGCCATATAGGCCTTAAAGTTCAACAGAATTTCTGAATATGTATATAGAGCTGGACGAAAGCCTCAGACCACTGTGCTGATAAAGAGCTTTACTTGTAGGCAGGAGACACTCATCTTCACTGATGCTGGTATTTCAGCATCAGCATTAGGTGATAAGGGGCTCTACAGGCAAACAGCATCAGACCCATTCCCAGCTGTACCTGAACCTGGAAATACACCTTTTAGTAGCCATGAATCAGAGGATGCTCTAAAGATGAGTATGCAYATGCCTTGCAACATAGACTGCCCGAGCACATATCACAGAGGAAACCACGCGTGCCTGTTACCAGTTCACATCATCTGGGCATGACCCACAGAAAGAAGTCTATACCTGTCCTGCTYCAACAGAGTCCTACAGCAGTGCCAGAGGTGTTGCAGCCTCCACAGCCAGCACTCTTCAGCCAGGAAGAAAGAAGTGTCAAAGGAGCTAGCATGTGGCATGCTTATTCTTAATTTTTTCATCGTTACCGTACAGAATGTTGTGACAGTTGAATGCAGGGTCACATCCAAATATGAGTTTTCTTGGATTGAGAGTATATATGGCCAAATGAGGCAAAGATGATTTTATTTGTTCAGATAGTATTTCTGGTTCATTCTTTATCTCTTTGAGATTAGATAATTAAGATCATTTGCACATTTAAACTAAAGAAAATAGTTAGCTTTGTTACATAGTTACATTTCACACTGAAAGATTACTGTATTTCTGCTCCATAATTCCATATTGTCAAGTCCATTTATTTTCACATAAAATTACAATATTTGTTTTGTTTTGTTTAATTTCTGATGCCTTATGTTGTCTCGCTTCTCACCCCCTGTCACTCTTCCACAGCAGAGACCAACTGACCTTCACCTTAAAAATCTGTATCCTATCTTGGAGGTAGCTTTCTATCCAAATTTTTCAARTAACTAATTTGTTTTCCTTTCTTTGTTAAATCTCTTTCAAATATATTTGAAAATTTGTTTTAAAGTCTTTTTCCACTTCAGTCACTGATCTATTGCAACCACTCACTATAGCTAATGTTTTTGGAGTCACATCAGGAGTGATCTGATGGCATATCRGCTTGGGCTGTGTGCAAATCCGGAGAGAAATCAGGTACACAGGGACACTGGTAAACATCTGGACTTTCRCACTAGAGTCCCATAAGCCCCTTCTGCTGTTACCACTTTTGTTTTCTAAGACAGTGAACCCAAGCACAAATGTCTCCCAAAATATGTATTAAAAACAGTGTAGYGAAATCATAGTAGCTATAAATCAATACATCTCCACTGAGATCAGCAGAACCTGGAAGGATTTCCAACTCTTTCTGGTTCCGAATTGTAACATATGATAATAATATGAGAATTGTAATATATTTTACTCATTTGTCTAGATATTTGTCCATTCTCAAAGTGTTAMAATACATTTAAAGTCCTATTTCATACATTTATTCCCCTTCTGCTAATCAGAATTTCCCATGCCAGGTATTGTTAATGGAAAAAAATATTTCTAGGGGACTTCATGTTACTGTAGTGACAACAAAAAATAAATATTCCTAAAGTTKTCATAAATTTTGTTTCTAGATTTCATTTTCCCATGGAATATGCTGTTGTCTCCACCTTCAGAATGAGAGAAGACACCTCTAAGATGATATGTGCCTTTGGGAGATAAAGGACAAAGAGGAGACTGATCAGTTCAGGCTACAACTCCATGGAGAAAGCAGGTSAATTGATATCTACAGTGCAGCTGGAGAAGTGTTCAGCAGTTAAGAGCACCATTTTTGAGAACGTGGGGAAGGTTTTTGATAGTGTCTCAGTGCTGCTGGCCCACAAGCACAGCCCCCATTAATCACGATGGAGCAGTGAGGGCCCTTGGAGACAGCGCCCTGGTGAGGCAACCCCAGGATGACGTTACTCTGGGGGTGAGTACCAGGGGCCTTATTCTGTACCTCGGTCCACACTTGACTTCAGCAGCTAAGTTATCATTTGCACAGCTCTGGCTGTGTATTGTGATAGCAGGAATTTATTACTTCACTAACTTCTACCTTTGGAAATACTGTCTGCTAGAAGCAGATCTGCAGTTACCAGTCTGGGCCCCAGGAACAGGGCAGCTTGTTTTATTTCAGCGCAGAAGCGTGCTCTTTACACGTTTGTTAGCCTTTACCAATAGCAATGTACACTGGGTTGGGGAAGGTGCATACAAATCAAAAGCAGTAAAATATTAGTAACCTGCAACTTAGTCACACAACACCCATAAACATTTCTCCTCTGAAGTCTTGACCCCACGCTCCCGTTTCTCTGACATATAGTGKGTTACCACGTTACAGTGAAACATCAGAAGCACTGATGTATGGTGTCCCAAGCCATTAAAATAAAGATTTGTGCTTTATATTCTTTGTACTGTGGGACCATTCCTCCATATGAGACTAACACAGCGTGTCTGAAGCACATTTGTGTCAGAGGAATCACTGGAAGTGAAGCCTGCTCAGCTTTACCTCACAACCATGTCTTATTCCCCGTGAAAGTCTTTATGCTCTTCATCCAAGGGATGACAGGGAAGGATGAGGGGGGCACCTAGCTATTGTAGGGGTGGCAACCATATGATCACATATAGTAATAGCAAATAATACTTATTTCATTTTTAAACGTCTGATGAATAAGTGTTTTTCTTCCTCGTGCTCTAACTTTAGTCCCACTGTAAAAGCCAGTAGAGCTTTAGAGTCTGTTTAGAATGTGAAATACGTGAAAGTTCAATAAGTGCCGAGTTAAGATATATATATATATATATATATATCTGTATAGATAGATTTCTTGCACACACATTCCCAGCCGCTCTAATACCTACGCTGATGTTTATTTGGACAGCTTTTCTTCTAGAATTCCTTCTGTGTTTAGGAAGCAAACATATTTTAATCAGTTATAATAKTTCTGGTTGTTAGTGCTAAGAAGGAAATTCTGGTACCTTGGCTGCGCACTGAACATCCACAACTGATAACTCAGACACTGCCTCTCAATGAAGCTCTAGAAGATCATTAAGGTTTAAAATAGATGCTTTCTTTTCTTATTTAATTTTCCCCACAASAACCGCTTTCAGACTAACCTAACATTCATATACATAAAATTCACTAATCATGTAAGCATGTAGCACATACATGTTATTGCAGACTTGTATCACCAATGGGCACCGAGTGTTGCACAATTACCTTTTACATAACCATTTTCATCCCTTATTCATACTTCATGACTAATTATGGTACCATAATGTCAGCTTGAAAATGATTTTATCTTACCTGTGATRCCACTACTAAACAGTTACTATTACATATTTATTCTTCATTTTTGACAGGTTGACTCAGACCCGGTAGGCTCTGAAGGACCCTCTGGCTACTAAAGAGCTATGGTAAATGATGAAAACTTTAATAGTACATGTAGTTACAAATAGCCTATTTCAAAACAATTTATATTAACTATCCTAGCTGTCCTCAAGTGCAAATGATACCTTAGGAGATTAATCCTYGGACATAGAATTTGCTGGTATCTAAAAGTCATCTGAGCACAAATACCAGTTGCTATGTTCTTTTATTCCCTGGCCTTTRTTAACTACTACTCCTTTTTTGTTACCAGGTGCCAAGTACTAGGCATTAAGCAAATCAGCAGAATTTTAATAGCTTTGGTTTTATCTGGTTCTAAAAAAAGAGGTTCTTTTCCCCACAAAGTGTATGTGTTTGAAAAAAATACCACTTCTGACTTGTATAAAAAAAATCATTGCATTACACCTTCAGCTTTTCTGAAGAAAGAGGTAAAGTTGGTTCTGAAGGTGAGGAAACCAATATTTTACGTTGCCTCATATCTCATCTTTAATAACTTTACTTATTTAATTATTGCATAACTATGTCATCCTTGTTATTTATAGAGTCCTGCTTTGTATTTAGCTTGTCATATTTCCCAGGCAAAGACTATCTTTTGTTATTTGTTTATATGAAGCCTACGAAGCCAAGCAGTTGAGGATGTCAATCCTTCATCAACCCTTTGAAAATTAGTTTTGACTAATTAACAGTCAATAATGAATAGTGATTTCTGTGTTTGTGTTATTATGCAGAAAAAAGGCACACTCGATTAAAKGGATCTACTTTTAATTGACTGAATTCTCTGTCGTACAGAGATCCTAGTTTRCCAATTTCACTGGGTAAATCTAAACTGAAAGAAGACATGGTACACAATAAATATCTTCATTTGACATTGTTTGCTAGAATCAGCTGAATAAGGATCATTGTTAGCATCTGCTAATTTTAAAGTCAAAAGTAATAGGTATTTTTGCATTTCAGTCTGATGTTGATAGGAGTGGGGAAGGTGGATGCTCATCTACAAARGTGGAGAAGGTAYGGAATGTCATCCTAATGGCAATTTRCATTTAGGAGATTTGATCTTGTTACATTGTTCATAAGAAACTTAGATCCAGCAAGGTAAGTACTGTCAAAAGTAACATTTTATGCAAGTGGGCATTTAATCATGATAACTGTCAATACCATTATTTCTGAGAAATTTTTCGGTTCAAACACTAGTGTGTCTTCTTTTTTATAGARGTAATTTATTCCTATACTTATATTGTTGTCTCCCCCCCCCCCTTTTTTTTTAAATACACTCTTGGTAGGACATTAAGAACAAAGCGAACATTTTACTAAGAGTTTACTCTTCAGATCCACTTCTCCATGATTGTACCTCAGAGTACTTGTAAATGGAGAACCATTACAATCCCTTTTTTCCTGATGTGCCTTGGGAAGAAGTAACAAGTCTGAGTAAAGGTTTAGCTTAGCTAGATAGTTTCCAGTTGTTATTCCTCTTAGTACAATGGCATGAGGACACATCTCTAGCTGTACACTTTYCTGTCACCTAGTTTTTATGTTCTAATCCTGCAAAGATTATAAGAGTCCCATGGATTTAATACATCTATCAATCTCCACTGTAGTTTTACCTGATGGATTTGCACTGGGACAGTGCAAGTGCCAGCCCCTTCTCTAGGGGTGGCCAATCTAAGGTAGTCCTTGCACTTAAGGGGACCCAGATCCTTAGAGGCACACACGTCACACAGTAGCACAACCTTTTGTCCTGTGTTGGGCAGTTCAATGAAATTTTGAAAACCTTACATACTGATTTTGCTAAACTTGGTGTCACTAACTGGCATGTGCCTTCAGATGAATGTGGAGTGACATGGGGTGGGGAAAGGGGCATTTGAAAGGGCCCAGTYTGAACTGAACTTGCCCTATTCCTTTACTATATTAAATCTGATTACAGTTTTGAGAAGTGATCATGGCATAGAACTTGCAATGTACTCACAGAGGACTGGGTGTCTAGGCTGAAGAAGTGCAGGTATAATTTAGTGAACAATAAACACCTGTGCTGGAGTAACAGCTCTYCAGTGTTTGTTTCAGGGCTTTGCTGGTGCACAGGGAGCCAAATATTTCCCTGGAATAAGGATAGACAATAAATCTACAGCAGAACAAGCCATGATGTGTATGCCGAGAACAAATGTCATGAACATGCAAGTCTTTGCTGTGTTTACGGTCARTTAAGTTCACAGGTATCTCACACAGCGAAGTCATCGTATAGTGAAGAAGATTTAAGTGCTATATCCATAACTGCAGAACTTACTATTTGCTTACTATATATACATCCTGSCTTTACTGCTATAAAAAGAATGCCTATGTGGGACAAGAAAAATGGTGAAAATATATACATATATAATAATAAATAAATAATCAGACTTTAGGAAGGATTCCATGACTTTTAGCAGGCCTAGCTGTAAGAACAGGACTACTGAGAGCTCTTTTAGGTTGCTGTTTCTGTACAAGCTCAAAGGTCCGTCTTACTTRGACAGGGTAGAAAGCAGTTGGGCAGTCTCCCCTTATCAGCCAAAGGGCAGGATTCAAGTGAAAAACTGTGTGGGTAGACAGACGTGCTGTAGTCTTGAGATTTTATTCATGACTGTAAATCAAATTATTACTATGCAGAGTGGTTATTCTGCAAAGACTGGAGTCAGGAATAACCATTCTGTAATCCAAGACTGATAAGATAATGATTTGTCAAAGGTGATGTTTTAATGCTTGTTATTCAAAGGATCACTGTCTTTTTGATGTTGTGCACTGCATACTACATAAGGTTTCAGGCAGCTCAATTCTAGCACTATTCCTTTAATTTTACTTTTATATAGGGATATCCAGGAGTTGTTGGAGAGCCTGGAAAAGATGGGTCTAAGGTATGAAACAATCCAACATCACTGAAGTCAATGGTGCCAGAAATTTCTGCAACAGCAAATAAAGCTTTTTAGAAATTATTTTTAAGATTATATAATGATTTTTTCCCTCTTTTTTGATTTTTTGGAAGTTGCCAGCATCCTTCCTATGAAACAGCACCTTATTCTTACTACTGGAAAGGTTTCACTGCAGTACTTTACTTGCATTCCTTGAAGTTGTGTAGAAAGTGCCATTTCCCTTGTTTGCTGAAAGGCTAGCAGTGTTTCCTCCCGAGTGGTGAGCTGGAAGACTGGAAGGAACAGTTCCATACCTTTTTAAGTTGGCAGTGGGCAGCCTGCTGGCTCCTTCTATCTGGGGCCTGTCCCAAGCTAAGAAATGGACCAGTGCTCAGTGGCCACAGGAAGAGAAGACACAAGCATGGTCTGAAGCCACTTCAGCCACTTTGAGTGTTCCTCAGCCAGAGCACAATGTGCTTTGTATTCAGAGACACTGCCCTCCTCTCCCTTTCACAGGGCAGTGCAGATACCTCTGGGTAGGCATTATGCTACTAGCAGCGTGATCACTTGCAAGAATTCATGTGGTTATAGGTAACTGCCAGGTCAGCACTTCAGTGAAAAGCTTCTCGGACAATTTCAATATCCAAAATAAATTCTACCTGTAAGTAGTTGGGAGTGTTGCCTGAGGCACATACATGCTTTTAGCCATGCCTGTCATCTTGAATTTTATCATTTCTATCTGTTTTAGCTACAGATAGAAAGAGGAAGTTAATAGGCAAAAGTGCTAAGCACTGTTCCAATGCTGCCTAATTCCTGCAGTGTGTTCCCCTCACTGGGGTGAGAGAGAAGATGGATTTTGGTAATTCTGTCTCCAGCAGCTGAAGTGCAGCTTCTAATCTAAAAATCAGCTGCAGAGTTTTCTGAATATCAGAACTGTATCTAAAGTCTGTGCCATACACAAACTATTCTCAATTTCTGGGCTAAGAAACATCTGCAACCAGCTCTGGAAAGTTGCTTTATGCTTCTAGATGCACAGTTTAAAGAATTGGTGCTATCCTCAGTTTTCTACAGAAAATGCAGAATTGGGTGTCTGTATTCATAAACATGATGGATTATGAAAAGMAGTGTACTTGTAGAGTGTTTTTTTAAGTCAAAACTAGTATTTAATACTTTAACATAAGAGTTCTTTCTCTAATCCTTAGGTCCAAGAGTGTTCATAGCCAAATTTAGTAAGCACACAACAAATACTTTAAAACTTTAAAAGTTTATTGCCCAGAATAGCTGACTTGCTGCAGTTAGTTTTTTGTTTTGGTTTGTTACATGGAAATTAAGCAAAATAGTAGAAAATATAGGTAGGTAGTAATAAAACAAAAGCCCAACCTAATAATAGCCCTTAATATCCATTAAACTATACTTAAGAAAATGGATAGCCAAACATAGAGAAGTAGAGTATCTCTGGAAGAAGACAGAGCTTTTTGTGTTACATTATAGATTCCAAAGCCATAGGAAAGATATTTTCTGTCCACATTGTTAACATTTTTTTCTTCTTAATAGCAAATTGAAAAAGGTCTATATAGAAAAAATTAACTACTACAAGTCTTACAAACCTCAGTTAACATCTTACAGGTTGACAGTTACAGAAAACAGAAGGAAAATGATAGAACATTTAAAATATACAGGAAATTGATTAAAAATTCAAACACCAGAAGAAAATGGCAGCTGAAACTCAAAATGCACAAATATGACCTTTTGTGTCCCATAATCTTTACTCTATAAATTTGCATTCAAGCATTTTACAGCTTTATCAGAAGAGAATTTAAACACATCCACAAGATATTTTAGCCATGCCTTTTCTTCTTTTTTCCCCAGCAAAGTGACTTTGCATGAGTAAATAAAAATAGGACCATAAACAAGATTGGTTTAGGTTTTGCTTTGGGTTTTTTGTTGTTTTTGTTTTAGGAAAAGGGAAATAGACTAATCTAAATCATATGAAATGCAGACACATTCCCTTGCTTGGTGCTAGCGCCCAATAGACCCACTGCTGAACGTTGAGTATGAGTAAGAATATGAAGATGTTGCTGATGCATCAAAACTTCCCCTCCTAGATCCACTGCGTGAGCCTGAACGTGAACCAGAGCGAGAGCCAGAACGTGAGCCGGGTGCTGAGGAGACATTATAGGGACTGGATATGCCTTTAGATGAAACAGAGGCTGCTTCCAGGAGTTTGAGCCCAGTGATGTCCTCCACCATTGACCGATTCATTGCATCTTTGTAGGATATTTTCAGCTTGGTCTTGGGGCAGGTCAGAATTTTGGGATAGCTGCTAGTATCTTGCAATTTCTGGGCAGCACGACCATCAATCAATCCATTCCTAATGGCTTCTTCAGTGCTTATTCTTCCACGCACTTCGGGGTCCACAAGGCCTCCAGTGAGGTACTGGAATTCAAGGAACCGCTGCCCAGCCTCGTAAGGCAACCACTTTTCTTTCACCGCTTCAGCTGCTGACATTCTTTTGCGTCCACCCTTTATGCCTTCAAACCCTAAGTAGGCCTTCTGGGCCGGTTTGAGCCGTGTGGCCATATCCTGATCAATGATGCCCTGACTGATGGCTTCCTGAAGCGAAAGCCTCTGGCCTGTAGTAGGGCATATTATACCCCCTGTGCAGGCCTGAGCTTCAAGCAACCGCTGCCCAGTGATGCTATCCACAATGCCCCGTTGTATAGCTTCTGAAATGGAGATTTTTTCCAAGTTTTCTGTGTCAAATATGGCTGCAATAGGACTGCACTCCTCTGGGGTCTCTGAGAAAGAACCACTCCTTAGCAGTGAGGAAGAACTCCTGACACTCAGCACTGTGGGAGACCGAGTTACCGACTCATGCCGAAACACCTCATCGGTGCCATTGCGGCAGGAAATCATGTCTGCAAACTGCGTAAGACTTAGACTGCCAGAACGGTACTGGTCAAAAAACTTCCTCTCAACCAGACCTTTATCAATAGCATCTTGTATGTCATAYTGGCTACCTGTTTTTCTGTCAACAAGGACTACTCTACTGCTACCATCTGATCCTGTAATAGTTATTTCTTCCCACTCGCACTCCTGTTCAGCTAGTTCGGTGTAGGTGTCATAATCTATGAGGCCTTTGCTGTATGCCTCCTGCACTGACATCTCCCTGTTTGTTTCTGGATCTACGATGACAACCCGGCGTTTCCTAAGGGTATTCTTCTGGGAAGTGTGCACCACTTTCTTCTTTTCTCTCAGTGGCAGAAGGCAGAGCCCTGTTGCTTCATCCTTTATGCATCTTTCTTTCAGCTGCAAGTAGGTCAAGTTCTCCTCTGTATTGGGATCAAAAAATCCTTTGGTGTCATCACTGGGATCACTGAGGATTTGGTTGAGCTCCTCATTGAAGTAGCCACGCTTGTAGGCCGTCTCTACTGGCAAGCGGTAACTTTCTTTGGGGTCAATGATTCCCCCGGTAGCAATCTGAGCCTCCAGCAAACGAATGCCATGGCCTCTCTCAATGAGCTCTTTGTTCATTGCTTGAAACAGAGAAATGATGTTTCCAGTTTCTGGGTCTTTGTACCCAGTGACAGCTCTTTCAGCAGAGAGAAGCTTCTCTTTAAATTCAATTCCAACAAGGCCTCTTTTGTAAGCTTCCTCAACAGGCAACCTCACATTACTGACAGGATCCACTATGAACCCTGTGGCTGCCTGGGCTTCTAGAAGTTCAAGGGCTGTCCCTGGTCTTACCAAACCTATTTTCATAGCCTGGTAAATGCCAAGCTTCTCTTTAGTAGCTTCATTGTAGATACCKGCGATACAGCTAGAGCCCTGAAGGAAATCAATAATTCTCTCACTTACTTCTTCCACTGTAATTGCCCCCCTTTCCAAGTCATTCCTTGTTGATTCCATAATAATTCCAGCTTCAAAGAGTGCATCAACTGAGACAGGCTGCCTGATCCCTTGGAATGACATACTTCTCTTCTGCACTGGGAGGAGAAGCAAACCAGTGTGCGGCTCAATCCTGCATTTTTCTTTCAGTTGCATRTAAGTGACTGCCTTTTTGGTGGTGGGATCAATGAAGTTCTTTGTAGAACCTTGGCAGTTGTTCAGGATCCTGTATAGGTCTTTGTCAATCAACCCACGAGATAAAGCTACGTCTTTGGGCAGGAAAACACTGTTGACAGGATCAACAATCCCTCCTACAGCCAGCTGAGCTTCAAGAAGGCGAATCCCAGTTTCTCTGTCAACCAGGTTTTTCTTGATAGCTTCAGACACCGGCACRGTTTTGCCTGAGAAGGGGTCTTTAAATCCTGTAATAGCCTTTTCTGCTGTATAAATTTGTTCTCTGTCATCAAAGTCAATGAGATCTCTGGCAATAGCACTATCCACTGTTAATATCTCATTTCGATGTGGGTCTATCACACCTCCTGTTGCTGCCTGGGCTTCTAAAAGGAGGACTGCATTTTCTGGTGTAAGAAGCTGATTCCGTTTGCCCTCAACRAACGAGTACTTCTGTTTGGGTGAAAGAGACACCCCTGCAATAGCGCCTGCTCCTTTGAGATAGGGTTCAATCTCAGCAGCAACTTCTTCCACTGACCTCTGCCCCTTCAGCAGTTTATCCAGCGTAAGTTTGTCTATTAGCTGACAGTCGTACAGCTGCATTGCTGTAATCTTCTTCCGAAGCCCAGTGAACAGCAACTTGGAGGCATCAATACCAAAGTCTTCTTCAGTCTGTGTAGACCTATGGGACCCATATGGGCGTTGCTTGAGCTTCTCAATCTCTCTCTGCAGCCTCAGACGCTCAGACTCCAACTCTGACTGGCTCTTGACGGCAGTTTCTTCCAGTCTGCACCGATACCTCTCTTCAATCCTTTTAATCTCCATCTGCAGCCTTTCAATCTCACTCCTCAGGGCACTCTTCTCCCTCTCGCTCTTCTCTTTCTCACATTGAATCTTTCTAATGGATTCTTCTGTCCGGGAATGCTGGCTCTTCCACTGATTGAGGTCATTCAGGATTTGTTGTTTCTCACTTTCCAGACGTTGCTTCAAACGACTCTCTGATTCCAGGGTAACTTTCAAACGGTTCAGCTCCTCTTCTAATCTCTGCAGCCTTGCTTTGTCTTGCTCCAAAGCGCTCATCTTTATCAGCAAGGTCTCTCTTTCTTGCATAATGTGACTATACTGATTTTTGGATTCTTGAATCCTATTGGATGCCTAAAATTTAAAAGAAGAAATAAATCAAGAGAGGACAGTTAAGAGTTATACTCTCCACAATGATTTCAATGCTATTTAGCCTGTCACTTAACCTACAGCAAACTCGACACTGGAAGGCATCCTAGGCATTACTGTGTCTTACCCAAGACAATGGATATTTGAAACAGGATTTGAAACAGCAAAGAGACAGATGTCCCTTCACTAAAGTATCTCTRGTATCACAGAGATTGTATTCTACTACCTATAGCCTTGATTTGATTTGTTGGTGATTTACTTAATTMATGATAACTTTTCAATACATCTCATAGTACATCCACACAGAGCATTCAAGATTCATTAAAAGTCTGATGCCTARCAGATGCACACTGCCATAGTCCTACTGAGCTGGATCAATTTATACCAGCTAAGGACAGGCCATAAATGTGTAAAAAGGAAATACATGACTCATTTTTCTCCTTTTCTATCAGTTTCCCATGTTACTCCAAAAGATATCACCTGTGTTCCTTTACGTTTTAATTCACTTAATGTCTCCATAATGTATACATTTATACAAACACACATACACACGTGCAGTCCGGATTAAACTGAATATGCGTTTATGTATTTGTAATACATGCATATGTATACATCTATGTACTGATGTCAAATAATGCTAAACATTCGTGTTATTTTTTAATTAGCATGAAGATTTTTAAAATCAAGGAAATAAAAACTGAAAAAAAGGAAAGAATATCTGAGAACTGGAATGAAAAAATGATTATAAAGGGTACAGAAAAAAGGAAATGTTTTCACAAGTGCTCAGTTATAAATACAGGAATAGCTCTTTGGACAAGAAAATAGGCAGAAGAAAGACAAAAAATACTTTTTCTTTTACTTTTCTGGGCTACCGCCTAAGATTCAAGTTGAGGAAAAAGAGGGCTGATGGTAAGATTTGCAAGTGTGTCTTAGGAACATATATCTCATCAAAAGTCAATGAAATTTAGGTTTATATACAGCTGAAAATATCACCTTTCATTCTTAGATGTAGCCAAGACTCGTTTTACCCAGCTAAACAGCACCTTGACAGCTTGTTGATTATGSAGCTTTTAGCTGGTTTAGTTGATGATACAACTCAGATCAGCCTCAAAGGACTACTGTAAGCTATCCTRGTTAAAACAGCACTGAGAAGCACACAGCTAGCAGGGTACAGCTAAAGCACAGGGGTATACCACATACTCTCATTTCACCCTAGGAYGGTGTGGTGAAGACTGGTGCAGACCGTGAGGGCAAGGCTCAGCTGAGTGATTAAGATAAGTTATGGCTCCCTAGTACTGATCCCAGGGCATAAAGGGACTGAGGAAGTGGCCAAAACTTGCCCTATTCTTTAAAAAWTAACAAGGGGAGAGGTCATAAAAAGGATATTAGTCACAAGTACAGTGAACTTAAAATAACAAGGTGTGAATTAGGTTGATTCAAACGGACATTGCAATTAATTAATCGGAGAGACAGTAAAGTCGGGATCAAAATATGTGTGAATACCTCCAGAGCCTGCTTTTGGAATTTTTCAATTTCCTGTCTCAATTTTTCCCTTTCTTTCTGTAAATCATTAATCAACCCTTGAAGTTCCAGGGTTTGCTTGCTGCTCGTCTGGAGCTGATTCTTTAGTTCAGCAATGGCAGTATTTTTCTCATCAACTTCACTTCTGACCATTCTGAGGTTATCGTATTCCAATCTAACATTTCGCAGCTCTTCCTCTAGTAACAAGTGTTCCTTAGTTAGGTTCTCGGTAAGAGACTGAAGCCTTTCAATTTCTATTTTGCACTCATTCAAGTTTTTGCTTTTCTCCTCAGAGGTTTTCTGTAAGTGCTCATATCGTAGGTGAGCCTGTTTTAATTGCTCTTGTTCTTGGACCAACTGACGGCGTAAAGTCTCAATATCGGATGTATATTTTCTTATCTCCTCCATGTATCTCTGCTTCTCTCTCACATGACCATCTAATGCTTCTCTTTGGTGTCTAAGATCATCTTCATTCCTTTTCTTTACAATAGACACTTCCTCTATCTGCTGTGTGAGATTAGTGATTTTAACTGATTGCTCTCTCAGAGATCTCCTCATGCTTTCTATTTCCTCTTCCAGTTTTTTTCTCCTGGATGTCTCCTCCATTACGTTTTTATTCTGCCTGCAAAGTTCCTCCTCTAGCTTATGTTTCTGGATCTGCAAGTCCTTTATAGTGCTTTGGGACTTTGCACTTTCTTGATCCCTTCCTTTTTTCTCTTGCAAAACTCTTTCATAGTCAATTTTCAGTCTAGCCAGTTCCTGCTCTTGGATCCTCAGCTTGTTGATTGTCTCAGTTGCACTGGTGTTTGCTTTCTGTAAGTCAAACTGAACTCTTTTTAACTGACTGTTCTCATCCTCTAGTTCTTTCCTTTGACTTGTTTCCACATCCAACAACTTTCTCAGCCTGTCAATCTCTTTATTCCTTTCCTTAATGGTCTTAGAAGCATCATCAAGTGACTGTTTGTATCGCATGGTTTCTTCAGAGTGTCTCTGAATAACTTGTTTCAGTTCAATCTCCAGCTGCTGTTTCTTCTGAGAAAGCTCAGAGCCAGCTGCCTTCTGCTGCTGAGCATTCTCCTCTACTTTCCGTAGATTATCTGTTGTTTGACTTATTGTATTCTTCAGTCTCCTAATTTCCTCACACAAATTCCTATTTTCTCTCATGGTATTATCAAGCTGAGTTCTATAATTATTTGTGTCCTCTTCCTTTTGCATGGTGACCTGGTGAATTGTGGTCTTTGTGATATTWATCTCAGTTTCATATTTGTTCTTTAAACTAATAATTTCCTCATCATAACTGTTCCTTACCTTAGCCAATTCATTTTCAAGTTCCCATCGGCTTTTAGCCTCTTCTTGAAGCTGAATCTTTAGCCTTTCTAGCTCCTTAGTTTTATCCTGTATAGTTGCAGCAGCCTCTTCAAGAGCCTGCTTGTATCTTGAGCTGTCTTCACCACGAAGCTGAATGATCTGTTTCAGCTCCAGCTCCAACTGGTGCTTTTGCTGTGATACCTCAGAACTGCAAGCCTTTTGTTGAAGGGCATCCTCCTCCGCCCTCCTCCGCTGGTCTGTGGTTTGCAGAATGGCATCATTGAGCCTCACAATCTCATCCTTAAGGTCTCTGTTTTCTCTTGTCAGTCTGTCAACCTGGGCTCTGAGACCTTTTGCATCATCGTCTTTCTGTGCAGCTATCTGCTGGATTGTGGTCTTCTTAATATTAATTTCAGTTTCATACTTGTTCTTTAAATTACTCATCTCCTCGCTAAACTGGTTTCTTACCTTAGCCAGCTCATTTTCATATTCCCTCTTCCGTGTGCCTTCATCCTGAAGAAGAACCCTTAATCTTTCTATCTCGTACTCCTTCTCCTTGATGACCTTCTCAGACTCTAACTTTTGCCAGCCAAGGCTGTCTTTCTCGTTTTGTCTTGTTTTCTGCAGCTGGTCATAATCATTCTTCTGCTGTTCATATCTATCCTCCAGCAGCTTCCTTTTTCTTTTCTCATCTTCAATCTCATAAGTCAGCCTGGTTATTCTGTCATTTAGATCCTTTATTTGGGCGTAGCATTTGTCCAGGTTTTGCTTAGCAGAATTTCCATCCATCTCAGCTTGTCTTTTCATCTCCTCCAGACTCATCAGCTTTGCTTTGAGTTGAGAAATGTCCAGCTGGTACTTCTGCAAATTTTGTTCCAGGAATTTATGTTTGTTGCTTGTCTCTGAATTTGAATCTCTGGCAAGCCTGAGTTCTTCTTCTAGGAGTTCAATTTTGGTGGCTTTCATCTGCAAAATGAAAACAGGAAAAAAATGCACATATGACAACTTTTTCAAAATGATTACATGCAATACAATATACATTCACAACACTGAAAACTTGTAATGTCAAGATTTTTTTTCTCTGCCTCAATGGAAGCTGAAAACCATCCTTTGTTTAATGTCAAAGTAAATTTTAGAATCCTTACGTATTCAGTCAGATATTATTCAGAAATCAATAGGATGACTTTCAGAGGGAGAAGGTATATGATGGGGAGAGGGGAAATGGACTTCAGATGGTAAAATCTGTTGTACCAAGAATTCAACAACGAACTATTAAATAGCCTCATAGAGAATCACCACCATTCTTCTAACAGGTGATTCACATGCCCTATATCTGAGTTCTGAAAGGGACCTCGTTCTGTTCCCACTGAGATGAATCAAATTAAGTGTCATCACATTTGAAACAGTGGATACCAACATTGCAGACATGGTCTGAAATGAGACATGGCTTCTTTACTATGAGAAAGACATTTTCAGCACTCAAGATAACTGTACGTTCTCCAAGGTCAAGGCTTTTATGGGAGGAGACGGACCAGGGCTTCATACTTTTGGTGAATACCTCCTGTTTACCAAGAAGGCTGAAGTTCTCCACCCCACACATCACCTCAGAGTTGACTGCAATATACCATACTCTTTGACAGAACATGCATGAAACTGCTTATATGCTTCCTTGATGGGACACCACTGAGTCTTCTGTTGGCTGAGTATGCTCAGGATTTAGTTTTGTGGACCATTTTGCACTGCACTAAAGCAGAAAGTTTTGGACCAATGATAGCTTGCTAGCCTGTGATAAAAATGGAAGGTAAAAGAATTAAGAAAGGTAGATTACCTTCAAATCTTCCATGCTCTTTAACATTTCACTTAAGAATTTGTAATAATCTCCTGATCTTGTAAGAAGTTCTATGTAGCGAGACTGAGCCTCAGCAGCCTTGAAAAGAAAAAGAGAATTGTTATCAGCCTCTACTAAAGAGCTAGAGATGAACACACTAATACACTTAGGTCTCAGATCACTTAAAGGATTCCAAACCACTTGAGAAAACATGTCACTTGAAAAGAAAAAAGTAAATTCTCCTCTTGATAACTTCACAYGACTTTCTCGGGATCCCACAGAATATAAATTCTCCCTTCTGATAAACCTACACCTTCTTTTTCAAGATTATTTTCCTCCACAGCAGGTGTGATAAATCCAAGGCTTCATTCCCTAGTTCATCATATTCTTCCTGTCTGACAGTCACAAGTACCCTAGGTTAAACTTTAAACTAGGTTGAAAGTGACTAATCCACTCAGGGCATGAATCCTACTTTCTCACAATGTGTATGTAATAGATATTGAATAGGAATGAGGTAAATTCCTGGGGGTTATTCTACACAGGGAGTTATTGTCTAAATGAGCCCAAGCATAATTTCACAGCACAGTGACTATTCTGCACCAATTCCCTGTGTGTACCTGCTTAGTACACATTTACAAATAGCAGCGCTAATTTTTAGAATATAGCTGGCTRTAACTTGCCATGTCTCATATGGATTAATAAATCTATTCAAAAGAATGATGGGTGAGAAAAGAAAGATACCTCTTGCAGAATCAGCACTGAAGGAGACTGAACAACAGACTTCTTGATAGGTATGTTGAGCAAGGTTTCTAATCCTGAACTGTAGGAAGCAACCTGTAGTTCATAATCCTGCAAAACAGAGAAAAATAAGACCCATTTAGCAACTGCCAAGGAACTCCCTGGTATTTGGACATCTAAAATGCAAATAAGGATGTTTTTCTTGYTATAAAAAGCTACATAACTTTCTTTTTCCTGCCATGTACTAGTGACCTTGTTATAAATAGAGGCTCATCAGTCCAGCTACTACTGCAGGGACTCATAGGAGAAGAATGACAAAGGGAAGGAGAGAGAATAAATATTTTGCTAAAACAGAGAGATACGTATTTCTGTTAGCTGAGGGCTACAGAGAGGTAGAAGAATTCATGGAAGCAATTGATCTAGATACTACTACCAACCAAACGTTATCAGAAATAGCTTTCTCAGTATCTCTTTTAYGCTATATATGCCATGCCAGACATACCAAAATCTCTGTCTCAGAGAGTAAGGTGGAGCTGGAAAAAGCATGGAAATAAAGGCTACATAGAAAACCAAAGACCACAAAACCACGCTCTGTTTATCTTCTTAGTTTTCATGGCTGCTGCACACCACTTCTGCTAATCTGCACTGGTCTTGCTTCCTAGACCTAATCAGTTCTACCTCCTCAGCTACCAATCTGTTCTCTACTCTCTTATTTTTAACATGTGAAATGGAAAGGGTTGGTCTTTCTAAAAGGAGGCTTTGATTCTCCTGAAGAGAAGTTCTCACTGGTATCTCCTGTATCCTCGCGGTCCTCAAATGGTAAGTTTACAAATTGCTTTCATTACACACCAGTGCTTCAGCTRTGCCGCCCCTTCCTCCCTTCTGGAACAGGTTACCCAGAGAGGTTGTGGAGTCTCCTTCTCTGGAGATACTCAAAACCCCCTTGCATGCAAACCTGTCTAACATGCTCTAGGTGACCCTGCTTGAGCAGGGAGGTCAGACTAGATGACTTCTAGAGGTCCCTTCCAACCTTCTGTGATTTTCTGTGATTTTCACTTCAGCAATTTCTGCATACACAAAACAGAGAGCTGACATTTCACCCACCAGTAAAGCAGAGGCAATGGGATACATCCCACCATGAAAAACCATGTCTTACAAGAACACTGAAATCCAAGTACCTTAATTGCAGCCGAGCACTGATCTGCATGCTTGAGAAGCTCCTCAACTTTGTCTCGCTTCCCACAGATTTCACTGTGCAAGTTCTGTCAAGAAAAAAGTGAGCTGTGAATCAGTGCATCTGATTTGCCAGTATTTCCTCCTGTACATCCTGCTTCCATCAGAAGGTGTCTGCAGTATGAGACCACTGCAACCCCAGAGGCCTAAACCTGAAAGGGCCTGTAGCTGCGCAGTCTTTAAAAAAGGCAAACTTTCTGTGTATGAGAAGATTTTTCTGAGTAAGAAATACCTAGCAGCTGAACAAACACCAGAGCTGGGGCAGGACAGTTGCTTGACTTTATCTTAGGTGTATTTACCCTCTCTTTATTTTTATTCCTGTGCTACAATTTGACCCATAAGCTGCAACATCATACAGTTCCTTTGATTAATTCAAAGCTGATGTGTAAGAGTGTTTGTCACTGGGTAGGAGCCAAGCAGGGCCTTACTCATCATCTGTAACAGTACCATCAGAAAGTAATGAGAATAATACTTCCTTTCTCCTGCCTTCTATATGTGCACTGKTTTTTTGGTAGCTTGCGTATTTTGTAATTCAAAACAGGATACAGTATTGCAGACTACATTGTTACAGATATTTTCTGAATAGTAAAGCAGTTTAAAATCCAATTAATTGAGGACAATGTTAGGTGCTGTATACCTTCTGTTCATGTAGGTATCTCATGATGGTGTTGCAATCGCACAGTTTCATGGACTCRATGGAATCCTGCCTGCGTCTGGCATCACAGACCCATTTACTCAGAGCCTGGTATAGATCTCGGTAAGTTTTCAGCTGTTTGATCTGCCTTTCTAAATCCCAGGATCTTAAAAAAAAATATCAGGGAAAACTGTCAAAATGGAAAGGGCATTCCTTCTCCCTTTTGAAACATTTGTTTAGAAACAAGACACCTTGATAAGAACAGTAATAAACTAGGTAAAACAATGYTGGCTCTGAAATGAGATTCTGAACAAAACTTTTCAGTAAATGAGAATCATACCAGTTACCAGTCACACAATATGGGTTTTTAGTGCCTCACWTTTGAACAAGTGTACCAGATAGGGAGATTGGCAAACCTCCTATTGCCTGAAAGATGAGTAAAACTTCGCATGTGACAAAAAACAATACCACTGACTTTAGTACACTTTATGCATAATTTTCACCAAATCAAGGATAAACTGGACAATTTTTATCATTAGAACTAGATTTTGGGCTGAARTAAAAAAGTATTAGAATATGCTTTAGTTCATTAAAGCATTAAAAACATCTTAATTTATTTTTTCTTTTTTTGTGTGTTAGTTTAAATTTCTTACCCATCAGATAARGAGTACTGAGGAATAAACATGGTTGCTTTTTTTGAGGAGCAAAATGCTGGCTCGAAGTACTTAATCCAAGAGCRTCAGCAAGAATAAAAAAAGAAAATCTTAAAACAATTCCTTAATTATATGAAACATTACATTTTCTTGATCAGTCTTACACAATCCCTTTGAAGTATGTTCAATCTATCCACAGTTAACTGTAGTCTTATTGCCATGAGATCATTATTTGTGAACTCTTACTTCCAGAGAACTTGTTACACTRCAACAATGCTATTCTTTTAGATTAACTATTAGATGATCTCCACAGCAATAGCAATAAGGAAAAAGCCATTAGGAAATTCTTACTAACCTGTTATCTATCTGTTTCTCAGCTCTCTGCCAGCGATCTATTAGTTGGGTAACCTTGTCAGAAAACTTTCCAATGTCCATATCATACAGGGTATATGACTGGCAAGACTGTGCATGGATCTGATGTGTTTTCTGTAGTTCATTTTCCAGGGCATTCAACAGTGACTTTTTCATGTTTAGATCTGCTTTCATTTTCTGGAGGAAAACAAAAATGATATCATACCTTTTATTCTTCAGAGAGTACTGAAATTTCACCATCAACAGCATGCATAATGTGTTAGGATTTAAACATTTTGTTTCTAGTTCAGCGAAGTATGTATGCTGATGTCAGCTGGATTTAAATACACATGAAGTGAAGAATATACTCTGGTAATAGAGATAGCCTTAAGAATATATTTAAAGTCAGACTTATTCCTAAGTAATTAAGTAATTTGTTGAACCAAAGCCTTCTGCTCTCATATTCTCTAGTTAACATTTCAGTTTTTCAGTTTCTCAGACTTACGCACAGTAGTTCCAAAAAAAAAAAAAAACCCGTAGGATCACAGCTCCAGATTGTAATATAGGATCAAGCCTCTGGATTGTCGTATAAGTTTTACATTTTATAGGTTTTTATTTTTTTAAAGAATTACTTGTGGATGGGGGGGTTGTTTACATTTGTAAAAGCATCTTCCACAGAGATGTTACTCTCCATGCACATAYACACACACTTGTGTGTGTTCACATGCGCATATCATGAAATGGCACACAGTGCAAGTAGAGCTCTCCCTCGCATTCCCTGTCACAGGGATGACTGCATCCTTTGATAACATGCTCAATTTTTTTGTCTTGCTCATACTTACATCAGCTAAAACAACTCCCAACAACTGAAACAGCAGCTCTGACTCAACATGATAAAAAGGTAACCTTGTGCTCCACCCACACACCTTTTCCCTATTACATCTGAGAGCAGGAAGAATAAAGAAGGTCTATGTCAAAGGCACTCGGTACACAAAAGGACCCGCTCAATGTCAGACAAAGGATATCCCGGAATAGGACAAGCTATCCAGGAATAGGACACAGAATAACACTATAATTTAATTTGTTACAACTAGATGACATGACAAGTAATTAATAACCCTTTTTTGCAAGAAAGGAGATAACGCCTTCAAATCTTTCGTAAGTTTCGTAAGTGATACGAATAAACACAAACAACTTTGCATTAGCATGGATTATGGAGAACTCCCACCTTCCATTCCACTGGCTTTGCTATGGAGGAAGCAACAACCAGGGGATGGAAGAACAGGTAACCTGTACTTTCCTCCTAATAATTTGCAGAAGCAATTGAACATCTATGTTATAAAATACAACAGGATCAGCTCTTCAACTCTTGTGTTTTTGCGAGGGCTCCAGTCAGCTCAATAGACCAGGGACAGCAGCTAAGAATTTTGTCTTTGAGACTCAGCCTCTCACCTTCAGACAGGCCCGGTAAGCCTCCACTTTGTCAAGATCCAAAGGAACAGTCTCCTCCTCAGAGAGTCTGACTTCAAAAACTCTGACCACATCTTCTGTTTGTAGAATGACCTGGAGTAGACATCTTAGTGCATTCAAGCTACAATAAATAAYGCAATAAAAAACAGATCCATTAAGAACTGAAGCAGGAAAGTGCTGTTTATAATCCATTGTGAATCATCAAAGAGAACTGGCAATACAAAAGAAAATTCAGCTATTCTCATGATTCTATTTTTTTTAAAAAAACAGTATTTCAGAAAAGAGAAGAAATTCACATAGGTGTTTGTTTCTACCCACACGGCAGCATTTGTAGAAAAGAAGATGTCTGGTATCAAAAGGCATATTTTTGGACTAAGAATTATGGGAGAAAGAGAATGACTTATTGCTATAACCTTGATTTTCTTACCTGTCTAAGTAGCCAGCAGACACACCATTAATATTTTCCAGTTTTTGAAATAGCGCATTTATCTCTGACTGCAAGTACACATACTTTTCAGAGCCTCTGAAGTTAGGCAGCAAATCCTTATGCTTATTGAGGGTTTCAGCCATTATTTGAGAGTCATTCTGCACACCCTAAGGAAAGAGAATGCCTGATTTACATATTCTTGGTGGCTGAATGATCATTCTACTGCACGTATGCTATTGGTCTCTCTATCCAAATAATCTGCTATTATCTAACTAGCTCAATTGAGGAGAGAAGCAGTGCTTCAGCTTGCTTTCTTCAAGATAACATTAGTAACATTCAGTGGTTTCCTTAGTGCACAGTCCACAATGGTAATACCTCTCATCTGAGCAGCTCTCTCACTCTAGGTACTGGCAAATTCAGCTCTGTAGAAAGCAGGCCACGGAGCACTTTACTGCCAGCAGCCTACTCCACACAGTGGAAGCGCCAAGGTGCTTCTGCTCTGAAGGCCTTTGCAGCCTCATTGCTCTGTGGGAATTTAATTCTCATATACTGAATCTGTTCTCTTTCCTTATCAATTTTCACTCTCCAGTCCCCTTCAGACTTCTAGTGCTGGGAGGGAAGAGAGTGCACAGGCCTCACGCATCCACGTCACAGACTAAAAACAGCACTTCAGTGGTGGGTGCTGAAGTGGGGTCTGTGCAGAAGGATGTTAACAGCGTTTTAACTTGGATGAGGCTTAACATGAGCTCACATCCACTAGACATCAGGCCTTCTGTATTCTTAGCCTGACAGAATTCTTGTAACAGCCAAGAGTCAACTTTTTTTATTTAGGCCCCCAAAGGAGAAGTTCAATCTAAATCATCATAGTTAGCTTCTGATTGAAAAACACATGCTAATTAACCACATAAAAGAAAGAACAAGGCTTTCACAGCTGATCAGTAATACAACTGCAGTGTGCTCTGCAGGACAGAATCATGCTGAGTTTGAGAAGCTCAATGAAAAACATCCACAGTTACCTCTAAATCCTTTAATCTGACTGAAAAGTCATGCAGGGCCCCTTGATCCACTCCAAGAGGAGCTCTTTGAACCATCCGAATTTCAGAAGCTTCAATCTGACGTCGAAGTTTCTGAAGCTCCATCAGTAGCCAGGCCTCCTGCTTCTCATGCTCTCGGTTTCTGTCATTAACTATAACGGTGTTTGAGGAACCCACAGTACAGGTCTCAGTTGGGACCACTGTAAAATGTAATTTTTTTTTAATATATATTTTTACACTGTAAAAATTAGGAGGTAAACATCAGTTGTCAAGAAATCTCCTTCATATGGAAAGCAAAGGCAATGCCAAAAACACCTAGGCATTGATTTGACTTRTAGAACTGAGAAAAAGTGGAAGAAATGGGTTCTTATGCAGCTGTTTCAGGTCACGAAATCTCCCCTTTACAAAAAGAGAAACTTGCTTTCCCAAATGTAGCAGTGAGATTTTTGTTTCCTAATAACTGAAAACATATCAGATGGACTAAATTCCTCTTACTTCCTCAGCAAGTTTCAAGAATTTCAGAAAAGTATCCCCAAGATTCACACAAGTGGAAAGAAGAACAAAATCCTTGTGTATAGTCTGTTTTATCTGCTATCTTGGGAGACAGCAATTACAATTCTTGGACATGTTTCTGAGGAATACTTTCAGTACTTTCTGGTCTCTAGAACGTTCAGTCCAATGTCGATGCATTCCAGCGAAATTCTTCTTTTTCCATGTCTCCTCCTTTTCAGAGGTGATTTAGCAGAACGAAAGCTTAAACTCACTAAGCATTTTCACATAAAAACCCCCACACCCCCGAACAGAGAAACTCAAGCAGGACAATCAGAACAAAATGCAGGAGTACAACAAACCTATTTGTGGTGGTCGTGCTTGATTGGGCAATTGTATAATCAAGGTTTGGTAGTGTTTCTGGGCATCAGTGAACTGACTCTGGATATTTCGTTTGTCTTCATCACCAAACATCTCTGAGCCCTGGCTGTTCCTGAGGAACTCTTGGTAATGGATCTCCAGGTCAGTTATTATTTTTTGGTAATCCTCCTTACGCATCGTCTTCAGCTGAAATAAGAAAGAGAATGTTGAAAAAGCGAGTAACTGGAGAAGGTTAAYGATAAGTGAACCACTACAGAACAAACTAATACAGCTGTGGAAAAACAGAGGAAGTGCTTCTTAGAACAAAACTTACCCACGCTGCTTTAAAAAGAATGGTGTGAAAAGTGCCATGAAAACTAATATACTTCTGTTGTAAAAATTTCATAGCTTAAGAATAGTTTGTGACTCTACACCCTTATGCTGTCTATCCATGCCTTTGTGTAGTGGGAACTATTACAGCAAGTATGTAATAAGTCTCCTTAGCTAATCTTCCAATTAATCCATATTGTATTCAAAAGGGATAGTATTTTGCTTGTCCTTCAATAAAATATAACTACTTGTGCAACCCAGCAAAGTAAAGGCCCATGGTTTTGGAGAACAACAGCTGAACAGGAGACAGCAAGCACTGCTCAGGACAGCAGAAGCCAGGTCATGGATATCCTTGGTCTACAGTTAGGACTAGTTAGAGTCTTACCTTGGCAATAGTCATTGCTCTGATTTTCTCAATGTCAATCATGCAATAATGCCAGGATACCAGGCTCTTCATGTTGATATAAAGCTGGTTCCACAAAGCTAGAATAGCTTCATAGTACTGCTCAATCCTGAGATGGGAAAACAAAATTTCATAGTCAAAACTTGTGCATCTCTTACATAGCACAGCTGCAAAACACCTCAAGAAACAGCCATTAGACATGGAGTGCATTAAGACTTGTTTCCACTAGAAAATGTCCTGCAAATGAATTTATCCATGACTCTCAAATGAATAAACAGTATATCAAAGAATCTAGAGCTGAAATCCCAAACTCTCTCCAGTATTTTGATTTTGGCCATAGGTGATATTGCTAACAAGAGGAAAGCTTTTTTCTAAAAAAGCTGGTAAAGTGATAAAGCAAAAGAGCAAACTCGAACTTTTCTTCTCATATGACAACCTAAAGTAATTTTAAGCATGTAATTCAAGCTAGCAAAAGGCAACATGAAGTGTTAGTTAAAAGACAAACCAGTCTCTTTCAGACCAAACTCACATTTTATGGCATGAATACAATGATTCCTGAGCTGGCTCCACGCAAACCAGCTCACATCTACAAGCAAATTCAGTGCATTCGCAAAGCATAGTGTGCCCTAYGCAGCAAGTCCAGCAGTTGGATCACATGAACACAGACCCACTGCTTCCCCACCCAGGCTCTTAAGTTTGTTGCATTGTGTGGACTTCCTGGCTCAGGTCCCTGTTAGTTCAGGGATCTTCTGCACTGTGTTCCCTTCCACACAGTGGGAAGCGCATTTCTAGAGCAATTAGTGACAAGCAGATCCCTTGCACATTTACAACAGCATAGTGCCTATCCTAATCTACATCAGTTATGCATAGTTTCAAGGCAGGGAACATTATTAGAGATGAGAAAAACCTTATAAAACCTGAGTTTTAAATGTTCTGAGATTCCAGCCTAGGTCCTAGAAAGTTTCACTGCATTGTATTTCTTCAAGTCAAGAGTCTAATCTGTAAGCCTCCACCCTATAAGAGTGAGAGGCACTCCACTCAAGGCACTGACTGAGTTTTGTGGTCAACTGCTATTTTGAGTAAACTCTTTCATTTACTCACAGTGCTAGCTGTAATTTCACAAATCCAGGCAACTCACTTGGTAGCAAGATCCACTGCTAATGGATTGAGGGGAGGGATGATAAGACTAACAGAGGGCACCAGCATATCAACTCCTCCAGGGCCAGTCACCAGCCACTTGCTGCGCTCGTTATTGTCCTTCAGGATGCATTCATCTCCTTTGCGCACTGTTTTCTGTAAGAAACACAGAACAAGAATGTTTTCTTCAGTTAAACAAGTTGGGCGTCTAAGAGCGATGGACAAAGAAAATGCATCTAGATTACAGAACTGAGAGTGCTTCCTAGCTGCCAGATCTGGATGTGCAGCCTGGTTTCATGTTGGGCCAAGAGATCAGTACAGGCCTCTTCCCCCTGAAACTGGTTTCTTTGCAAAGAAAACTCAGGAAGACCAACTGGGAGCCACAGTGTGCTCTGAGTAGTTGCCAGTTGAGCATGAAACCTTGGGGCCTGCTGTGACAAATATCAAATACTGAGTGTGGATATACAGCCAGAATAAATGATACAGTGCATTATGGCTGTAAGACATCATGTAGTGACCTGGAGGCGTAACGATGCTCAGTGCTGCATCCATATTTGCAGAAGGACCAAGAGAGAGTGCCATAGAGCAAGATTCACCAACCACATCAGCCAGAAATCTTGACACCTGGAGGCCGCAAGTGTGGCTGTGGTGCAGGTGTACAACCTACTTGCATCCAAGGGGGGAAAGCTTTTCCTATCATTTATCCTGACAGGAATTCCTCCTTGTATCATTCCACTGCAGCCAGCAAATACCATTTTTGACATTACTAGTAAAATGCCACAGGCTTTGCATTAACTCCAGATTTSTCTGGGCATACATTGGCCTGAGTAGACTTTAGCTTGTTTAATTGTGATAGCGATTGTCAAACAATCAGGTAACCATTGCCTAAATTTGTTTACCTTTAGTTACAGTAATAACAAGTAGTTATTTTGTGTAGGCTGAATTTCTGTGACTGTAGAATAAAATGTGATATGGAAGAGCATAGACATAGAGTGCAGACAGCAGAAGTCCCAGACTGTAAACACAAATCACAATGGTCAGTTACTGGTCACTATAGGAGTGCAACCTTGTGAATCCAGTAAAACCAGTTTTAGAGATAACAAAGAGAACAGAAAAACTGGATAATTGGAAACCAGTGAGGGGAAAGAGCACATAAGCAGAAGAAGCACCTAAGCAGACTGTTAAGAACAAATACACAAATAAATTCAAGAAGACTCAGCACCGAGAAGGAAGAAGCCACTGCCATCATCACACTCCTTTCAGCAAAGGATTCAGGGTGCCAATGACTCATTATACATTTCCCCACCTTTTGCTAGATGAAGCCTAAAGTGCTGACCTTAGGACACAGATGGGACACTGGAAGGGTAAGCAGAGCACCAAAGAGAAGGGTAGATGCTAGGAAGTGTCTGTATAAATTTTAACTGTATTATCAGTAAGACTTTTTTTGTATTAATTTGAACTATGATTATTAATACTATTTAAACCAAACTAATAATAGCCATTTGCTGTACTTTGATTAGATTTACTTAGCCAGTCAGCACCTCTCTTATTTATTCAAATTCAGTAAAAGTCAGAGCTCTTTTGTTGAAGAAATGCAAACACTGACGAAAATCAGACAAAAAGGTTAAACCTGTTAGTTCAACATTTTGTTTTCAAATCATTTGCCATGTTCTAATTTACATGATGTTCACTCTCAGTCAGAAAGGGGTACCTACCAGATCCTGTTTGTAATCACACAGAGCCTTGAGGATAATGGGCTTGTTACTCCGGTAGTCTGGGTTACGTGGTTTCAGCTGCACAATCTTCTTGGACTTATTCACCAAACTCTGCACTTGCCTCTTGTATTCAAGAATTCGCTCTCGTTCATTCTGCAAAGATTAACTGTACATTAAAACTTCATTCTAAAAAGAAAACACATCTAGTTCCCAAAGTTTAATTAAGAGAGGAATATATCTGGAGGTCTCTGCAGATAAAATTTCTTCTGGCTCCAGCAGAATGAGTCTCTGGACTATAATGTAAAATAGTTGTTTAAGGAAAAAAAAAGAGAGAGAGAGAGAGGAGAAACATCAGACTAAGTATCTTTGCAACTGTAACAAGATGATGTTTTCCTTCCAGATCTATGATGTGCTTCAAGTGAGCTAAGAGACACAAGAATAAATGGAAAGAACTCTATTACAACATGAATGCTACAAAAACAATTAATAGTTATTACACCAAGTGTTACTACACTTGCAGCCTTGACTTCATCAACTGCCTTTTTACATCACTGATCATTTTTCCTCAAGTAGATGCAATTCAGAATTGCAGCAGCTGACTCATGATGAGCAAATAGTTAACTCAGCTAAAAAAGTCCTTTCAAAGAGATAACTGTGATACAAAATGACATAATGAATCATTTATTAAACACACTTATCCTTTCAGGAAAAATCTCTCCTGGCACCTATGAACTAAAGTATTTTACTTTTTTAAACTTGCTAGCATGTCAAAAACTTGTGAATTTGACAGGCTCATTTCAGACTGAAAAAGATACCAGCACAAGTCCCAAGCGGTATTACACAAAGTAAAACAACAGCACTGACCCATTTATAGGCTATCCTCAGAAATGACCATTAATACAGCATTAATGTTTCATGTTCTTTACAGAACTCTATACAATCATTACAGTGAAACTGGTTTTGCATTTGGTATGTGAAGAGCATAAGAGCTTGGCAAATGATTTCCATGGAAGTTAACATCTAATCTGAGTTGAGTCTAACAGTACCTCCAGCTCTTTGATCTGTTCCAGCAAGGTTTGTAGTGACATGCTCTTATCACAGATGAACTTCTTCCTGATAGAATCTTGTAAGTTCTTCAAATAGCTTTCCGTGGCTTGAGCCTCTTCAAAAAACTACAGGAAAAAAGTTGTGATTTCAATTGCACGCTTCTCTCACAAACAAGTCCACTAAAATCAATGGATTTCTTTCAGGAGAAATCCCGGATGAGAAATCCCAGTTCACATACGGAAGAATGGCAGCATTAACAAGTATAAGATAACGCTGTGCTATGTRTAATTGTGCACAAATTTAGGAAGATTCTGGTATAGAAAAAGTATCTTTCAGTTATTCAGTGATGAGATTCACCCTTTCAACAAAAGCAATGAGGGATATGACAACTACCACGAACCGTTGATCATATTCACAATCTATAAACTAAATTCTAAAGCTCTTTCTTGAGAAAAACAGATGTCAACAGCTGGAAATTCTTGCACATGGAAAACAGCAAATACAGTTTTTTGTTACTCAACATTGCTAGCAAATGAAAGGAGCTTTTTGAAATGCAGGAATTTTTAAGAAAATGTTCAAATGTTTTAAATGTGTAAATGCTAGCAGAATATGAAGTTTTTGACTGAAGTAATAATTTATGAACAATTACTTGTCTAATACTTGTATAATTCAAAAGTGAGTGTGAATTCTCCACACTGCGACTCACCTGAAAGTATGCTGCATTCTCTTTCAGATGAACATCAATGCATTTGGTGATCTGAAGGATCCAGCTCCACTGAGTTTGTAGTGTATCCATATAAGCCTAACAAAAATAACAAAATAAAGAACTGTAACCATCACACTGATCTCTCTCCCGTGACTAGATTCAAGCACAATTATTTATGCTCCACATAAACACAAATGAAAGATCTGCTACAACAAATTCATGCATACCAGAAAAATACAACTCAAGCATATAATTCCATGACTTCTAAACATCTACCTGACTGAAGAGAGTTAAATACCTGTTTGTTGGATGCAGTGAGAAATTTGTTCATGATTTGAATTTTGTTTCATCAGCATAAAGCCTGAAGTGTATGAACAAAAGGGGATGATTGGGAAGTAAAAAGCACAAACAATAGTGCAAATAAAATATTTCAATTGCAAATTGTGTGTTCTCCTTCTTCCAGAGACACTGTCAAGCATGATAGTTTATTATGACTTTTAGATTTAAACTTTTAATGTATAGTCATGTACAGTCTCATGTATAGTCTTAAAAAAAAATACACATGACTTTTTACTTCACTGCTGGAGTTTACAAGGATCTTTCCTTTAAGGCAGACACTGACTGCAGAAAAAAATATGAATAGTGATTTTACACAACATACCAGATGACTCAGTAATAAACTGAAAATCAGAGGCAAGTGGGGTTTTTTTTCATATTAACTTCTTCCAGTTTCAGAATTCTTATATATGCTTGAAACTATAATTACAGCATTTTCTAGTAAAATGAGAATTTTCAAATTGATGAAGCCTTTGTATTTGAAAGGTGAATGTTTACCAAGCTGTGAAAGCAAAACCATCCTGGCTAAGCCACAGAAAAGCATTATAAATTTCAGTTACAGAAAGTATTTGCACTTGGATTAAATATAAACCCTCAGCAAAGGGTGCGGCTATCTTCAAAACATGCCTGCTAAGAGAGCAGAAGAAGAAGGAGATGCATTCCTATCATTACCTCTGCTACCCTGAAGTCAGCTTACAGGAGATAAAGCAATCTGAATACATTTAGATAGCTCCATAAGCCAATACATTAATTTTTACAYGTATCTATGATCAATTTTGAGAGCAATGAGAGTTTTTCCCTGAGCTGTTAAGAAATTTGCAGTATTAGTGGCCAGGTTTGTGGGAGAAGGTAGTATAATTTATTAGATCAGTCTATATAACTGGAAAAGAAATGGACATGCTCTCTGGCAGACAAGCCTTTCTCCAGGTCCCAAAGAGGCATTTCATTTACAGACACTCACTGAGAACTTTTCTCACATAACAATGAAAGGGTGAAGTTAAATCRTATGAAATCTAACTCACCTCAATTTTGTCTGAAGCAGGGTGCTGGTTGAGCACTAGCTGGTCACTTTCTTGCTTTAACTTGTTGAGCTCTTTTTCTTTAAGCTCCAATTCACTCATACGTTTCTAAAGAACCAAAGCACAGAAGTAAACAACCCCCAACAGTAAATCACATATGATGGTTTAACTGAAACTTCCCAGATAGATAGGATTGTGTAAAATTATCTTTGCTAACATTAAATATTAATTCTATTCAGTTTAGTAAAGTTAAATACAAAGACAGTAGCATCAAAAAGGCATAAACATTCCAGTTCTGGTCTCTAGGCTTACCAGTTATAGAGTAGAGCATCCAAAATACAGCCCTTTCTGTCAAAGAGGATTGATGGACTGTATCTCGCAACATCCAGAACAAGAGAACTAATAAAAGGTATCTCCTCAATGATGTGAACTGTTATTGTTTTTTTAGCTTGGTGACTGGTACTGACACGGGCTATAGGAATATAGAGGCTCAATTTGCCTATATACTCACAGAAAATAGGAAGTAGCAGCATAAAACACCTCTGACAGTATTCTCAGTGTGTTGCTGGCAAGATGGCAGAGGAAGAGAGGGCAGCTCCCTCTAGTATACCTTTACTTCCTGTGGTGGAGATCAGGGCGAGATATGGTGACCCTCATCCCCTACATAGTCCTGACATGGAGAATTAAATTGCTCAATTCAAGTCCCTCAGCATAACATGCCAATACAAGGGCTATGTTAGCAAGCCATGCATCATTATTAGTGAACTGTAATGAAAAGGTCAGTTCCTAACCTCAAAATGAACCACGACAACCAGTTGAGCAAGAGCACAGTCTTTTAGTAGGTATCCAATTTTGATTTAAAAAGGTTGTCACRCAGTATTTACTCCAAAAGAGTTGATAAAAATCCCCTGAAATTTAGGAAGAGTAAAATACTCATCCCATGATCAGCCTCCTGAGCTAGGCTGGTCCTCTCTCACTATGCTAAAAGGGAGCCTATGGAAAGGAGGGGAAGGTTGGGCTCTCTTACAGAGAAGGCCTCCTGCTTCCGGGCAATGTCCGTGTTCCTGTCACTCCAATCGTAGAGAAGCTCCTCCTCTTCACAGTCATTGATCCACATGATCTCTCTGCTAGTGGCTTGGATAAGGTTCTGGAACTGACGGAGCTGATCCATTCTCTCAAAGGAGTGTTTCTGCAAGGAATTCCAGAAATGAGAAGTAATAAACACAGAAAAACCCACGTGAGGGAGAGAGGGGGAAGTCAAAAGCATCCCACACAAATTCTACTTAAACTAAGAATAACAGTAAAAAACATACCACAATAAAATCTGGCAAAGGACAGTGGATAACATGGCTGGATTTATGAAACAATGGGAACCTAAGGTCAGAAGCTTCTGAAAGTTCATTTCAAACACAAATGTATCAGATATGTAAGCCAGTGAGCAAAACGACATGGGGGAAAAATACAAGAAATGCCTGACCATTCATCATCTAACCTGATTTTTACTGGCATTTGCTGCTGACAGTATATCCTTGACGTTGTGGTASCATCTTTTGCACAAAAGACACTCTTCATGACAAGATTCTTTCTGTCCTCACATCTAACACACCTCCTGTTACTTGAAATGTGCACAGGGATTAGCTTCCAATCCCAAGGGTTAGGTCTGTTTACCATTTGCATAAGACTCTTGCTGCATTTCACACAAAGACCCAATGTGGATACATAGCCCTACAAATAATCTGGTCATCATCCTAGGTTTGAGTGTAATTTTTTAAGCTTCTTATATAGCCTAACTTCACTGCTAAATTTACTCCCATTGAGGAGACTGAGTCCTACTCTTCATCTGCTTAGTGACCAACCTCCTTCCTCAGGTGCAAACTAGAACCTTACTTTTGAGGATGAGTCAATTTTACAACAGGTAATGACTTAATCCCAAGTTCATAACTCAAATTGGGCCTTATATTAACTACAAAACACTACCAGTTTACTGCTGGATGGAATTACTTAAATATGCAATTATCACTGTAGTGAAACCTGAAATGTTCCTTGATTATGAGATCAGTGTTAGCAAAGCAAAAAAAGCATTCATCAGAGGGTATTAGAAATGAACATATCTTGTGCTCACCAGCAGCCCTTCATATTCTTCCTCCAGCTGATGAACTGCAGCCTTCTCACGCTGAAACAAAGACAGTAAATATTTAGTATACCTTTTTAAAGTTTCTGATTGCTTATATTTGCTCTACAGTGTCAGTACCATGATGTTATTACTTCAGGTGGTAATTTGAAAATGCCTACAAGGGATACAGAGAAATAGTTGGTCTGTACTGCTGGCAGATCACCAGAAGTATAAAAACAAGGCTTGGAYGAACTTATTTCCCCCAGTGATGTTCAGTACATAAGCAAGGCTGTACAAAACCCCTGTATCACAAAAACAGCCCCTGAAACTGGATCTCTTTCTATCCTGAACTCCTAGACAATTGCAGTCAACCAACTAGTCCCATATCTAGTTTGGACAGATTTGAAGTAGCATAATCTACAATCTTAGCTGGAGACTGACTTTTATTCCTGCTTCTGTGACTGTGAACCTGTACAATCTTGGAACGGGTATTCCATAGAGATAGACTGTTATTTTTGCTACTTGATCAAGCAAAAGGATAAAAGGAAGTAATATCCCTTTCATTCGTCAGCTTGGCTGAGAGATCAGAGCTCCAGAGCTGAGTCCCATTTCTTCAGATTCAACTCTTTCTTTTGTCCATGTAAGCAATTAACGGAAAAGAAKAATAGAAACAAGGAGAGCTTTCTCTCCTCTATCCCTAACTGTAGACCTAACAGCAGGGGGAGTTAACCACYGCATTTTCAGTGGCTTCTTTATTCCAATCATAAAACCCAGATGGGACCAGAAGCCTCAGTGAAAAACAAATAAAACCAAGAACAAAATAGCTCTGACCTCAGCTCTTAGCTTTGACCTCATTTCTTACAGAAATACCCCATTGCTCGAAGCTGTATCTAAGCACCCACCTCATCCTTTCACTTTGTTGTTTTAACATACCTAGACAGTAAACAAGAATAATCRTTCTTAGTCATCTTTCCCACCAAATATTTCATCAGATTTATTTGCCAGCCTTTGTACACTGCAATGAAATGTTACATATCCACTAAGTTTTCATTTCAAGATTTTTGGAAAAGAAGGGAAACATAAAACAATCATGAAACAGTAGAGTACCAACATTGAAAGYAGTTGCCATCACGACATCAGTGCTTTCTGAAGAGAAGCTGAGCTATTCAGCATTTCTTGTGGCAGTGGAACACAAACAAGCCAAATGTATGGATCTAAACTAAGTAACGTGTAAGGGAAGAGAGTAAATATTACCAGATCTGTTTTGACTTTGTCTAGGTGCCAGCGATAGTCTCCAATGGCATTATGAGTTCTCCTGTGGTCACTGATTTGTTGCTCGATGGATGCTGCATCAAAACCCCATTTCACTAGCTCCATTTCAGCCTAAGAAAACAGAGAGTATTTGTCTTTTCATCAAGGAAACCAGAGCATCAAGGAATCGCACTGAAGAAAGCATGACTATACAACAAAGGGTAAAACTGAACAAGGTAAAGTTCAGAACAGGAATAAAAATTTCTTAAAATTGTCATCACTTAAACAGTGTGAGAGGCTCCCAAAGTAGAACAAAGAAAGCAGGGAAAATATTTGAATAGCTTAAAGAACACTTAGTAGTGTACTTCCATCTCTGTTTTCTTTGGGCCAAACTGTTCTTTTACGTTCTCCAGTATAGTTACATTCACATCAGTGGTGATTCCAGAAACTTATTATGACTTGGTCATACTATGTTATTCATGCAATTCATGTGAAAGTAAGTAMAGTGAAGCTCTGTAGCCCAGTACACTACACTTCCGTTTTAATTACACTAGCATAATTCCAATGACCTCAGTTTAGGGGAGTCAAGCTAAATGAAAAAACAGAAGTAAAGCTACGTAATCCATAAACTGAAATGATAATAGAACATGTTTGTCTGGCATTTTTGCAACATTTAACGTGGAGGTGCCAAGGGAAAATCTCTACAAACAGTCTTTGAAAAACAGTAATGCATCTAGATAACGACTAACTTGAAATCTACATGATTACAGTTGTTTCATTGTCCTCAAATATTAAAATTCACTGAATTCATTATTCAACTGCTCAAATTCCAAATCTTCTTTTATACCGTAAAGAAATGATCAAAATCAGTCTCTGTGTGTTTGCCTCTGTGTGTACATGCACAGCAGAGAGACAAATATCTTAACCTTGGGTTGGGACTGAATTATCAGCCTGAAGCCAAATCTTTATGACTCAACAGATATCAATAAAGCCTGAATGACACTCAAGTGAAGGGGTTTTAAGGAAGAGCTGAAAAGGTTCCAACAAGTAAAACCATTTTACATTCAGCCACCTAACAGCTACAGGACTTCGACCTTTCTTATTGTATTTATAYATACTAAAGAGTCTGTAGCAACAGCAGCAATCTTGGATGACTGCCAACATGTGAACAAAGGCTCTCTGGATTTTAGTGCACCTTCTCTAGTCCTATAAAGGAAATTTGACCAGCACTCCTACCACCTGACTCTCTTGTCAGCAAATCATCGTGGTAGAAAATAAAAACAGCAACAGAAAACCACAGCTGCTCAAAACTTTCTCCCACATCTCATCACATTACACCAGGAAATATTATCTTGCTCCCATATGAGCAGACAGTGAGACACAATTTGCACTGTGGAGAGAAAAGGCCATAGTGGAGAGTTCAAAATAAATTTTCCCTAAAAAATTCAAAAACCTAACAGGGAGCTAAGTGCTTTCTGGCCTCAACTCAGCTTTGCCTTTAGATTGAAGACAGAAGAGAGAGTGAGCTTTTTCTTTCCTRGAAACTTTTGTGTGGGGACACTGCTGTAAAGTGCTCGCTTATGCTTCCCACAATTAGTGAGAGGTGTCTGAGCAGGGTGTCATGTGGCATCTTTGGGAGATGCCACATGTTCATGATCTTTCATCACTGGAAACATGCCCAGTGCACTGTCAAACATCACTCCTCAAAGCATGCCTAGTCTGACAGTTAGCCTGCTCTCCCACAGTGTGAGGAGAGCAATCATACCTGCTGCTGCTCGCTTGGCACAATGCCTATAAACGCTCCCACTCAAGGAGTGCATCTCCACTTTCCTTTCTTCCTTTGCAACATGTCACAGTAAGGGAGGGCCCTGAAGGACTAGACTACGACTAACTCCCATATAAAAGTATGGGAGCTGCTGTATAGAGTGTCCTCTCCTCATCTGTTTTGCATAGCAGCCACCTGGTAAACACCATACACAGATAATGACACAATCACTAAGCAACAATCTAATAAGGAGAGATTAAAAATAATGCAATTTCAAACTACAGAAGTCTGCAAATTTTAACTTTGACCACCTTGCTCCACAAGCCCTACCTGTCTCTCAGACAGAACTGCGTACTCATTTTGCAAAGGAACCACAAACATCAGGTTTTCACTTCAGCAGCACAAAACCAGACTACAGGCTTTGAACATGTGTTTTTTACCCTAGGGTACACAATCAACAGCTGTGCAAAGGCAAATTAGTTCTGCACATGCAACAGATAGATATGAAAATGCTGAAGTTCCTATTTGGCAGTGACTTCTGAAAGTCTAGTCCTGTGACTATAACTCTACCTTCTGGCATCCACTGCAATAAAGATAGATTAGAGGGAGAACAACTGCAAAATACTGAACGAAGATTAAATCTGTGAGGCTGGTCCTAACTATGTAAGGGGTTAAAATAAACCCAAAGCATGAAGAGTATCTGTAGAAGGAAGGAAGGAAATACTGAGCATTATAATCTCTAATACAAACATGCTGATGCCTTTTGTTATGTTAACAGCTGTGTCACATTTATGTTTTCAAATCTGGCTTCCACACTTTTTCCTCTGCAAAAGAAGACTCCAAATCCTGTTTTGTATTTCTGTGGAAATTCACTACATGTGTATGTACAATGCTACAAGTAAAAGAGAAAAGAGAAACTCAGAACAAGATATTAGCATCTATGTGTATCTTTAATGTTCTACTGGAACCCAAAACACTACTGTATGGGAAGTAACATTCACAAGCAACATCAGTTCGTACCATTTTCTCTGAGCTTTGGACAGATTTACCTTTTGCTGTCTCATCCAGTTTAAACATTCACTTGTGACACGTTTTGTGTACTCATCCCAGCCTGAGCCACTCTGAGAGGAGTAGCAACCACCACCTTTGGAGCTGGCTCTCCGAGCACGGGGAACACTGATGGCTTTATAAAGGGCACGCATTTGCTCTTGAAGTTGAAGGAGCCTGAAAGTGAAGGAACTAGTTAGCTTCTATGAGGAAAACACCCAGAAAACACAGAAACTATGCAATTCTTATCTCCTACCGGACCACCAAATATTTAAAAAGAAACGCTGAAAGCTGAGGTCATGGTAAATGATATTGGCTAAAATTTAGGACACTGTGTATGAAATTCTGTGAGAAATATGTTACCATGAGGCCTTTCTCCATGTTAGCATACCCAAACCAAACAGGTTTAGTTTCACTTTGCTGATCTCTGTCACATCTTGCAACACGAGAAAATGTGAGCACTACAGACACTGCAAATTTACATTTGGGACACTCCTTTCTCCAGTCCTTCCCTGGTCATACCTTTTCTGATACATGTCACAAGGCTGGCCCATCTGCCTCATCTCTCTGATGAGCCCATCCAGGATATCCATTTGATCATTTGCCTGAGCAAAACACTCTTCCAGATCTCTGTTCCCTCTAATCTGGACACCATCCCCATATTTCAATTCCTAAAAGAAAGAGAAGGATATTAAATTAAATATTCTTTGCATAAGCTTCAGCTTGGTTATATTAAGGGAGATGTTATGAAGAGTAATTATTTTTAAGAAGTGTGATAGGTTCCAAATATTAGGCAGCTGCTGTGGTCTTTCATTGTCAGTTTTAAGTGGCAGAAGGCCAATTAACAAAGGATCCACTCATTCTAAAGTCCTTATTACGAAAAAAATATAGGAGGGAATTATTAAAATATAATACAAATCAAATATTTCCATAAAGAATTAATATACCAACACCCATTTTATTTCTAAGAAAAGGGTACATATTTGCTCACAGCTGTTTTATTTCCCACTTAGTTGTAATCAGGTCTTTAACTGTAGTCTAACTATAGTTATACCCAAGTGTGTGGAACAACTTCAGCGCAAAGGCTTGGAAAAGAAACCCTATCCTACTGCGGGATTCTGGATATTGCACCTGATTTTTACATAAGTTTTTCTGAGGTTCTAGGAGTTACAGATGCTGCTGCTACCATTTCAAAATACAGAATGCACCCTTTCTGGTTGCAACCAGCTCTATGCCTAGCCACATTTGCATCTCATCCAGTCACCCCAAATCTAGTCAAATGCTCTATGCTCCTTCTCCATGGCCTCAAATGTTCACAATGCTTTGAGCAAGAAAACAAGACTTTTTGACCTCAGCCCCCACTCACATAGTGACACTGAACCAAACACAATCTAAGCATGATCTGCTTTTGCAAAGGCCTCATTACTTTGTCCCTCAAAAAGAAAATGTAAGCAATGCATGTTGTGGAACCAAGCTGGAACTAAACATTGCTTTCTTTTAACTTCATTGCAGYAATATTAATCCTTAACAAGAGGCAGTATTTACTCTGGCATTGATTTTTATATAAACATGCTCATATGTACTGCATTTCCAAAAAGGAAATAAACTGCTAACCACAGAGTTCACTCCTGAAGGACTTCTGTGTCCACAGAGGGTCCAAAAATGTACATTAAAATCATATCTACTGCAAAAACTGTTAATGGATTTTGGATCTCAACAGCCTCAATAGCAGGATGCACTCACCACCCTGCTTTTCCTTCAACTTCAGCAGGAACCAAGGACATTCCATATTTGCCAGGATTTAATCTAGCACCATTGTGTAACATAGCCACCAAACACAATTGGTTTATATTAGTGCATCATTTAGCAAAGATGATCCTTACATATTTGAGATGAAACAGTCAAGAAGATTCGAATCTGGTTTCATACACTTCCTTAGGAATCATTTGGTAAAATAAAACAAATGTATTCAAGGGTTTTGCTACAGTGAATCAGGTTCATTATAATGATGCTGATATTCTACAGAATACACTAAGATGGTGTAAGTGGTCTTAACATTATTAAAAACTGTTCACACTGACAGTGGCTTTGATCTAAAACCGAAAAAAAAAATCCAGTCAGACATATTAGAAATTTGGGGGAGAAGGTGTTCTAACTAAAAGTCCCCTTTTTCTTAATCATATGCATTTTAACCAGTTCTATTGAACACTGAGTACTGACAGGAAAGGGAGCTTACGAAGGACACACTATTCCACTGCAAGAATAAACGGCACAGTTCCCTTATACGAACAGCCAAAAGGGAAGAAAGCAAAAGAACCAGACAGCACTGAGTACAGATAACAATGTAGCATTCATTTCCTCTAATATTCATAATCACTTTTGATAAGCAGAACAAAAAGCACTCACAGGTTGTACTATGAGTTCAGCTCGCATCAGGCAATCCGAACAGTTTTGCAAAAGCTCTTGAATGGTGTTCTGACGTCTGGAAATTGTACAGGTACCATTTTGACTGTACGGGGAGAAGAAYATGATGAAGTAAGTACAGAGCAATCACACATTTTCAAGAGAAATAAGAAGTACAAATTTCCAACAGCTAAGGGAAGTTATACAAAATAACAAAGAATATTTGTCTCTCTGAAGTTTAACTAGATTTATCTGGCACATTTCTGCATAATCTTCCTGTGAAGTTTTAATGCTGATTCCCCAACAGCATAACCATTTTATAATTCTGTAACAGCAGACTTAGAATGACTTCAACACAGGATCAAGCAGAAGGCAGAAATGCATACGGTAAAGTAAAAAGGGGTTCTTCCAAAACAGATGTTTGTAACTTGGACTGAGAATACATTGGCAGTATATAGTGGGAATAAATTATTAAAGATCTTTCTTAAAGTCAATTTATTAGTATGTAGCCTTCACTTTATGTTATGTTATCCTACACATTACCACAAGAGCCATTGAAGTTTGAGTATAAAAAGAAAGCAGAGATGGATTCCCTATGCAAGAGTATGAGCACACAAGTCTATACAACTGTATGAAGAGCCTCATTATCAGCAGAAATATGTGAAGCTAGCGCAATGTCTTAAAAAGGCATTACAAGATGCCTAAACCATTACAAAAATAGATGTAGTGGTTGGAGTGGGAAGACATGTCTTCCAGCAAACAAAACGAGGAGTGTGGGAGTTCCAAGCAAAACCCTGGAAATGAAAACACTGGTAGGGAAAAAAGCCAAGGTAGGTACATGATCATTATTGTTGATTTGCACAGAATCTACTGTATCCTTACCACCAGTCATTGCTTTTTCAGCACATGCCCATTCAGGAATTCAGTCACTAAAATGTGTCACTGCTAGCCAGTGAACGTGGGTGAGCTGTTTCGAGCTAGCAACCATTCCTAGCTGATGGGATCAGAGCTCCTAAGCAAGCTCAGACAGTTCTCAAACCAATACACTTCCCAGCGAAACTAGAATAAACCACTACTAAGAGATGGTAAGAAACTAAGAGGCTTCCAAGCCTTGCCTGGTTTTCTAACTCCTATGCTCACAGAAGGTAATCTTTTCCAATAYAGATCACTAAAAAAACAAATCTCCAATATAACACTAACATCAAAAAGACTATCCATGCAAACTTGTCCAACTCAACAGAACCAGCAAATCATCTGAATCCAATGGATGTCTTTCCACTGAGTTTAACAGACTGTGATGAGATTTAGCAATAAGAATTTTGGCAATACAAAGAAGACTGGAAGATCTGTCTCCCTGATAATCACTGCAGGGAAGAGAGACACTCACTAATAAACTTCAAGAGCTCTTATGTAGCTCCTGTAAGTTTGCACTTCAGCAGTGTGCAGTTTTCCTAACAGCTTCTTGAACATGCATAAAATGTTTTAGCAACTTTTTCAACCTGCTCCTGTTAAGGCCAGAGAATTAACCCTCAAGGACACAGAGACAGGACTGGATATCATTGGGTGACTTAAAACAAGTTGTCCACAAGTAACTCCTGACCTGCACTGTGACGCTCTAGCTGCAAAAATGTTGTGCCCCACTGTGCTATGCACTCCTGTGTATCTTGGAAACAGCTGAAAGAAAACAATTGTGAAAACTAAAATATGGGTTTGGATTTTAAGCCAAGCTTCCTATCAGCTTCCTTTTCTATATCATTCCTTCTCATTAGGCATAGCTGTTGTTTTTGAACCTAGAACCATCTGACTGCATCTAAAATCTACATTAATTACACCTACAATTATTACTATTAGCAAAACATGATAAAGAAGGGAAAGGAGTCTTCCAAGTAACTTTCTCTTACTAGAAAGTGAGAAGAGTATTTTTTCTTCTGTCACTTTTTTAATCATCTCCTGATAGCTTTAAATGTCTGATATCCATTAAAGCCAAAAGAACTATAGATGAGAATGAGATCTCTATGATAATAAATCAGCATATCTCCACTGGCTTCAGCGGAACTTCACTGATGTCAGAAAATCCACTTCACTTTACTCTGAGAGGAGGTCTAAACAGTGGCTGTCATAGATAACATACTAAGAAATTGAGAAGAAATATTTTTTTTCAAATAAATCAAGCTACTAAACCAATTTATAAGCTAGAAAAAACAGAATTACAAGTATTGAGTTCAGCCCAACAATATTAGGACACTGCATCCAGCATTACTGTGCAAACAGTAAAAAAGTCAGACAACTGAAGATTGTTTAATACTGATGCACAAAATTGACTCACTGACAAGAGCAAATCGGAGCAGCAGGAGACCAAAGAGCACTCTGTATTAGATTTTCAAATAAAGATCTAGAAGCTACTTGTTTACAGTTAATGAGAACTTTCATAAAAAAGCAGTGTTAAAGGCTTTTATCTAGTAGATAAAGGCGTAACCAAAAACACAGGCAAAAGCTGAAGCAATAAAAAACTTAAATCAGAAAAGTGGCACAATTCTTCAGCAATGAGGCTATTAGCACTTCAGGTATCTTTTTTTGTTGTTACATGTTTGTCAATACAAAAAGATCAATAGGGTGATAATGAGTGAAAAGGTAATGGCCTGTTAAATGCAGCAGATGACACTTGGAGACCTAATGACTTTCATCCTATCAGCCAACTAAAAATGGTGCTACACTCCATTACTGGGCATACCTAGAGAAAGCAGAGGGCAAYACAGGAGCTGATGTACAATGGTACAGCTCCTCTAAGTCAAGGCGACTCAAAGACTTAACATCTGAAGATGATTTAGGTGCACAAATATACTCAAAAAGAACATAAACCAAACTGCATATTTAAAAGGTAAATAGCTGCAGTAAGACAATATCTGAACATATCTTGGTCGGCATATAAGATGGCACTAGCACAAGCTGACATAAATACAATCTAGTATTTTTCATCCACGTGACAGGAATGCATTTCATAAGCAGTTTCAAAAGCCTTCAGCTTTGGCATAATCTTCCTCTTACTGAAGCTGACAGGCCTATAATGGGAATGTATAGATCAAAGCAGAAAGCCCAATGCACAGTAAGCAGACATTCTGCCTTTAGGCAGAAGGAAACAGCCAGACGAAAGAAAACCATATACATTAGGTTGTCATAGAGAAAAACACTGGACCAAAGAAACCTAATGCATGATCATGGTAGGTGGCATTATAATGTGCAGGCAAGAAAGAACCTGGATTTTCAAAGTGCAACCATGTGACCTGGATGCTATTAACAGAAATACACTTATGTCCCTCAGAAAGACGCAGAACTCTGACAATCCTCACCCGACACAGACTAACTGGATTATCATGGAAGGCATTTTGTCAGCGTGTCTCTCGCTCACTCTGATTTTGTTTACATGAAACAGACTAAAGTGTAAGTAATGTTTGGTCATTGTAATAACTACTGCTCTTATGATGACATTTTTATTTCATTTTCATTTTTAACTGTGGCAGTATCTAAAGCTCAATTGATCGATACGATCCTGCTGCACGGACAACTGCAGGTATGCACAATGAAAATGTGTATAAATTTTTCACTTGTTTTACAGTATCCCTGTAAACATAGTACAGATACTCAAGCATTCTAGCTATCTGGGCAGAAAGTGAAAGAACTGAAGCTTGGGCCTTTTGACAGGTCTTATAAAACAAGAGTACTATACATATTTGCAAGGATCTGTTTCATTGCTATACTGCTTTGGTTTTGTAAAGTCAAAGAAACAGTACAGATGCCTGAAGAAGCCTGGACTGCTTCAGAACTTAACTACCTATTTGTACCTACAACTCAAAATTTCAGACTGCAACCTTTATTTTGAGGTAAATCATGAATTTCAAATAGACACTATTAAAAGGACTTTATTTGATCGTCACTAGCTATTAAAAAAGCAAAGAAAAAGAAATGGGGATAGCGTCTCTGTTTTAAAATTATCAGAATATATCAAAACACAGAAAGATCACTTATGATTTGTAGAGAGCTGCAGATTTTAAAATGTAAACCCTGTATCCCTATTGCTAGAGGAGCACTAGGAAAAGTTACAGTATCTTCAAGTTCTGGTCTTTTTGTACAGAAACCACCCTGCTTGCTCCATGTAAGACAGAACACATTGCTGCCTTGCTAGACTGAGCTCTTGCTTTCCCAGAGAAACAAGGTGAGGGCCCAGCATTGCTGCTGCAACCAGGCTTTGCGCAGAATGGTATTTTAGACATCTCGCTGCTACAATACGCCAACTGAGCTAAACTCAGGACTTCACTGGTGAAGCCTCAATTTCTGAGCTAGGTTTGCACCTAACTCATAAGCAGTATCAGTGATCCTCACAAGATCCACAGCTCTACAGAGAAACAAGAACTAACTATTCCTGCTTTCTATAAACGGGGCTGAGAAATGCTCTCAAGGCCAGGCAATGAGTCATGAGAGCTGAGATAAGTATTCCAAACACAATTGGTGCCTATTTTCTCAGAACACACCATAGGTGATTACTGCTGTTACTGACATATTCAAGCAGTTGAAAAAGCATAAATGACATTTTTGAATAAATCATATATCCTCTGTAAACACTTATCTTCCACCCTTACAAAGTCCTGCTGAGTTGTTATTAATGCAGAACTTGAGTGATGAGAGAGAAAGCTACATTCTACTTTTTCATTTGCCCAGTGCTGCTAAAGACAAGCATGCTCCCAGTGCAAAGCAATGTGGCACGGAGGCTGCTCTAGTCCTTCCTCTGTTAGTGTACATGAGGAGGCTGTTGTATTACCTGGGCAACTATTAGTGCCTGGAGAAGCAAGGTGAAGGGGCCATGCAGAAGTAGTCCTGGCAGCTATATGGAGCCTTCCAACAGCTCCACACTTCCTTAAAACTTGAAAAGCACCAAAGGGATCCTCTTGGCCCAAACACCACATTTGAGAGAGTATATGCAAAAGACAAATAACCCCTGTTAAATATTTTGATTGCTCCACAAAACATTTAGCCTTTTGAAAATTAAAAGCAATTTTTTTTCATTTAAAAATTAAAGCAAGCTTTTAAAAAAGGTCTTTTTGCAAGCTCAAAGTATCCAGCAACTCCCACAGCTGACAGCAAGGTTGAAGCCCAGTAAAACAATACCATCTTTTTTTTTTTTTTTTTTTCCTCACCCACACAAACTTGTTTGAACAAGACAGGGATTCATCAAGGGATTACCTAGTATGCCGAGGGTAAAGAAGTTAAAAGAAAAACCTGAACTGGATTCTAAATTCACAGCACAAAAACTGCATCCATTACTGGCTTAATCTCCCCTCTGCTGCCTGCTAGTTGTTTGTGTGCACCTGCAAATACACACATACACTCAAATCAAGTATCAGAAAAATGGTTTTAACAGGTATTTATATAGGCTGATTATGACAAATACAAAATATTTGGAGAGAAATGGATACAAGATGGCTAATCACAATATTCATAAGAGTATAACCTATCCTATATAACAACTTTTTTCTTTCTCAAAGAATGTGAATGCAACTGTCAGTAAATCAAGAATGTCATAATCAGGTTTTCTTTATATACATCACTGTATATTAATTAGTATTAATTTTGGTGCAGTGCAGCCTCAGCAAGCTAGTCCTCTCTTCTGAGGACCCACATGGGTTAGGACATGGTGACAGTACCCCTCTACAGGTATCTTGCACAATGAGGCTCTTCATACCCTTAGAAATATGTTTGGNAAAAAAAAAAAAAAAAAAAAAAAAAAGTTGGTGAAATCTTAAAACTACGGAGGCCAAGTACTTTCAGTGGAACCACAATTTCACAAGGAGTCCTGCCACACCTTTTCCAAGAAAATTCCCACACTCTTGAGTGGGACACATTCATCAGTGAGGTTTGTGATATTAATCACCAGAAATAATGACACCATTTTTAAAGGCAGTACTTGGTAATTATAATAGGCTGAACAAATGTTTACATAGGCAGCACCCTCTCTCCAATTTCTAAGTCTGAAAGAGGAAGGAACTGAATCCAGAGTCCAGCCTGGAAGGAAATACATCTCCTCTCGAGAAGACTCACTTGAAATGCAGTAAAACCCTTCACTTAAGAGGCTTTCATTCTTTCAAAGATGGACAGCTTGAAATGGAAGGGACATCACAGATACACCTATTAAAAAGTTGAGTTAGGAAAGGTGCAATTTGGTTTTCTTCCTATCTTGTTGCAGTGTTACCAGTTGTTAAGACTTTGTTGACTCAAGTACAATACATGCTCTGCTAGCATGATAAGTATTTGGCAATTCAAGTGTATTCTTTACTCTCTGTCTTCTGGTATTTTTATTAGTTACTAGGGCACTTTTTATGTCCAGTGAGCCACCTGACAGATAAGTTTAAAGGGAACAAGGTTATTGCACCAGCCCCATTACTACTCATTTTGGTCAGGATCCTGCAACCACTGATGGGAAGGGCAAAAAAGCTAACTTTAAAATGTTTGAAAATTGCAGACCAGACCTCTGGTCATTTTTTCTTCTTCCACAGTGTATCTATGTTTTATCTCTCCATAGCAAAGACACCAATAAATATTTGACTGATGAACTGGCAGATTTGAAGTGTGTGACTCACTGTCAAGCTGTGTATCTGTACTCAGGGCCAAGCTCATTTGAGTTCCCAAGCCAGAAGAAACTGGGAATGTTGTAAAAGCACCTTGCAGAGCCCTAAGGGTAGGGAGCGTCTTACATTGCTCTGTGAGTAATGCAATACTCAGCACAGACTTGTTCAGTAGAATACGCCCCAAAAGTTACACGACTAGACCCTAAGTCAAATCCTACAGCATTTAAAATTAAGGTACGGTAATTTTCCCCATTTAAAAAAGAAGCATCAGTTTTTGAGTTCAGTAACTTGCCACCCACTAAAATCTGGCACAAAAGATACCAGGCTGAATGCGATTATTAAAACCAGTTCACAGGTTATGGCCCTGATCCTGCAAACACAGCATGCATAGGATTTAGGGGATATTCTACATACAGTACATGTGTAAAAACATGCACAATTGATTTTTTATTTATATAGTAACAAAACTCTCATTTTGTTTTTTGAAGCATATTCGAATTAAAATCAGCACCGATTAAAAATAAATTTATGCAACTCAATAAGGTGCAAACATATATAATTATGCAAATAATTATGTAAAGTGTTTTGAATAGTCTCATATATAAATATATATTAAACAAATATATATATATGTATATATTTCAAGCTCATTAACAGGGGTCTTTAGTTCCATGTAGAGACCTCCCAGCAAAGTGAAGAGGCATCTGTACTGCAAATCCTGTGCCAGATAAACTTTTTCAAAAAGGAGATACAAATATTCAAAGTTGCAGAGAGCAAATGAAAGGATGTTGATACAAGGTTGACAGCCTCTTGATCAGGCCTGTCATTTCTTCTATTCTTGCTACACAATCACTGAAAGCTAAACAAACAAAGAAGAAAAAAAAAACAAACAAACTGAGGACTGTTTAAAACATGTAACAAAGGCCAAAGAATGCTAAATTAAAGGAAGGTATTTCTCCTCTAGCGTAAGTAAGGAGTAATAGTGAAGTTACTCCAGCGAAGCTGATGTAGTTGAATCACAGTAAAGTGATTCACAGTGAAACGGTCAGTAATTTTTTATGCCTGTCTCCTACAATCATGAAAAGTAGTTGCACTTGAAGACCACTAGCAAAATAGGTGTTCAAAAATGCTATACAGTTACTGCATTTTGGAATCTTGGCATATATAATCTTCCCTGGTAGAGCACTGAATTGCTCTAACTGTATAGCAATAAATAGGTATTCTCACGTTATTGTAATGGTACATATACATGGCATAGCAGAAATTAATTGTAACTAACATACCTATGCACACATCAAATCAGAAGGCAAATGAAGAACTAAAACTAACGACTGGACATAAAAAATAGGAAGAATGAGAACCTGTCTTCCACTGCATGGATCTCTTACATAAGGTCTGAGGCATGGAAATGAAGCTCTACATGTTGGCTAGGATAATCGCACTTCTCAACGGCCATTTGTGGACATGCTTCATAAAGCTTCTCCGTTGTCATTCGCTTCTTTTTGCGTATGTTTAATCCCTCTAACACCTTCCTGCAACCTAACCAAGATATCCTAACAGCAAAGCTGGGGGGTAAATTCTAACCCAGGCCCCACCACAGCCCTCCTGAATGAATTCCTAAATCTGTGGCATCGACAGTCAGACCAGCAGCGTTAACAGAGCTGCTCCTCAGGTACCAAAGAGCAATCAACAGCGGGGCGTAGCACGCGCGGCTCATCACGCACCACGGCTGCTTTCTTCAGCCACCGCAACTGGCGCCCACTTTTCAGTCCTGTGAACCCCACGCCAAGGGCATTAAYGGGAAAGTCTTCCTCACTGCTGTACTTATTTTTCATACATTCAGAGCAAAGTCTCTGCCAGAACAGAGCCCGCAGTTTTAGTTTTTAGAGGCCTAGTTATGCTTCTGCTGGTGACGGCAGCGAGACCGGAGACTGGATATATCCCCTACAGAGACATTTACACCAGCACGGTTTATTTTGCATCACCGAGCAAAACCAGACTCTGTCAACATTGGGCTGTGTCAGTAGAGCCGATACAAACCTGTCAGTATAACCGATACAAACGCCTATACAGCAGGGAGCGAAAAGGGGAGCCCAAAGTATGCTTCTGCCATTAATCCCAATATTCTCTTCATAGTCTCCATGAAAACAAAACGACAAAAAAATAGAAATAATTAAAACTACTCTTTGATTGCACGTAAAAGGTTTTCAAAATTAGTCTTCTTAGGAGGAGGGGAAAAAAAAAGAAAACCAAACTTGAAGGCAGGTAAAACCAAACTGCAGGCCGTACTGCGAGGAAGTTCACAGCAGTTCACCTGAGCCACAGCACCGCTGCCCTGCCGGACAGCTGCTCCCCGCGGCTGCCACAAACCACGAACCGAGTGGGGGGCCGCAAACGCCGTCGCTTCGCAGGGATTTATTTGACGGCAGGAGCGGTGCCAGGGGGGTTACCTCGCCGAGGCGGCCACGCCGCCCCGCCGCCCCGCCGCTTCCCCTTACAGTGGCGCCCGCCGGCCGGGGCGCCATTTCGTGCCGCCTCGCGGGGGCGCCATTTCGTGCCGCCCCGCCCCGCCTCGCGGGGGCGCCATTTCGTGCTGCCCCGCCCCGCCTCGCGGGGGCGCCATTTCGTGCTGCCCCGCCCCGCCTCGCGGGGGCGCCATTTCGTGCCGCCGTGCTGCGGGTGGTTCCTCCCCGCCGCCCCGGCTGCGGGCTCCCTCCCGCTGTGCACGGGCCCCGGCGCCGGCGCCGTCGGGGCTCGGCGGCACCTACCCGTATCCGTCCGAGGCGTAGTCCCCGCCGTAGGTCTTCTGCTGGTAGTAGTAGGTCTTGTGGGTGTGAGTGGTGCCGCCGCCGCCGCCGCCGGCCACATGGGAGCTCATCTCGTAGCGCAAGTCCGTGCCAGAGTCGGCCCGCGCCATCCTGCCCAAGGTRTTGAGCCGCGGGTGCGACCCGCCGTTCATGCTCATGTCGGCGGCGCGCCGGGGGCCGCCGCAGCCCGCGCGGAGACCGGGTGGTGCTGGGGCAGCTTACAGGGGAGGGGAGGGTAGCAAAAACAACCCCGAACCCGGCGGGGGGGGGGAAGGGGACGGCGCTGTCGCCAGCGGAGAAGCGCGGCCCCGAGGTGGGAGCAAAGGTGCGCGGCGAAAGGCAAGGCAGGCGCGTCCTCGGGGGCGGGAAGCGGCGGGGCTGCGGCGCGGAGGGTCCCGACGGCGGTGCCCGGGCGGGAGGCGCGGCGGCGGAGGGCGGCGGGGGCTGCTGGCAGCGGCGGTGGGAGCGGAGGTGCCGTCCCGTGCCGTCCCGTCCCCGCCGGCACAGGAAAGGCGAAGCCACACCTTTCGTCGTCGGCTTTAAGCGGCGAGCCTGGGCGGGGAGCGCCGCCGCCTCCCTCCGCGCCTCCTCGGCGGCTGCCGCCGCCGCCCGCTGCCTGCACGGGCGGCGCGGCCTCCTCGGAACACCTTCCTGGCCCGTGCGCCCCAYGCACCCCCGTGGGCACACACAGCACCCCTCCAGGAGGCCCGGGCACGAAGCCGGGCTTCCCCTGCCACGAGGGGAGAGCACAAGCCTGACACTGGTTTTCCAGCTTCTTCAGTTTGTGGGCTTCCCTAGCAATTCACCAGTGGGGGTTGACGCCCACCAAAAAGCTCCCTGCATGTGGAGTGTCCTTCATAGCAGACACGAACTGGCAGTGCTGGTACAGCTCTCATGGAGACCTCGGTAGTGCCACCTTGACTCGTTGAGGTCTGGGAAGTCCAGGCAGCTGCACCTCCACTGTAAGCAGCCTGCACAAGGGGGCCTCCCACGCAGAAGGGCCTCTCATGGCTCCACCGGGCCATTCAGACTCAGAAAAGACAGTGGCGATTCAGTAAGCGAGGTTACATCAAGGACGAGGCTGGTCCACCATCAGCACCCCTCTCTCTGCACTCYAAATTCCAGCGTGTTGCACAGCTGCAAGGCTTGTCAGGAAAGCAGTGCCTCTATTTCATCCATTCATAAATGCATTAAGTCCTGCGTTTGGGGATGCTTTTGATTTTCCAAGACACTTTTATTTCTAAGGCAGCACTGCAGTTTCTGTGGCAATCAATGAAATGTTTGAATTGTGTAATGCGCTGACTGCACTTATGCATGTGAAAGATCATATCCAGAGACAGGCATTCAGACTGATTTTGTCACTTATTTTTTCTTGGTGCCTGTGTTCTGGTTCTCTGAATATTAAACTTTATTCTTAAAAAATAAAAAATAAGCCAGATTCTAGAGACAAAGTCATTTTAACACATTTGTGTGTGTGCAGGGTGTCAACAAAGGCAGTTTGCCATGGTTCCCAGTGGTTTCTTCATTCTCAGCCATAGAATATTGTCTCAGTCGCATGGATCACTTTGGAACAGTTTCACAGCTATACTTAACTATGCTTCTCAGCTCTTTGGCCACTTGTCCATGATGTCAGAAGAGACATCATGGCCAGAAACATGGCCAAAAACATGGCCAGATTCAAAGAAGTTGCAGTCGCTCATGAATAGCCTGCCAGGCTTTTCTGAAATAATCACAAGGCATTCGTCCCCAAGTGCAGAACAACCCATCAGTCATGCTCTGTGACAACATATGTGCAGTAGGCTGTTTAAATATGTTGGAGTTCACTGGCAGCTCACACTGTCCGTAAATTCTTCAGCCCATTTTTGCCTTTCTTATGCTGATCATTTTCCTAGTATTTTAGATCTGAGAGATATGCCAAAAGGCAATAAATAAAAATAACCCTGACACACCAAAGGACAAGGCTTCCAGAACTATTCAAGAGAAAAATAAATGAGAGCAATTTTTCTTGATGCTGCTGAAACTGGTGGAGTACCATGGTATAAACTGTGTGAGAACTTGGCATGCTGCTGGAGCTGGTGGTGGGCACAGCAGAGCAGAAGTGTGAGAGCTGTCCCAGTCAAACATGGAGTTTCTTGATCCCAAAAGGCAACCTAAAGGCACAGCCTGGAGCTGTGTAGAACACTACAAAGAGCCAGAATCCAAGTTGGCTATTATCTGTGAAGTCATACAGTGACTTCTATATTGTAATATATATTCTGTACTATATATAGCATGCATCATTATATATCTGTGCATATATAATATATATTTGTGTGGATTTGGAGTGCTTTTTGAATAAAGATTGTATCTACACAAATTGACGTTGTATTCCAAGTCATTAGGGAGCAGAGTAGAAAAGCAGTAAGGATGAGGAAGAAAAGCAAATACATACTTCTAACGCCACAGATAAGAAAGTAAAAAGGTAGAAAGCAAGCACAGATGTGGAGTGGGAAGGAGATGCAGAATGAAGGGAACTTGAACTTTATGCCTAGATTTGCCAGTCCAAAATTTTTGAAATATAAACATAGAACATTATACTATTGCTACCAGTGTACCCGAAAGTCAGATTTTTCAAATGATGCATCAAGGCTGGGACATGTATTTAGACATACAAACTTGAAGCATTTTTTCAGCAAGTCACTTTGAGAGCTGTCTTTTTGTGTGTATGTATTTTGAAATCTGGAATTATCACACTGATTTGGGGTTCTTGCTGAGTTTTAGAACCACTGCCTGTTAGCCCCACCTTTCAGCTCAGAGTGGTGTGCCGGCTCAGTGAGAAACTCCATTACTTGTGATGGAGACTGCATGCTTGTGATATACCCAGAGGCTTAAAAGTGAGTCACTGTTACCTGGACACCTAGAAAATGTGCTTAAACAGCAAATAGACTAGATTCTGCYAGTTACATTTGCACTATTTGTCCTGCTGAAATTAGCAGGTGAAGATAAGACTGAATTGCTACTGAAAATAACTCAGTGCACCTATCTACGCTATTTTCATACATAAGCAAATGATACTAGCAAACACATTTTTTTTTTATTTGTTGAAGTAAAAAAAATGGATACTACCCTGAGTGGAATCAGTTACCTTGTAGCAAAATCAAGTCACATGGGAAAATATCAATGTCAGAACTGCAAAATATTGCTTGAGCCTTACTCTTCTACTTTTGGAAAGGCCCAGTCCTGAAGTACTTAAGGTCCTAAGTTTCTTAACTCTCTATACTTTCCAAGAGAACAAGCCTCTCTGCATGAACCTCAGCATCTCATTTTTCTCCCTAAGAATACTCCATGCAGAAGAGAATAAAATGCAGTCAGTTTGGGATTTCTTGTTCATCTCCCTTAGCATGAAAGTGGGGTTCTCTGTCTTAAGACATGGAGACCCTCTTCAAGCAAGATGCAGTCTGAAGAAGGTGTAATAGGTCCGTTCTGGTTCCTTAAAGCAACTCAGAACCAAGGTCCCTTCTATTGCCCTATCTCCAAATGCACTTCCTTTGAAATTACACATATCAAGAGGATATTAGCAGAAAGTAAATTCCAAGGATCCAAAGGGGATATGATCGTGCCTAAATTCTCATTTAGAGAAAAAACAGAAGTTCCTTTATATTTCAGCTAAACATAATTTCTCTCATTAGATTTTGTAAACAATTCCTTCCCAACCCCAAATGTCATATCCAAAAGCTCTCTTTTGGGCTTGGACTACTGGCTAGAGGGTCCTTAATTATTCATGGAACTGCCCGATATGAATACAGSAAGCTGAGCTTGTCCCTGTCTATATCAGGTAGACATCTATATTTTATCTTACAAAATGAATTTCTAAAGCACACTGAAATTCTCCTCAGCAGCTTGTTAATTAACAACTTTCAGCAGTAGCTGCATTCCTCTCCTACTTACCAGTTTCTGATTTTAATTCATGACACCCTCTATTTAATACCCTTCTTGTATGGAGAAGAAGAAAATAAATTTGAAATACTTGAAACAAGTTGATAACCCAAGATTATCTCACATTGAAAGCACAAATTTGAACGTGATTTGTGGCTGATTTTCATTATTGTTGCTTAGGAAAAATCAGGTTCAGAATTCCAAACAAAGATTGAGCCATCAAGGTAAAACAGAATGTGACTTCTGTGTATTGAACTCCCACAGTTTTGGGTAGTAAGGACAGGTTTGAACGTGCAAGCCAGGAATCTGGCTGTGTATCTTTTTAGCATGACTGCTGTGTGCAATGGCAGCCTGACAGCTTAGATTGAATGGCAGCATCCAGAAAGTCCATGTTTCTTAGGAAATGAAGGTCGGTCCATGGAATTTCCACGTCCTCATTTTATTCAGGCTGAAGAAAAAAAATATGCACAATTAACACTTGCTTATTCTTGAAAATTTGTATGTCTGGAGTCTTAGCTTTGCTCTTAATGGGAGGGAAATTTGCCAGCTGGTACCAATAGCAACACTAAGAGTGGCTGCAAAGATGGGCTGAAATGTCATTAACAAGTCAGACAATTTACTCATGGAATATCTCTGTCATGGTGAAGCTGTATCTTAAATACACTCAACTGGTGTCTAATTATGGGCAAATTTACAATGCCCTGCAGCACAAACAAATTTAATATGTAGATATGGCCCAACAAGTGTTTGGAGGGATTGCAGGGGCAGGGAATGATGGACATAGTGTTTTCAGTGCAAGCCTGTGACTTAGCAAGCCCTGGACTGCYCACCAACAGCTGAAAGTCCTGGATCCCTGAACACCAGCTGTACTAATTTTAGATACTGGAATATTATGATACCAGTTTCTGGTTGAGTAAAAAACTTTTTACATTCAAGTGGAAAAGGCATCCTAACACTGCACAATTCCTTCTACACTTCAAAAGTAAAGGGTGTGGTGAAGGATGTGTTAGCCTTGTCAAACCTGACTGACTACTCAGAAAAAAATGTCAGAAAGCCTCCCTGTTTTGCTTCAGGTAACCAGCACATGACATCCCTTTTCCCATCATGTTCCCATCATGATGAGCAGAATGTGCACACAATATTTGTACACAGCTTTTGATTTCACATTATTGCAAGCAGAGCAACTGACAGTGATAGTACAAGGCCAAGTATTTAATATTACATTATCTTCTGTTTCTTCAAAAATCACTTCATAACTCTGTTTCATTAACACTGGTGAAATATGCTGAAGCTTGAGAAGTTAACGTTAAAAAATATTTAAAAGCACTGAGAGCAATACAAGGCTATTTCTGACTTGGTATTTCATAGTAGTGGGGCACAAATCTTTTAAACCACATGACATGCAGGCAATACACATTCATTTGTGGGTAGGAATTAATCTAATAAATGCATGAACTCTTGGCAGAACACATCCCTGTTCATTATTCAGACAGTTTCGTTTCTGGTGTTAGATTCTACAGTACAGCCAAGCCATGTGTAGCACAAGAGGAGAAGTGGGACAGTGCAAGCTCTCAAGTGATCTCTACACTTGCTTGACACTGGGGCTGCTGTGTTTTACATCTAGCTGTCTGTGGCTCCATGCAGATAGGGGGCATGATGATTTTATTGACACCCACTCCTTTCACCTTCTGATTATGGCCTCTTTCTTGGAAATGGGAATGAAGGGTCAAATGAGAGTTGCCACAGTGGTCTCTGTAGACACTCAGTGCTTCCCCCTCATTAATGTGAATCTTCCTTTAGCACGGTTGCACATTATGGCAGATGCTTGTCATCACAGTGTGTCAAATAACTGGGTCACAGCATTGGCTTGGAGCACTGATAGTCTTATTAAAATGTTATCACCATAATTAAAAATATCTTTTAGTTTGTAAGAGGGAATAACAGATCAGAGCAGTTATAAAGGTCTTGAGTATTTTTATAAATTTAATGGCAAAAAAGTGGAACTTTTAAACAGATATGTATGCATGTCCACCCCACACTGAGCTTCTATGGCATAAAATGGCTGCAGGCTGTGCAGGACAATGGAGAATTGGATCTAACATATACAAAAGAATAGCAATTAACTCACTTTGCAATAGTTCTTGCAAACAGACCTGTCCTTTCATGTTCAATTTGTGGGTCATACCACAGCTATTTTGATAGCAAACAGGGAAGATAAAGATGCAGTTCTTTGCTGTGCCAGAAGCTCTCCTTCTCACAGCTGAGGAGTGGAGGTTTCATCCTCACAGAAATATTTTGTTCTCCAAAACCTTAAGGCTATGGAGAGCAATTTATCTACCAGAAGAACTGGAAACCTCCTTACCAAAATTCCCACTCTACAACCTGCAGATGTTATCAGTGTGTCGTGTGCTCCAGCCATGCTTGCTTGTATACCCAGCGAGCAAGGGCTCCCCACTCCAAAGAAACCTCTGGCTACTTGCTGAGGGCAGCATTAAGAATTGTTTTGTGCAGAAAAACCCTTTTCAAATGGCTAATACTTGACTCAGAAGTTTTCCCTGAGTCATTTTTATTGTGATCATTAAACAGGGACTTTTGTTGTTGTAAAGTTTGCACTATGTGTGAGGAAAAAAAGAGGCAGGCTTCCCCATGTCCCCACCTCTCCCTCCCCCATAACTCCATACCAGTAAGTCCGGAGGTGAGAGGTTGATGCCAGCTTTTCAGTTCCATACATCTGAGTCATGTTGAACAGAAATGTGAGAGTGAGAAGCTCTTATCTATTTCAAGTTTATTCTCCTCCATACAAAAGCACAATCATTGCTGTAACCCATTTAAAATGTGAATGGTTGTCATTAAGTGGGACCAGAACACTACAAGGCAGACAGTCGGTGTCATGAAATATCTGAGGGGCCTACTGCTCTCAAGATGTCAAAATGTAAATGTGGAAGTGTTACTCTGTCTGGACCAAATTGCAGTGCTGCCTGAACTGCTGAACTACAAACTTTGTAGTTCAAATAGAAAAACTGATTTCATCTGGTTTTCCGCCTTCTCACTCCCTGCTCCATATAATTATAAAAATCTGATAAAGAGACCAAGGATTAGAGCCCTAATATGACATGAGATGATAAAGAAGTTACTTGGCATTAATGTTTACTCCCCTGATTGCCATGTGATTTAGATGTATCTGTGGGTATTTGCAGAATCTTCTCTATGCGAGTAGGACTGAGTCAGACATTTAGGAAATAAAATTGCTATTTTATTTCTTCTTCTCTTTTTTTTCAAACCCACTTTTTTTTGTTAGGATGAATTCAATACCTTTAGGACACAATAAGCTGTTTCCACATCTTTTGCGTGGTTAGCAGCATAAGAACTGGTGAGGCTAAGCCTGATGAGAAACAAGGCAAAAAAAAAAAAAAAAAAAAAAAAGATTGTTCCATGTTAACCTTGTTGTCACAGCTCTGAGGCCTTTTTTGGCATTGAGGGGCTAACAACTCTCTCTAGTTTTGTTTTCTCTTATATGAGTGTTCCTATAAAATCTCCTCCAAATGACTTACTTTGTAGGGAACAAGATTATCTTACTTTAACAGTGCTTCATGGTGCACGTCTCAGTGAAATAAATGTTCTAAAGTATTCCTTGAAACAAACCTGTAAACAGATACTGGAAGACCACACTACATAGAATAGTGTGATCTTAACATAGTATATACATAATGTTCTTGTTTAAACATAGGTCATTATAATTTCTTTCAATGTAATCAGAAATTTCACTTGTCCATGCCACTTCATTGAAAGTTGTCTAGTATGCCAGATGCATGAAAAAATACTTTTTTTTTTCCAGAGTAGTCTCTAGCCAAGCTTCTGAAAGATGCAAGTTTGGTCTGCAAGCAAGCAATAAAATAACAATAATGAACTGGGCTGCCGGTCGTAACTCTCTGCTTTCTTATACTTTTTGTAGCTAACACACTCCATTGATTCAGATAAGAACAAGAGAAACTGTCCGCTGGCTCTTCTGGGAGAGGCAGGAGCACTCAGAGCTCACTTCATCTGCATTTCAGCTGGTTTTTGGGTGGCAGCAGCAAAACCCTGCAACTGAGAGGCACTCCTGTGCAGCATAGCTAATACCTGGGTCAGATATGTTTTGCTATAATGTTATGTCTGCTTCATCTAACTACACCGTAAGATTTCAGGATTTTCATTTTATGTGTGAGCACTTACTGATACTGTGAAGATGCTACTTTAACTGAGACTACGGTAGGCCTTCTAGGTGTTGAATAATTTAAATAATAAAATCTCCCAATTTTTAGAAGAATTCACAGAATCGTTCAGGTTGGACGGGACCTCAGGAGGTCTTTAGTCTGAAGTCCTGCTCAGAGCAGGGTTAGTTATGAAATTATACTGAGTTGCCCAGGGCTTTGTCCAGTTAGATCTTGAAAATCTCCAAGGATGGAGACTATACAACATCCCTGGGCAACCTGCTCCACTACTCTGGGAAGTGTCTGTCCCCATGGGGGAAAGTTTCTCCTTATATCCAGTTGAACCCTCTCTTGTTTCACTTTATGCCCATTGTCTCTTCTCCTCTCACTATACGTCACTGTGAAGAACTTGGCTCTGATAACCTCCTTACCGGCATTGGCATGCTGCTGTTAGGTCTACTCCAAAGCCATCTCTTCTCCAGACTGAACAAGTCCCAGTCTCTTAGCCTCTCCTTACCTTGCAAGTGCTCCAGCCCCCAACTATCTTGGGGTCCCTACACTGGATTCGTTCAGGTTTATCGACATTTCTTGCACTTGGGCCCAAAATTGGATGCAGTATTCTAGGCGAGATCTAACAAATGCTGTGGAAAGGGGGATAATCACTTACCTCAATCCACTGGCTCTGCTCTTGTTGTTACAACTGAGGACACTGTTAGCCTTCCTTGCTGCCAGGACACACCACTGGCTCATGTTTAGTCTACTGTTCACCAGGAACCCCAGGTTCTCTCTCTCTCTCTTTTTTTTTTTTTTTTTTTTTTTTTTTTTGCAGAGCCAATCTCCAGACTGCACTGATGTAAGCTATTCTATCCTAGCTGCAGGACTTCGTCCTTGCTGAATTGCATGAGGTTCCTGTTGGCATGTTCCTCCAACCTGCCTATGTCTCTTTGAGTGGTAGCCCTGCCCTTGAGCTTGTTGACTGCTTCCCCCAGCTGGGTGTCAGCTGCAAACTTGATGAGCGTTCATTCTGTCTCCACTTTCACATCACTAACAGAGATATTAAATAGATAGATCACAGAAGAGATCCCTGAAGAACTCTGTTTGTAATGGCCTCCAGGTAGTGTACGAACCATTATCTACCTTTAAGCTCAACAAACAAGTCACTTTTTCACTCACCTGCTAATATATCTGTTCAGACTCTAACTCATTGCAGTTCACGCCCTGATTCACTCCTGGGCCACTGACTGTCCATACTGCACACATGCTGGTTTGCCCCCAGGCTCCTGCCCAGAGAAAATCAACCAGCTGCCTCCTAGAGGGCACAAAATTCCCAGACCCCAGCTACATGGACACAGACATTACCATTTGGTAGAGCAGATTTTTCTTCCCTGGTTGGTCAGGGTTGTCTTCCCAAACAGACCATGGATTGCATAGGTTGACTCTTACTCTCTTGTCATACTAAGATACTCATTTTGCTATACCATTGCAACTAGAGTGCCCAAGCAGTTTTGTGTAAAAGGAGCTGGAAGACTCTTCTGAGGGAAACCATTAGAACAACTGCAGAATACAGAGCACAGAATGACAGAAATATTTGACTGCTGAGGAAAGAGGGAAAACATTGCTGTGAGGAAGCAACTGAAGAAACCTACAGATGTGCCATGACCTTTTGGTATTTTTAAGGGAGARTATATGTTTGTTTTCTGGCTAGGTGACCACCCATTGCAAGCAGACCTACATGTAGCTGCAGTGTACCAGAAGCAGCCTGCGAAGCAGACTATAACATCCCCTGGGCAGGGATTAACTGCCCAGCTGTGGGATTGTGCAGGACTGCAGCACAGTTAGAAGTCTAAGAGTTAGCTCTAATCAGGCACAAATAGCAGCAAAACTCCTGCAGCACAATCTTAGTGTAGGCTGATGACCAGAATACACAGCAAAGCCTCAGGCAGGCTTGGGCAGCTACATGCTGATATTGCATTGCCATAGTCGTATTGCCATTACTACCTGAGCCGGCTACGTTCAAAGAAGTGCCGTGAAGTCCGCCCATGTTGCAGTTACTCCTTCAGCTGCAGTGTGGACATACTTAGTGTGGCATACTTAGTGGCAGATGAAAATCAGTGTAATGACTCATATCATCCACGGTCCTTCCTGCCTCCTCTTCCTCCTCAGTCTATGTAAGGATCTTGCTTCCCCTCTGTGGATACAGCCACTGGAGTGAGGTTGTGGAGAGAATTACAACTCTGTATTGCTTTGTGTAGGTGCAGAGCTAGCCTTCAGGGTATTAAGTGAAGTAGTCGTCTGTTGTTCTAGCAACAGAACATCTTCAAGAATGCTAACAACAGCACACTTTTGTAGGCTGGCTGGCTGTGCTTTAATCACTACACCAGCTAACTTTGCTCTGAGCCAATTTTGTGGTAAAAATACTGTTTCCTCAGTAATTAAGGATAGGGATCATTCCTATAATAGTGGTAGGAGATTTCCCTAAAATCTTCTGTCACAAAACCTAATTTCCATACATTCCTGGGAGACTAGGTCCTTCACACCAAGAAACACTGTACTGCGGCATCACTTCTGGGGGATGTCCTGGCTTAAGCAGACACCTGTCATATGTATGGAGGCTTCAGTCCTACAGGCAGAATTACTTATAAATAAATACACAAAAAGTCAGACCTAAGGGATCCCCATCATTTTTATGTCCTCCATTGTTACAATCTCCTTTCCAGTTTCAGAAGTCTTCAAAAAGATTAGGTTTTGCCTGCCAATTGGGCTGAGGGATTTGTTCCATATATAGTACTATATATTTTATGCATAATAAAAGACTTGTGCTCTACAATGACGACAGAATTAATTCTTTCTTTCTTTGGTCTGCATTATCTTCCCCCTTTTTCCTTCTTTCTGCAGACTTTGATGAATTTCCTTAGCTAAAAAGCTACATCCACTATGCACCAAGGGACTGAAAAATCCATTTCTGTGTAACATTGTTTTTAATGGGAATAGCCTATCAAGGTGCTTGTTGTAACATGCATTGTACGATTTTTGCACCAGCAGTTTTTTATCTAGCATGGAGAATTATTCAAAAGGGTATTACTTCTGCTGAGACGAGAGGCATGAATGAGTCACATCTGTTTAATACTCATGAAGTGCCCTGCCCCAAGGAGTGCCTCTGTTTTTCTCCCCTCCCTGTCTCGCACTCACTCTCTCAAGCCTTAATTGTCTTTAGTTATAACGCTTTTGAGAAATCACTCTTAAAATTATGGCTCCTGTTAAAGTTAATTAGACATGAACTCTGGCCAGAAGAATAGGGATAGTTCCATAATTGTTAYTCTAGTTTAAAAGACGAGGATTCCCTGACCACAGGAAGTTCAAAGCACTAGCAGTAAAAGAAGAAGATAAAGAAGAAGATAACCTTCATCCTCAGGAAACACCAGCTTGACTTGGGATGCCAACCAATTTATGACCTGAGCTTTGCTTTAATCATATTTGAGGTGGGGCCTCTCACATTGATAAACACTAGGGTTTCTAAAGTTTGCCACAACATAACATATGTAGGCATACGCATTATGGCAGCATGCATTCAGCCCGTTTCAGAATCTGTTTTCCCTGAAGCTGAGTATCTCCCCTAAACGAGTAGATGTTGCCCCATGTGACACTTTTGGAAAAAAATTTAAGCTTAAGTGAGGTTACATCATTTAGGCAAAAGGGAGAGCTAAATATTCACAAATCTACAAACTAAGAAGTCATTCAAATCTGCAATATTTAAGAAAGTAAGGGAACTTTTATACAGATCAAATAGTCTATATAAAAGAAAGACATGGCATACTAAAAATGTAAGCCTACAAGGGAACAATAATTGTAGGACAGTGCTCTAAAATCCCTTTTGGCAGGATTCGCATTGAATTTAGGGGGACCAAATTCTCACCCACAGATTTTTCTTAAGTTGCTTCCTCATATAAAAGTAATTTCAAACAAGAATGCTTTCTTCTGATTCATAAGGTTCTTGTATATTGAGCACCAACAGTGTATTTAGTGCTGTTATAAACAAGCACAATGTAGTCTTTGCCTGAAGGTCACCCTAGTGTAGTCAAAACACAGCTAGAACAGATTCAGAAGGGCATAAAACACCTAACACAGCCATTGATCATATTGCAAACAGATACAAATACGGAGAATGATGGAGAAATATTTCCAATGTTACTGTTTAAAGGGTTCACATGTATACAGAAGATTTTTTTTTTTTTTTAAGGGAGGAAGGTCATAAAACTCATTATCAGGATGAAAGCCAGTTTTGTTAGAAGGCACAAAGTCGGGATCAGTAAATGTATATGATATATAGTCAGGAGGGAGTCTGGAGCAGTGTGAAAGGCAGATAAGGAAGGAATGTGTCAGGAGATATAGGGGGAGGGGGTCATGCAGGGCACAGCGGATGAAGACAAGATACCCAAACTCAGTGCGGAGACTGAGGAAAATCTGGAGAAAAGGGAGTGTGAAATAGTCAGCAGAGCAGGAAGGGAGGCTGATTTGAGCAGATAGATGCATTTAAGATAAACCATGATGTAGAGCAAGACTTACAAAGATATCAGAAAGGAGCAGAATGATTCTTCCTGGAAGTTTTTAATCTAGATTTTTTTGTTGTTGTTAAAAAATTAAGGTATTATGTCTTTTGTTAAATGATTCAAAAATAAAAAAGAATTGCCGTGAATGGAGCACAGAACTATCTCTCCCCTGACCTTATGACATTGCCTTTCTCTTTAGCAGCTATAAGCAGAGGGCTGAACTCTGCTCCCAGAAAGGTCATGCAGTATTCAATTGCCTATGAATGTAATATTCATTTAGCAGAGGGCAGTTTGACCTTAAACTAAGAATTTAAACTTCAGTGGAGCTGAGGTACGGTGTGAGACATGGCAGCAAAAACCCCACTGCTTTGCAGGGCAATTCGGAATTTTGGGAGCAATGCAGGCACAGATAAGCACATGGCTGAAAGCAGACCTATTGCCAAGTGAAATATAGTTGTAGAGCTATATTGGCATTGCTAAGACCCCAGGAGAAGCTCCCAAACCTTGCAAATACACAATTTGTGCCATCAACACAAGGTAGCAGGCCATCAAGCCAGATAGTGACTGCCAGCCCAGCAACTGCGGGGATCCCAGTTTGCACCAGGTAAGGAGCTTTCTTCTGCTCCTTCCTCTCATCAGCAAAAGCTGCCAGACACTGTTAAGAGGTCAGAAAACCACTGCCTCTCAGCAAAACTGCAGGCACAACTGAACAATGGTATATGCCTGCATGAGAAGGCTCTAAGGGATGTAACAGAGATGTAATTTTCTAAGTCACATTCTATCCTGCATGCGCTCACAGTTCAAAAACAGCTGGCTATTTTTCACAGGGATGAACATTTTAAAGCCAGAAGAAAWTGTTTTGATAATCTAATTGGTTCCTGGCATAGGACAGACTATGTAATCTCACTTTGTAAATTTAACCTTGAATCAAACCTGTATTTTGTGGCTGAGTTAGGGCATAATTTTTCTAAGACAGGCAATCTTGATTTTATTCCAGATGACCGTATGGCAGCAGTAGTTAAGATCTTCAAGAGGAGAAGTCAATTTCAAAGTATCAATTTGTATCATGGGTCCATAAAGCCGATAGTTTAACCTCATCCTACCCCCACATTAGTAAATAGTKTAAGAGCACCTCAGCATGGTCCAAAAACTGGAAGAACACAAGACTTGTTGGAAGAAATAGTATCTTGTGTTGGGCCAGCTTTTAAAGCTTAGCTGCAGAGAAGAGAGATTTGATAAAGGGATACTGAGGTGGAAAAATGGTCTATTTTTTCTAGGCATGCTAGATCCAATAGAAGATTTTAGACTTCCCTTTTATCCTTAAATCATCACAGCTACCACACTTCTACAGGAATGATAAATAATTGACACAGAGAATTTGCATCTCACCTTGCATCTCACTAAACACGAAAAATGTTTTTCAACAAAAGGGAAAACCACAGCAAAATACCAAAGCATATTATACCTCCACTATTGGTGCTCAGCCAGACACTATAATCTCAAGATCTGTTATTACGCGTTGCATAAGGAACAAACATTTGGTCCTATACATGTAAAATAATGCATAAAACAAATAGACAATGCATTCATAAGCATCTATTTCTCTGCTGACTTGCATATATGATACTGGAATGTATTACTTTCATAAAATACGCCTTTATCTTGCTACAGCTAATAACAGATCTGTGGTTAAGAGTTTTTCAAGCACTCTCCATTGAAGTGGAGCTGCATCAACTGAGAGTTACTGTGCTTTTCCCCTCCCCTTGCAATCCCAGCCAGCCATCATGTCCCRAGGGAGCCCTGGCACATCAGAAAACTAGCATCTGCCAAACTTCCCTTCTGAAAGGAGGAGAGGTAGGATGGGGCATGGTCACAAGCCAGAAATCCTCAAGGTGTTTCTCCTGCAACATGGGCCCTCTACCTCCACATTAAAAGCACTCTAACCTAGAGAAGCAGCACTCTCCCTTGTGTTTGGCACCTGTGCAATGGGAACTACACTCCCCCCTCTTCTGAGCTCCTAAATGAGCAGGAAATAGCTCATTTTTGGTGCACAGTCCTTCTCTTGTGGGTCAAGGGTGGTGTGGAGACTAAATTGTTTGACATACTCTCTTCTGATTAATACAAGAAAACAAAATTAATTTAATCTTTCATAGCCTGTGAAGTACTGCTCCATGCTCATGGTACCTTGCAAGGCTTATCAGAAGATTAGGTAACATCTGGTGTCAGCTAGGTATTCGGTAACATCTGGTGTCAGCTAGGTATTCTTATGTTTACATCTGGACTTAGACTAACAGACTTAAATGTATTGAGATATTGCAGGCCTATTTTTTAGGGCTTTTGCACAGCTGCACCAAGGGAGCCTGAGATAAAAGGTCTGGAAACTAGTATCAGTGACTTATAACCTCAGTTTGTACAAACATGCAGCCTGGAGAAATGTTTAATTTATTGGGAAATAGGTTTGTTGTTCCTGTGGAAGATTTTAACACAGTAATCCCTTTTTGGATTGTAAGGTTGCTACATCTCTATGTTGCAGTCTGCTCAAGACAACTTACCTCTTTCTTATAGGATGATCCATTTATGGTCTCTTGGGTTGTGTCTGCCATCTTCACACATGCCCTTGATGTCTGGGAAATACAAGAAGGTCCCCCATGCAACAGGTGGAATGTAAACAACCTCAGTTAATAAGCTCAGTGGAGTTCTAGCTAACAGAAAGGGATGAGAAGGGAGAAAGGATCTGGCCCTCTGCCTCCTCCTGCATCACCCAGAAAAGCTGAGGCTTCTGTCCTACTCTCCAGACTTCTGCAGCCTGCCAGGGAGGTCCAAGGAAGATTGTGTCTCTGTGCAACCTGTGATCCTGGATGCGAAACACCACGGCTAAAAGCCACCACACAGCAGATCAGATGAATGTTCAACTCTGCCTCCTGAGCCGAACACATTTTGCATTTACATTTGTTGACATCAGTGGCTGCGCACAACTGATGGATCTGTTGCACTGCACCTAACCATTGCATATCAGAGATAGCTGCTTGCAAATATTGTGCATTTTTACCTGTTCTGTATATGTATGTTGTGTGACTCCTGGAGCAACATTAACATTAATCCAACATGTGAAACAGCAAGGCTACAGAGGTACATGAATGTGGGAAGCAAAGGAAGCTGAGGGTCTGGTGAGCACATTCAACATAAAAAGACACAGTGGGACTCCAGATTTCGCACATATTTGCTGTTCATCTAGCCTCAGTTCCCTCCATGCAGCAGCAGTCTTCAGAAAGAGATAAGCTTCATAAAGAAATTCAAGTTTGGATAATTTCCTGCTGAATATGGTTGTAACAGTGCATGAAAGAATTAAGAATTGGTTGTGTTTCAAAAAGAGAGAAGGAGTAATTTTCCTTTTTCTCCCTATACCAATTTGAAGTATCAGAAACAAACAGTTGATGGCACAGAAATCCATCTTTTGGTGAAGCTCTTCCAGAGCCTCTGGTAGGTGACACTTGAGGGGACAGAGCACAAACTTCAAGAAAGAAATTAAAAGCAGCATCTGCAAGTCTCTATGTACTTCCAAACTTTAGCTTGAAACAGAAGCTGTCCTTAAGTATTTCACTTGCACATTTAGGTGTGAAGGACTATCAGGTTGAGCAGGAGCACCAAGTGCACAGTCAGCAATGTTTAGTTTCAGAGCGTAGCCACCCTGACAGCTTGGATCCTTCACATGAAGCCACATCAACGCGCAAGTCAACCGCCCCTAGGACGAGCTATTTCCCATTTAGTCTTTTCAAAGTCACACTGAATCTGAGCTCTTTTCAGGGCACACCCTTGTTTTGGGGAGGAAGAGAAGAGGAGAGCTTGCTTCTGGTCTCTGACACAGCTTCCAGCTCCTCCAAGGCTGCCTTAGTGCTTGGCAATGGGTGTGGAAGGCAGGCGGCTTCCACCCTCCCATCCCCTTGCAATCAATAAAACTTAAATCATTCACTCCCCGTCACAGGTAGCAACATGCAGCCTGGATGGCTGCCTGTTTTTGTTCTGTAAGTGGTGATTGCAGGTAATTAGTAGTTAGCCATACAGAGAACATGAAGTATAATTTTTATGAGTCTAGCAAACTACGATTATACAAAGACCACAATAAAGGCTGAAAATAACCCACAGCGCAAGCTGGGCGAGGAAACGGAGTGCTCTGCAGCTTGGATCAAGCCAGTTTTCCACATTCCAAACACAAGGAAATTCCCTCTTCCCTCAACAACTACGCACCCAGCCCATTGCTGCGTTGCACCAGAGAGTCAGAAACTCTTGCTGTTCTCTATTTGCACCCCTGAGCTCCTCGGCGTTCACCTGCCTTCTAAACTGAAAATGACTCCCTGGCTTAGCAATTTGGTCGACAACGCAAAGCAAAAAAGGAGCCTGTGGTAGTGTAAACCAGCAGTGAGGCTGGGTAGGAGCCATGTCCGTGTGGCCAGGCAACACGGTGCTGGGAGCGGGTGGAGTTGCTTGCAATCACCCAGCACACTTGCAGCGATTGAGGAAAGGCAGCCTTTACGGTGGGGCAGGACATAAAAAGAAGCCTGCACACAAGGCAATCTGATTAAAAAAGGAAGTTCCGCTGATCGTGAGGGGGAATTTCTTCACTGTGAGAGTGACGGAGCACTGGAACAGGTTGCCCAGAGAGGCTGTGGAGTCTCCTTCTCTGGAGATMTTCAAGGCCTGCCTGGATGCAACCCTGTCTAACATGACCTCAGTGATCCTGCTGAGCGGGGAGGTTGGACTAGATGATCTCCAGAGGTCCCTTCCGACCTTACTGAGTCTATGATTCTGTGAATTAAAAACCCTGCACTTGGAACAGCATGCAAGTTGAAGGCATTACGTCAAAACAGCATAGCTTAAGCGACGATAGTGCTTGCCTACCTCCAGCAGGCACATGGCAGGCAAAGAGGAAAGCTAAGGACCCACAGGAACAGTGCATTGCCACCGAGGGGAGGGGAAACTCGGGCCAAAAAGGCAACAGAGGGTCGGACTCTACTGACACTCACTGTTGCTACCTACAGTCTTGCGGAGCGGGCAGGTATGGGCACTTCACCCAGCAGCGAGCAAGGTAAAGTGGCTCTGGTTTTATAGGTGGCTGAATATGCCACTACGTACAGCAGAGGCTGAGCACACCCAGAGAGGAATCAGCTGCACTGATGTCACCAGGCTATAGGCTCCGGTAAAGGCAGTGAGTGCTCGCAGTACTTGGGAGACAGGTACTGCTCTCTTTACCAGCAGAGCCACTACAGCACCCGTGACAGGCTGCGCAGCCTCTCCTCCAGCTAAAATTCAGATACTGTGGGACTAACATAAATAGTAGCTCTGAGAACAGAAGGACGAAAATAGAGAACCTAGGTTTTTGTGACCTTTATACTGTACTTTCCCTCACTGCCCTATTCTTACACAGGTTAAACTAATAATCTGCCACTGCTATCAGTTTAAGAGGAGACTTTTCAGGGATGTGTTGGTGAGTTAGGAGCGTAACTCCTATTTGTTTTCACTAGGATTTATAGTAACATCAGGGAAAGTGTTGAGCTTCAGGCTGCTAGGATAAGTGATTCATCAAAGAAATTTTATTTATCTCTTCTTTAAAGCATACATGGGGGGAAAAGTATATTTTATGCATAGAATAATTATCTCACATTTTGTAGGCAAGGCCCTGAGGCACAAAGGGAAAGGCTGTGACTTGCTCAGCATCCTAAAGACTGACAGAGCAAAGAACTTAAGTCATTCCTCTTAAAACTTTTCAGTCACAAGATTATTTGTTCCTGCTCTAAGTAGGCATAAATATGTTATTTACAGGACCCTGACATGCATGTATTTGAACACACATAGTCAAATGTTTTTGTAAATTTGACCCATGATCTTATCGGGGCCATACTGAACTGATTGCTGCTCAGTAAGCTGTCTGTTAGTATATGGCATTAACATTATCAGATCATATCTCATGTTGTCCAGGGATGCTCTGATTACATCCCTGCTAATACAAAATCATTTCATTTAATCTGAAATTACTTGAAGTGTTTGCTCTTGCTCAGGTTATGCTGTGTCTAATGCAAGATGATTAAAAATCTTTCCACATCCTGCACGCCTATTAAAACACTATAATTGTACCTGCTACAAGAGAATTTTTGCAGGGAACTAATTTGGTATCATCACAGTTATGAGAAATGGAGGTCCTTTCTGGTCATTAGTGGGAGTAGCTGCAGTCCCAGTGATTAATGGATCTAGTAGGTTACAAGGGAAACGCTCCATCTGACTGTCCTCTGACTCAGCCATAAACAAACTTGCTTTATCTCTAATTCTCCAGCCTTGGCCCCCTCCCTTATTCCTCTCCCATACCAGTGAAGAAAAATGCAGAAGATAAAGGAGCAGCCTGTTTCACAGACCAAGCAAGGGATTTCGTTAGGACACCACATGAAGAAAAGGAAGATATGGACTCACTGACCAACTCCTATTCCCTAACCAAAGGCAAGGAGTGCAATGTGGAATGACGTGATTCGTATGTATCATTTAATGATACAAAATGTTACTAGCTATTGGCATCTCCAGTCAATGCAAAGTGTCATCCTCAAGAATCACTGCCAGACATGATGCACATTCAGTCTTGTGTTACTTCTGACCATGCTTTTTCCATCAAAAGGCCGTAGGAAGAAAGCAAAGCTTCCTGCTGTCTAGCTCATGCTGCACCTTTATCCACCTTAACACAATCTTCAGGCTGCAAGGCTATATGCTTCTGAACACAAGCATTCGTTACTGTAATTCTCTTTCCTCATGCCTTTCAGTTCCATACCATAGCAGAAGAAGACCTAAGTGGCAGACACAGGTCTTGTCAGTGGGTTTAGCCCACAGTAAGCAGGCTGAGAAATTGCTGCAGCCTGACAGCTGACCAGGCCAGTGCCGAGACCTGCACTGTAGAAAGGGGTGGTTGCATCCACCCCCAGCACTGGCCTGGAGACCTTTGAGGGAGGAGAAGGTCTGAAAGGGGGCATCATGTTCTTGCTGTGTCTGGCAATACAGAACTCAAAGTCACCTTATTGGATAACCTCTACTGAAAGCTTTTTATTCAGACTACTTTATGAAACCTCTTTCTTGGTCGTACATTTATTAACATCACTTCAGATTTCCGCTTAAGTATGCAATAGGGCAGTACTTTATCAGGCAATTTCAATGCATATAGGAATAATTTATAACAGCTGAGGAACGGGCCAAAACATGTTTGTAGTTCTAGTATCTATGACTTTTTATTACTGTGTATTTTGCCTGTAAAGACAATACTATTAAAATAAATGATACTGATAGTAAGTACCAAATAATTTTTTATATTGCAGAAAAAAAAGACAAGAGTAAGCTAGACATTGTCCCTTACCTGTATAAATTACAAGTGAAACGGATGATAGCAGGTGAAAGAGGGAAGGAGGAAAAACCTATGCAGTCATTGTAATGCTTGTTAGGATTTCCTTGTTAAGTAGCCCAGCTACATTTCTGCTGCAGATATTATTCACTGGTATATTAAATTTCATATATTTATATATATATATATATACACACACATTGTGTACGTATATATATACACATAAATATATACACACAGGGTATATGTGTGTGGGTATACATATATATGTATATGCTTTTCAAAACTAGTCCTGACCTGTTATGTGGTTGGATGGTGCCAGTAAAAACAACGCTATCTGCCAGCTCAGGAATGGTCAGAGAAGGACTGCGTTTCTGGCTGATGTCCGGAGAGTCCAATCCATTCTGCTATAAGGCGCAAGACTGTGATCCACCACCACAGCTGTGTGTAAAATCAGTCATTACAGATAATGCTTTCACAAGCCTTGTCCTACTTGCCTTTCTTACCTGCTTTTCCCATTGGAGTAAAAAGACAAGCGGCAGTTCCCAGTTGCAGTGCAGCAGGTGCAAACATTATTTATTTCACAAGTTTTCTTATCTGGAAACTTAGTCCTAGAAGATGCTGAGCAATTCTTCCATAAAGTGCTTCATCTTTTTAACTCCCAGCTGAACTGCAGTGTAATCTTGCACAGCAGCATATGATAGTGATAATATTTCCTCTTTCCCCCTGGCTTTTGGTTATCAAATCTACTAAGCTTATACACTCTTCTGGGAAAAGGCTGCCTCTCATCAAGCTGATGTACAGCCAAAAGGGGTCTCAAGCTTGCTCAAAGGACTTCACTGCAATGCAAGAAATAGTACTACAAAATTACAAATGAAGGAGTGCCCCTTGCAGTGTCTTCTTCTTAATTTCTGCAATGTAGAAATTTCTGCAATCACTGACATGAARCAGATCAGGCAGTTGTGGTTACAGAGTCTTGTGGAGAATGCCTGATAAAACAGCACAAGCAGCAGTGTACTACACAAATGTGCTCTCCTCCTCCCTGTCTCATTACTGTCAGAGGTGTTAGCAGTAGACTCTAGCAGTGATGTATATATTGTGTGGATGAAGCATACACAGAAGCCTGTCTAGTTGTTTGCTCCCCTCYACACTGGTATAATCTTCAGAGAAAGAAGCATATTTTAAGTGAGAAGTTAGAAATTCTTTTCAAATGACTCTTCTTCTCAAATCATGCTGCCCACAGTACCCTCTGCTTCTGCAGCAAACCAGTGTGACAGTGTGAAATGGATGACCTGAATGGGCAGTAGGACATGACTTTTCTGATACAGATTGTTGCACTCTCCCAAGTTCATTTCTGCAGATGTTCCTTGCAACAGATTACATTATAGAGCTTGCAACTTAATCAAAGGAGCTCAAGGGGAATCATCGCAGGCAATGACAGAATTGCCCGTGGCAGAGAAGAAGACATGGCATTTCACCTGGGCAACATCAGAACACCCAAGAGTGCTGTCAAAATATTCATTATCATCTGAACTATACAGCACTATACTGTAAATCAGAAGTCATCATAAATGGTACAACACATATACATCTCCTGAGACTCCAAAGGCCATGGGTATGCATACCCCATGGTCTGGTCCAAACTGWGGGCACCAATACCAATTGGTATGGAAGGGGATGATTTAGGAGCAGAATTTTATACACTTAATCCACTTTTTAGGTTAATCCCTTTCCTTACACTCAAACTAGATGCAGTGCTATAAGAGAAGCTGAATGTCAGGGGCTATGAACAGGAACAAGCTTATCTAATAAGAAACACAAGGCTGGTCTGTCAAGCTCAGTATCCAAACTCCATCAAGTAGCCAAGTAGCACATACCTAGAGAACTGCATAAGTGCAYGGCAAGTATAGAGCAATACTTCCCCAAATCTCTCAGGAGCCCACTGAACTTTGGGTTAGACACTTCATCACAGGAGTGTTTTGAATTAGATGCAATGGATTTCCCTTTAATTAAATTATTCAATCCTTTTCCACATTAAGTATCTAAAAYGGGCATACTGTGAATATGCATCTCCATCAGCATTTTGTAAACCTGGCCTTTTGCTAGAAAAGAAGGCAAYCATCATTCCTTATCCACTTTCTCCTTTCTTTTCATAACTTTGTAAACTGCTGTCTGATCCCTCTTTTTCAGGATGATACACCCTAGGCCATTCAAGCATTTCTCACAGGGTGACTCTTCTGTATTCTTGATCACCCTAGATACATCCCTCTGTACTTTTTCCAGTTTTAAAACTCTTTTTGAGGTAGAAAGACCAGACTTGTACCCAGTATTCATAGCATGCAAGCACCATAGACATATGACATGTTGACATCTTCCTCTCTGTTCTCCATTGCTTTTCCAAACATTTCTTGCATTTTATTTGTTTGTTTTTCAACTGAAGCTGAAGCATATTTTCACAGCTGTGCTATAATCCCAAACTTCATTCTTGTGTGACAACCACCAGCTTGGGACCCCTCTCACTATTAATAAAATTGAGATTGTTTTGCACTTCCGCATCAGGTGCATCACCTTGCACTTATTTTTGCCATATTTTATCTGCTATTTCCTCATCCAGTCAGTGTCACAGTGTCCTTCTGCAGTCCTTCACAATCAACCATCAACCTCCTCATTCTGACAGCTAACCACCTCCCACAGATTTTCTCACCTCACTATTCACCTTCTTCCAGATTATTTCTGGATATCTTGAACAGCAGACTCACGTGAGACTCCACTGATGATCTCCCTCCAAAGCCACACTCCTGCATTCATTTTAGCTTCCCCAAGGGATGACTTCTCTCATTACAATCAGCGAAGGATTCTTGTTTTTTCAATAATTCTTTAATTACTACAGCATTAAACCTCCCTTCAACCAACTTCACTGCTTTAGGCAATTACACTATGTGGGTGATTATGGCYATGATGGACATAGGGGACAACAGGTCTACCGGAGTTCCTATAAATCTCAGCGTTAACTCCACCACAGTGCTGACCTCAGTGTTAGAAAGCAAACCTGTGGCCACACAYGCACATCAACTCCCACTTCAATGAGGCTTTTCACAGAAGTCCAAGCACTGATCCTGGAGGATTCATTCTTCCACCAGTACAATGGTTAAAATGCCTAACACATTTGCTGGTACTGAGCTCATCATTGGTGAGCACTGTTTCCCTGTAGCTGAAATTAAGTCTGGTCCAACTCTTCATCGTCATTACTAATCAGTAAGGTCTAGTTATAGCATCCCATGCCTAGATGCCATCCCTTTCCCAGACAGCAGACATCAAAAAGCTAAGCAGAGCGCTATTTGTCCTGGGGCACCAGGGTCCTTTCCCAACAGAGGCCTGGCGTTCATCCTCACCATGGGTGGGCAGGAGGCATGGAGCGCTTTCCTTCAGGAGAAGGAGCAGGTCCTCTCCCACCCTCCCTCTCTTTGCCATCCCTGCCGCAGAGGCCGTGGGCTCACCTGCACCCGCCTTCTCCCAACTTGCCACGCACGCGAAACCTCGCGATTCCACATCTGAACAAAGGATGATTTTACTGCCCTATCTCTCATCGCTGTCTACTTTGCTTTTCCCTCTATACCATTCCTTTTCCWCCTTATCTCTAGTTTCCTCCTTTCTCTTCCTTCCTTCTCTCTCCCTCATTTACTGAGGATATTTAATCTTTGTTGGCTCGGTTGACTAAGTGCTGCTTTGTGACTGTAGTTTGTGCTGGGAATAAAGAATGTGTCTGGCACTAAACCTTCCAAAAAAACTTGCTGTTCGACCCTTAACAGTAACTACAAAATTGTGCCAGACACWGAACCACAGATAAAACATTTCAGTGCTTGCATGAGAAATGACCTTCTTGTAACAAGGATTAGAGCACTCAGCAGCTGCACAGCATCTATCTATGGGAGAGAGGCTCTTGTATCATTGGAAGTTTGTCAGATTTAGGAGAGACCAGATATACGTTCACGTTCAATAGATACGTAAAAGGCAAGCAGAGTTCCCACAGAGGCATTTAACTTGTAAATATACACCTTAACATTAAGTGCATGCCTACACATATTTATTGGCAGGTCAGAACTATTACTGTGGAGTAGCTGTCCATGTTAAGAAAGATATTCCTTCCAGGCCTTCCAGGGCTTAAATTTACACCTGAAATAACTAAGAAATGTATCTACTACTTGCTTTCAAAAAGGCTGAGACTGTCATTGTAGRGGCTGCATATTTGTGTGCATTTTYTTTCTTTTAGGATACTTCCACAATTGTGCCAAGACTGTTGAATTTTGTAAGTGCATTAATATTATTTGTATTATCTTCACTTTTTCAGCTAGAAAAAAAAATCAAAATTTTTAATTATCTAAATATTCATAGCTGAATAATATGCCCTACCTACTAGACTTGCAAGGTTTATATTGTCCATTTTTTCACACAATCTTTCTCACCGAAACACACACAATAACAGTTACTCTATTTCTTACTGTGAATTAAGAGTTGGAAAAATACCCTCTGTTTTCATGAAAACTAAGAAATGTGACATTTTCTGACTTTGACCTCATTTTACTACTAATCTCTTTGATGAWAATTGTTTTTATGCTTCATTGCAATTTAGCATGGACAAGATCAGTGCATCTCTATGTAAAGATAATGCATATTAAATCCTGCATTAATACCTACAGTCAAATACGACTGCCAGTATCTCTTTGTGAAAAGACAACATGAGTCATGGGCAATATTACTATTTAAATAACACTTTTGGGAAACTTGGTAATATAGATTTTTATTTTATTTATTTAACACACGTCTACACAGGCACACACACTCCACTGCCAACAGGTATTACATTACATTAAACCTTTTAGATATGCAGTCAATGCATTTCAGATAATTGTGAGAAAGTAAGGGGGAAAAGGAGATGGCATTCCTACTCTTAAGATCACCRTTTCTCAGCTTGCCTCTGCGGGGTTTCACATGTACCCAAGACCATGAAGGACTTCTGCATGAAGTGATGTCAGAATGTCWGAATAAATTTCCCAACTTAATCCAGACAAGAGCTCTCAAGAGAATAGGGGTTTTTTTGTAAGCATATTCTGAAATTCCTTTTTTAGGCTTCAAAACAGGCAGCTCTACATGATTCTTCATGTCATCTTCCAGTAACTTATGACTAGGAAAAAAAACACCAGGAAAGACTGGAGCTCAAATGTTTTGGAGAGTTAGAGCCTTCCATCTTTTAATAAAAGAAGAAATTAGGAAAAAAAACAAACAAGAATTACTATAAAACATAATCTATGTCTTCAGCTGGCTTTAATCTCTCCCTCTCTCACTTTCAGTGGTGACAGCTCACAGTGGTTGTTCCAGATCAGATGCTGTTCATGAAGCATCCGCAGTTCAGAACACACTAAATCAATTACAGACGTCCACATTGGCCACAGCTTATCCAACATACAAGACAAGTAATGTAATGCTCAGGAAGCAACTTTAGTTTCATCAATTAAGGTAGCTTGGGTGACGCCTTTGCCTGAAGCACTGTGCTGGCTTCTGTTGCAGCCAGGAGAAAAAAAAAAAAAAAAAAAAAAAAAAAAAAAAAAGCTGCTGAGTGTGGACAAACCACAGCAGAGATTAAAAAATGGCTGAGCTGACACACGTACTTTGTGTGCCATCTTCTTTCACTGTAAAGGATCAACTAAAAGCTATTTCTGTGCATACCCCAAAATACAAAAAGTATCATTCTCTGAATTGTGCAAATATCTAAGGCAATATATTTTAAAAAGAAATGGGCCTTTTCGTATTRCTTCACAAATGACATATGCAGACGATGGCCTTCTGTTACTTTACCACAGACAACCAAAGTTTTGCCAACGCACGTGCACAGAAACTAATGGGAAAGACACTTGGCTTTCCCCGATATCAAAGAACTGTGTATCTTATGTACTGCTACTTTTGTGTTTCCCTCACTGATTAATAAATAAATAAATAAATYGTGTAGCACTTCAGAAATTAAAAGATTTCTTTACTATGAAACCGCGGGGAATGCAGAATGATGTTTCATCTCTCTCAAGTGTCTCTGCTCTGGCCGATCACAGTTATGGTATGCAATCTCCAAAACAATACAGTAATGATTTGCAAGGAGTCTGAAGTCTGTAACTGTTTTTTGTTGTTGTTGTTGTTTGTTTTTTTAAAATATTTAGATCAGAGAAAAAGTGAGACTTTTTTTTTTGAACTCTATGGCATTCTGCAAACGTGCAGGGCACTTGCAAATTGTACAGTAATTCAGGGAAGCAGAGCTGCTAGGAAAGCTGGCGGCTTTTTTTCTCTGAATAGTCTGAGACATTTACTGTGCTGTGGAGATTTATGTCAACAGGAGCTTTTAGTGTGCAAGGAGTTCAGCATTCAGCCTAACACTTCCCACAGAGCCTGCTGCAAACTGTGGGAGAAATCCCTTGACTTCAGCGGCTTGTGGATCAGTACCACAGAAAAAACAAAACAGAAGAAACCCAAAAGGCAAAGCTATGTTCCTGAGACCTGAAACACTCTCCCACGGCTTGTGCGCTCAGCTTCTGGAGGAACAGCCATTGCTGGTAGCAGATGACACGAGCAAGTATGAAACAGGGAACCTGTGACTGAAAGCGATTATTGTGCCTGAGGCAGAAATGGAAGTCACTGCTTTGGAAGYCAAGTAAAGTCTCTGCTCTCCAGGCCTTCGTATGACAGCAGAGGAAAAAATTCACAGCAAGTAAGTTTCACTTTACTAAAATGATTTTTTTTGTTGTTGTTTTTAAATCAGCTTGCCTGCACCTGTCAGGAAGAAACCATCAACCCAGTATAATCACAGAGATCTAGAGGGCAGCTCCTCAAGGATCATCCATCACACCCTGGTCCGGAGGAGTTTAAAAAGTTGTAATAAACACAATGTAAGCAAGCAAAGGCTAGAATGCAAGATCAAAAGGTTTACCCGTCATGCCTAGCTATGGGAATGGGGAGTGCAGCTGTGTACATGAAAGGGTTACACCCAAAAAATGAATACGATTGCCAACCAGGGTGGAAAGAAATTATGTTTACAATTGCAAAGCCTCACGCTTCCATCATCAGGTGTTACAGAACAGGACTCTTTCCCTGTAAAGTATTCCAAATAATTTCCTTGACTTTTTTTGCAAGTAGTTTCCTTACTGATTATTTGTTCAGAAAGTTCTTTTCTGCAGCACCGATCCCATGCAAACCAAGAGCAGCCCCCCCCTTAGAAAAATAACAACCCGCAGAACACTGATGTCATCTGATGAGCTGTATGCCAGTTCAGACAGGACCAGAGTGAGAAAAAAAAAGAAAACAAAAAAAAAAA
>NW_028186868.1:1746767-1856816 GCF_003343005.1 Rhea americana
TTTTTTTTTTAGGTAAAGCAAGCTCACGTTGCTTATCTCTTCCTGAGCCAATGTATGTTCTGAATATACCTTTATGCTCCTCAAAAGGTGACCAATTTCAAAATAATTAAAAATAAATAAAATTTAAAAGGGACACAGATATACAAAAGGGAGGTGGAGAGAGAGACAGAATGAGAATTCCTGACTTATACATCTTTTACCTCAAAATATCAGCCACTGTTATAAAAAGAATAATATCAGGCCTTCCARAAGATGACATTTAGGACAACAAAGTTGTTAAGAAAAAGAGAGGAACTGCTGCAAAGCCCTTCGACACTTGCACATTATTGAAGAAACAAGGACTCTGCTGACCCTGAAGGCCATTTGTTGGGAGGAAATTCAAACTCTTCTTATKATGAGATAAGGTTAAGAAAATTAGCAGCAACAGCTGTACTGAAGTAATAATAATACAGTATTTTGCTTTCCTGGTATGGTTTGAAAGCTTGCTGTATTTTTATTGGACTTTCCAGTGATGTCAGTTTGAGGCAGGGCTTAGATGAATAATTGCTCAAGGGTGAGTCTAAAAAGGATATAATTATTTCAGGGAGTGTCTGATGTGGGAAAGTGGCATTCCAACAGGTGGGAGAGACTGCGCCAGTCTGTTCTGGATCCCAATGAACACGCAGATACTGTATCAGTGTTTCTGGACCAGTGCAGTCAGTTACAACTGTGCAACGCCACTGATCTCAGTTACGCTTCAGCAATTACTCAGGTAACAATTTCATGTCAGTGCTGTCACAGCGCTGGGAATGCAAGCAGGTCTTAAACCTTTACAGTATGTAGCCCTCAAGTTATTGCATCATGCAATGGTTGCAAAACAGACAAGTGCTGACTTCAGTAAGGTTGCATGGGTGTAGCTGAGAACAAAGTTTGGCCTGTAGCATTAGTAAGGGTTTCACTGTAACTTGCAAGTGTGATGTGGAAGAATCCCTATTTTGAAATAGCAGAGGAAGCACTGCCTTCACTTCTGTCCATCTCCTACCCATAGGAGTCTCCAGTTCTCCTCTTACAAATTAGAAAGATTCTAGATGTCAACACCTCCAATACTCCTTTAAATCTTTCCTTTAAATTCATTTCTCTCACAAATGCTGACAGTTACCAAACTGGGCCTACAAGCAGTCTATACCTTAAATGTGCTAGTAGCCCCATACCACGCTGCTGCTCCTATCCATGCCCGTTTAGCCATTTGCTTCATTCAGCTTTTGAGTCTTGCCATTGACAATGGCTGGAAGAGCCCTGCAGCTTTTTTCTTTCGAACAGGTATATAGCACTGTGGTCCCTCACCAAATCATCCAGCTGCTAAAACTGCACAAACATGGTTGGGCAATCAGTGCTCTTTACTCAAACTAGAGCTATCAAACTTATGTTTCCTGAATACCAAGTTTATACATTCATTAAAGGCAAAGAAGGAAATTACCAAGGAAGCCCAATACAGTTTCAAAATTTATTTTATGATGTGCAACAAGATGCTGAAGGGCATCATAAACACATCCAAAGCACAAGTAGCTCTATCACCATTGTGTTGTGCAGCTTGGTGAATGCCACCAGATTCAGAGCCTTGGGAGYCGCTCAATTAATGATGCAAGGTTACTGCTACCCTGAAGTGCTTTRCAGTATAGATTAGTAGTGTATCAGACTGTCCAAACACACCTTGGAGAAACCCTGTTAATCAGCAAAGTTGCTGTCTGCAATATAGTAAAATCACAACTCACAAGCTACAATTTTGATGTGCCTGCTATTAGTTTCTTTCCCACCAAAGAGTTTGTACCTTTTGCCTCTAGTGCCCCTTAGGTATGAAGTGAACTTCCAGAAGARATCGATTGCTCGAGGCTTTTACTAGAGCAGCTGAGTTGGTCAGGGATCCTGCATCTCTTCAGTCCTAATTTAACTATGAGATGGCAAAAAGCAATAGTAAAGAGCTSGCTCAAGTTTATTATGCACTTTTACCTAACACCCTAAAGGCACGCATGGCAGATTGCATAGAGCTGTCAGGGTCTCCTGTGCTATCTGCACCTTATGTTGAAGGATTCCAATTGTCATCATCTGATTTTCTCTCAGTTGTCCTTTTCCCTTTCTGTATAAACCAGGGAATCTCAGTGTCTCTTGGCTGCTTGACTGTCAGTACCAATAACACCTATTTTCAAGACCTGATTAAAATACACTTTGTTTTCATATAAGCCTTGCCACCAACCTCATTTAATTACTTTCAGTTTCCTAACACTTCCAGCATCCCAGTCACTCCAAAACAGACCACCACCACACCACCCAGGATCACAAACTGTCAATAAAACGTACGTATTAAACAGGTTTCAAATGCAAGTAGTACTTTGATATTGTTAATCTAATACAAACAACACATCTAATTCCGCAATACATAGGTAGTCACAAGGGACTTAGTGTGATGGACTTTCCACATAAGAATCTGGCAGGTTGCAGAAACCTGACATCTCATTTCTACTTGAGTGGAAATCACTTAGCAGTAGCATCTATGTGCATCTCTACAARGTGTCACTGGTTTTCTACAAATAGAAAAGATTAAGGGGAGTTCCTGGCTTGTCCATGGAAGAGGAGTACAAGTCCATAAAATATGTTTGACAAGCACTTGCCAGTATTTTGGCAAAATTTTAAATTCGTCTAAATACTAGGAAAGCCAATGCTGAAGTCAAGATCAAACACTTTTGTGGCTCTTTACCAATAACCAATTTTGTCTGGTTTTGCTTTTTAGATAAATACTTCTATTGCAGAAGTGGAGCTTGGTCTACTTTGAGGAAAGACGGGAATTGGATTTTTCTCTCACCATCTGTCATGTGTATAATGCTGAAGTCTACTTTAATGTAAGCAGTTTGAATCACCAGAAAAAGGTCCTTACAAATATGGTATTTTCTTCCTTTTCAGCCCTTTCCACTCCACCACTTCCAGCTTACTGCAAGCTCAGGAAACAAGAGAATGAAAAAATGTAAGAACTCCCAAACCACACACACAAATGACTKTTCTGAATGATTCCTCTAAGGCCTTTAAAATGACTTTGAAAGAATCGTTGGTTTTCTCCTGCTGTGTTGATACTAATATGCTGAAACAAAGTAATATGACATGTTCAAGAAACCATGTTCCTATCTCCCTTACTCAGCTTTCAAGGTTTCAGCTGCCCCTTTCAGCCAGCCTGGCTCTTAACTCTCATCAACTGTACTGGGAGTTGAGTCTTCGCAGGATTAAGCCCTTAGTCTTGTCCCTACTCACTCCAAACAATAAATCCACTGCCTGTACTGTACACTGATGCTCCTGATGTTAYGGAGGCAAATCATCACCAATCTGCCACCTCAATCATGCCACAGGGAGTGACATTTYAAATAAGACAAAACCGCCCTGAAAAGTCTCTGGGTCTCCCTGCTGGTTCTTTCTTTTGCCTCACATATAGCTGGTGTTCAGTCCACCGTGAAGGTGAGGAGCTGAGGGCAAGATGCAAGGGAAGCAGAGCTGGCAAGTACTTAAGAACACGTGAGATGGATGGATGACAGCATCTGGAGCAAGCAAGCACTGGTAYAAAAGGTGCTGCAAAACAAGCCCTCCTCCTCCTCCTCTTCAATTGCTGTTTCCCATCTAGCTTCTTTTCTCCAGACCATTGTTCCTCACTCAGGTTATCACCCTACCCACAGAAGAACCATTTCTAATACGCAAACATAGAAAAGTGAGTTCTATAAAGTGTTTCATGCAATACGGTATTATATCCTTGCATGTCCATGAGGGCCCAAATATTTATCACATCTGAGGTCTACCATGTATAGTGGCAGCTCTTAAATATARGAGTGTAAAGCCCAGTTTGTAGACCAAAGACAGACATACTTTGCAACACATGCAAACTCATACTGTGCAAATTCATGTATGTCAAAGGACTGCAGAACAAGTTTGAAAAGGACAAACAATTCCTCAAATTTCTCTCCTCATCAGAAGAGCATCAAAAGTAACATCTCATCTCAAGCACACAAATTAAGTAGTTTTTTCCTAATTACTCTTCAGGTTCTGGATATCCTAAACTCCAACTGTAATATGCAGGCCAAAACTAGCTCTCTTACCATCTCAGGGCAAACCTTACCACAAACAACTCTAACCACCTGACCTCACCTCAACACTCAGTTCTTACCAGCTCTGGTAAGAAGCCTGCTTCTCTAAACCTTCTTCTCTAAACCTTGACTCCAACCTACTTTGACTCTTTATAGGCTAATGACAATATTAATATGATGACTTTTATAAACTTATATACCTTGTGAGCACCAGTCCTCATGCTGAAGAATCCAGAGAGAAATTAAAACTTTTCAGACTTTCTGTCAAGATTCCTAACCATGTTGTTGGTAACAGATTTGCAACATCTCCCAACCCAGAATTAACCATCATTTCTGCACATACCTTTAGAGGATCCAGCAAGAAGTGAAACCCTCCTCTCCTGAGCCCTAGCCTACTCAAGAGTTATCAAGGCCRCTCAGTTCTGCTTACCTTAGGTCTCTCAGTTCCACAGACACTGTAGTGCTGCCCATCCCAAGTCCCATCCATTCTTTCAGGCAAGCCACAGCACGCAGCTAGGGATAGAGAGGGCTGAGAAGGTAATTTCATTTCTGGACCCTGTAGGTACTACCAGACTAGGCTGATTCTGGACAACACCAACTAGACAAACTTTGGTGCAGGACAGAAAAGAGTTGTTTGGTTGAGTCTGATCACAATTTTAGATTAGAGGCTGAAGACTGAAGTTTATTTCTTACTCATTTAGGTGCCACAGGATTGGAACGACAGCAAGTGCTGGTTACAGCCCAGGATTACCTGGAGAATGCAGGACCTTTGTGCTTCAGCGTAAGGCTGGAGTTCGGGGTTGGCATGCAGGGCAGAATGAGCTGAAGAGTTAGACTTGGCCCTGGACCTGATGAGGAAGGGCAGGAGTTGCTACAAAGAATCAGCTCAGGCTGAGTCTAAGAGAGGAAGGCCGCAGTCTAGGGTGTGGGGTTCATGTGAACCTTCATGGATCAGGACTCAGGTTAGGCAAAGTGGTGAAAAGCTAWATCTCCTGGTGCCAGCAGAAGCTGTGAATCAAGCTTTCCTGTCCTCATATTCCCATCCCTGGCCTTAATGCCAACCCCTCTGCATGAATGTCAGCAGAGGGATCACTGCCTATCTTTCATCCTTCTTTGCAGCAACCTATCATAATCTACTGTCTTTTCAAAAAAAAAAAAAAGTAAAACTCTTGTCTGTGAGCCCTGCCCTACAATCCCAGCCTAATGTCGTCTGCAAACTCCAAAGCAGACATGGATCTCTAGGCTAGATAAAAGACRGTCTTAAATCTAGTGCTGTAGGCTAGGTCTAGCATTCATTTTGCTGCTTAGGAGAGTTTACAGTCCAGCACAGGCTCCAGAGTTCAGAGGCAGGTTGCTGCACGTCAGGAAGAAGGTTAGTATTTCTATGCTTTGAAAATAAACAACTATAAAGGGGAAGACAGGGAAAAAAAGGCAAGAGTAATTGTCAGCTGCTCAGACTGTATTTAGGACTAATGTTTGTGGCAAAATAATTACTATCCAACAATTACATTGCACAGAAGACTGCAGTTCATGTCTGTGAATTTGGGCAGTCTCAGAATGGGATCCTTTGTTTTTTCTCACCATGAGTCTTCATATATTAAAAAACCAAGTCTTTTTGGTTGTTGTTACATGCTGCCTAGAACCTCATCCTAAATTTAGTATTAATGCCATAGCTGCATCCCCTGCCTGGCCCAGAACAAATTATACCCCTGTAACCTCTGGGAGCAAAAAATGTCATCCAAGAGCTACAAATCCAAGGAAACAAAAAGTCTAGGTGCTATGTAAAAATCCATCCAATCCATCCATCCAAAACCCTGGACTTTTCAACATAGTCTGGTCAAGAACTTCTCCCTCTAGAGGAAATGAAAATTAACACAAGGAAAATAAGACTGTCAAGATCAGGAAAGTAAATAGGCTCTAAGGCAGAGGTCAGCCTTTTTGCTAGCAGTATTTTTGAAGAAGCAAATCTACTGTAAAAATAATGACTTACAGTAATGCCCCCAAAAGTTAAACCGACATTTAGCTTTTCCTTTTTAAAGTATCTATGAAGCTCTGATTATTTTAGAGTTAATTAAAAGTGATAAAACATTTTTAGTTCCACTTTCACACACTGAAGATCCAATTCCTCATTCCTTTATTTTTTGAGCAGAGAGAAATGTAAATAGCTAGGTCCATGTAACTAGACAGGAAACTCCTACRTGCTTTGCTGTCTCCATACTACCTCATTCTGCAAGCACACCGTAGGGAAGAATCCTATGGATCAAGAGTGCACAGAGACAAGGTGCCTGCTTCTTCYTACAACTGAATATCACAATTAAACTTGCTGTACAATTTTGCAGGTAAAAATAGCAGGTAGAGTAGGAGATGCAACTACAGAACAAAAAAAAATAATGAAATCAATTTCTTGCTTTTGCACTCATAGAACATTGTTCTCACAGCTGTTTATAAAAAACTGCAGGACATAGTCTTCAGAAGATGTTTTATATCTCAAAGGTCTACAAGTGTGGTTCTTGTCTGAGCACAGCTGCCAAAAGCAAGCAAGCACCTGGGCACCAGGGGCCTGTCACAGCTAGCTTTGCATTGTTTAGTCAAAATATTTCAGCATAGAAACAAAAACCCTCTAAGCAGACGCATCCTTACATGCAAAGCTGGTTTTACCTGCTTCATCACAGAGGAGCCAAATTCACAAACCTCCATCTTCTAAGGCTTCTGCTGCTACATAAAACAATCTATAGTGTGGGAGAAGGAATGAATTAATACYGGACTGGTACGGACTTCAGAACTGAGCTGGAGTTATGAGACAACTGCTCAGAGTGCAAAGCTACAGCACTGCAGGATATCGGGCAGTGGAAAGCACACACAACCAAAACACAGCAAATGAATAACTCCCTCCTCCCCTCCCCTCCAAAAACCAGAAAAGCTCCAACAAAACCAACATAACTGCTAAGAGTATTTCCCTCCTAGCCTCCCATCTCATATCCTTCCCACTGAGTTTCAGTGAATAAGGGCTGCATTACCTCCTGAAAGACGGCAGCAATTGCTTTTGTACATTTTTATCTTTGATAGCATAGCTCTAAATATTCTCTTTGCACACATTTAAGCTTTCAAATATCATTAAGTCTTTTGGCCACAAATTCCCGAAAGTGCTTTTGTTTGAAGCACCTGACCTGTGTCACAGGGTTAGCCTGTTCAAAGAAACACCCCATACCACTAAGAGCACTTCAAACTAGGCAGCTAGATTTTCAGCCCTTGCTCACCTACACCAATGCAAATGGATCACAAGAAATTCCCTACTGTAGCACACTGTCTAAAGCATTCTCCCTTATTTATTTTAAGCCAGGCCTCCAGAAGTTTAAGCCAGCCCCCTTAGCTCCAGTATTGCAGCATTTGGTGAAGAGCATTTCTGTGTTCACCCTGTTACCATCTTCACAATTTTGCAAGCCTTTGCCATATCCCCCTGCTTTAGCTTTCTCCTTTCCAAACTAAGGAGTCTTAGCCTTTTTAGTCCCTCTTCTCAAGGCAGCTGTTCCATGTCCTTGATCATGCACTCCTGGGGAAGCTCTGTAGCCTTCCTAACACCGCTATATAGAGACCGGAACTGCACAAAGCACTTGACATGAAGGCACCCCAAAGCTCTACCTAGCAGTAAATGCTGCCCTCCATCCCATTCTCCACTTCTTCCTGATGACACCCAAAGGCTGAGACACTGACCTCAGAAGTGTCAAATGTGATGCCAACATCTCCTCCCCAACTTGTACACAGCACCAGACCAGGGAATAAGAGCATATTTTGCAGGACCATGTTCTGAGTACAACTAAATACCAGCTTTCAGATTTGGACAAACACAACGCTTTTTGTCTTCAGTCTGAAATCTTATCTGCTGATCAGAATCTTACTCACTGTACTCTCCCCAGATATGGCTACTACTCTTCCTTAAACTAAAATATAATGTTATTTTCCAATTGAAAATATTCTATATAGAGATTTTGATTTCACAATTGGTATTTTAGATGTTTAGTATTTATACTTTAACCAGAAAGGAGTATTAAAGCAGCTTATAATTAACTATACTACTTTTACAGTTGTATAAATTCATACTACTCCCCTGAAAGAACTGGGAAACCAAAATATTTTTGAATAACACAGAAAATTTGTACCTTAAAAGATATTTCAGGTCAACAATAGGTCTGCAAGTCTTGCTTGCAGAAACATTCCCAAAGCCACAGGGGCAAAGCAGCTGAGTTYAACTCTGTAGAGATGCTCTTGTTCAAAAAGGGAAGAAAAAACAGGATGATAAATTCTGACAGAGACACCCACTGAACAGTGGAACAAAGGAAAGACAGATCTAGAGTCAACAGAAAGGAATTCTCACAGGCTTAGGGGAGTTAACACATCTCCACAATTTAGCTGCATCACTCTAACCCTTCTCAGCGCCATCTGAGGATTGCAGAGGCCACAACTCACCTCTTCTCCTCCCGCCAACARCCTCTCCAGCCTGTCCACTCGTATTGCTTGCTATCAGCCAAGTTCCACAACTGCGGCACTTGCAATAGCCCACAACAGACCTCAGAGCCCTGCCACTAAGTCTACTCCTGGTGAGAAAAGCAGGTGGGAGAAGGAAAGGGGAAGACATAGCAGCAGCAGCATTACCTTGAGTTGTTCATGTCCTAAGTTGTCTTATACCAGGTAATGGCACTCCTGCCCTAGCAATAGTCCATCTCTGTAAAGTCCAATAGCTTAGCAGAGATGCCAGCAGCAGGGCACGCCATAAATATTCAGCTATGGCAAAATGTAAAGTGAGCAAGTTTTTTCCAGACCCTGATCTATGGGGAAAAAAACTTTATATCACCATTCACTGATGTCAACAGAGCATAACTAAGTATTTATGCTACTTTGAGATTTTTTTCTTTAACACAAGATACAAACATAGTTCTGGCCCCTGCCCCAGATTAGAGCCATAACTGCTGAGAGGCACTAATGTATTTGGTAATAGCCACTCTCTTGCTTCAGGGATCACCAGAAAGAGGGATTATCTCATAGTCCTGAAGCAAAGAGCTCCTGCCAGCTCACCCAGTTCCTGTGGACTGTCTTGTTTTTGTACATCTCCAGTCCACAACAGCCAGGATACATGAACTGCACTTGCAGACCACCTCCACAAGCACATACCAAGCCACAATAGCTATCTCTTGGCCATTCGCACTATCACAACACAGGCTTTTCTGGCATGCTGCACCTCAGGTGCTGTGTGAACACCTCGGCTATGTCAACATGCTATAGAAAAAACATCTGAGGCAGATAGTCAGCCCATGCTTTGCAYACCCTGCCAGATAGCCCTGCTGTGCATTGCTGCAAGCAAGGCTTGAATCCTAAATGACTGATTCAGGACCWTCTTTATGGAACACAATTGCTAGACTAGGCAAACTTGATTAAGTTGTGGTGCAGTCTAGAGAAAAGACAGGGTTATGTGAGYTGGGATGTTCTCTCTCCCCTCAAGCACTAGACTACAAAAAGGAGGCTGCTATGACCTGAATTGCCTCCTTAAGTAAAGGAAGCAAAAACATCTACTAGGACACATGCATTGGGCCTGGGGCTTCCAGGTCCCACGCTAAAAACTAGTAGCTATCCTACATCTTCAGAACAATCACCTGCAATGAAAATGTTGCCTCTTGTGCCTGGCAGCCCCTAACTAACTGGTTCCTGATCAGCCAGGAACCGGTTTTCATAYGGAAGAGTCCACTCTCAGCCTGCTTTAAGTCAAAGCATGCACAGTTTCTTAGCGATACCTTATGAAGGCTTAGTCCTCTTCATCAATACCCCTGAGAGTTTGSTCAGTGCACAACCTCTTGCTGGAGCAAGGCAACAGATGGGCTACATTTCTACTACCACCATCCCTTCCTCCTCCTCCCCCAGCCCCRGGGCACGCACTTGGTTGCATACACCTTCATGCCACAAATGGTATCACTAATGCATACATCATAGCTTTGTCAGTCAGCAGGGAAGAATCAATATCATAATGCAATACARTAGCAAAGTGTACAGTGTCTTTATTTTTTCAGTTACCCTCAGGTTTTAGCTGAAATGCTGACAATTCAGCATCCTGTTTTTTTCTGGAGGACATCCACTTTGGACACCATCTCCCCCACTCTCCTGCATCACAGCCCAATTTGGGCAATTAAAGCGCTCACAGGGAGTTTAGCAGGGACCAAGTTCACATTTAAGCCTGTCTTTGGTTGGTTGACTAAGATACAGGACACCTGGGCAGGTTCAACACCAACTTCTCCAGCATGGCCCAAAGATTCAAGGCAGCCATTCCCCATGGCACTCCACGTCACCTTTGCCCAGTTCTGGCAAAATGCAAATTCCCATAGCAGCAGGCAAAAGTGGTAAAGAGCCTACRTTCATACAGCTGGCAGCACATCAGCCCTGGCTATTAAACGAATGGCCAACAGTACTCCCTTCCCTCAGCACATAAACCTTACCTGTCCCTAACCCCTCCTACCAAGAGGGTAGAGGCAGCCTCCTTTCCTGCACCATGTAGTGCCATTTTCCAAAATGCACAGGTATTTCTACTCTGTGTCTGAAAAAAAAAAAAGACATCCACAGTTGCTGAGGCAATACTCATCTTGCCTCCCTACAGGTTTCAGCAGTGCTGTGTCCACTTACATACATACTGAATGTAAGAGTGCTGGTCAATCTCTGCATGGATAAGATGAAAGGGGATGAAAGGAAGGAGGGGTGTTCAGAAGTGTTAGCCAGTTCCTCTCTTACCAAAGTTTTCTAAGGCAGAGGCACCAAAAAGGCTGGGGAGATCAAACTGCAGTAAGACCATTTTACCTTGAAGAACACAATCAGTGCAGCAACCACATATGCAGCTGGCCATCAACATCTCTATCTCTGCCAGAGGCAACTGCCCATGACCAGCCTGCAGCCTATTTTGGGTGTGGGAGGTGAGTAGAGAGAAGGAAGCTTCAAACTGCCCCTGGCCAGCCTATCATGGTAGTACCGATTAGCTGATGGATAAATGCTGTCCTCTGTAATCAGACATTGTATGCCCCCTAAGCATAATCCCCAGGGCAACAACTCCATCTCCAGCGTGGAAAAATGTATCAAGACACTTACAGAAACCAGAGCCTTTCCCTGTGCTGGCACAGGAAGTTCCATGACTGCTGGCAGCAGAAAAAGGTGGTCTGTGTTCTACAATGTGAGGACACCTCTCCTAAGGTTTCTGTCAGCCTTAGAGATCAAAGTGGCTGCCAAGAGAGGTGGGCTGCCTAAAGTATGGCACCTTTGCCCCAAACCAAGCAGCTCATTATGAGCAGAACACTGTCAATCCTTCTGTACCAAAGAGCTGAGGCAACCTACCACAGGATGGATAGGTGTGCTGAGTCACACCACAGAGAGCTCCTGTCACAGGCCTTCACTCAGACACCTGACAAAGCTGGCAGAGGTATCCACAGATGACTGGTAGCCTGCAGAAGACAGCTAGCTCAATTTGCTTCTATGCTATAAAGCATAGAAGTTTGGAGCAAACCAAACTAGCATGTATATAGTGCAAGCAGGCAGGAAGTAGGACCCCAGGAACAAACTGATGCAAGTTTAATAGCAGTTTAAATCTGCATATATAAAGGATTTTAATATACGTAAATGTGTTAAAATCATTCTTTCCTGTCAGGAAAGAAAAAGGAATATGCTGTCCAAACAATTACACCATCTCATTAACAAAAACATCCTCACAATTAGTACTGTATGTATATAAATAGAGGATTTTTAATTTAAAAAACAAAAAAAAAATGATGGTAAGTAGTCCACAACAACCAACCCTTTTCCCCAAGCCAAAGCAAATTTTATTTGCCTTTCTTCATTTTTGCAGTCTTCTCTTTCCGTTTCTTCACATGTTTGGGGATTTTGGTTTTTCTCTTCTCTCTTTGGGCTTCTTTAACCATCTTTTTTCTTTCCTACACAGAATTAAACACTAGTCATTTAAAGCCAGTGAGAACAAGAGATTTTGAGCAAGCTAACTTGATTAGTTATACCAACATTGTAACAGACAGGGAGTAAGGAGTAGGCAGCTTTGGCTTACATTTAACTGCTGCATTAAGTTAGTTAACACACCACATCAAATACGTTGTTAGCAAGAYGAAGGGGGGAGGAGCAAGAGGGGAGGGGAAAAGATTGGCAGGAGAAGGTGCTATGACACTGTAGTATACTATAATTTGTGAGTGTAGCGTCTTCCCTATCTGGCAACCAGAAAATGCAAAGTCAATATAATAGAGGAAAAAAAGCAAACAAACAAAAACAAAACCAAAAAGCCCACTCAATCATTCCTAATCAGTTCTTAAACCTACAGTTCAACATGTAAATTACCAAGCACCTCATCTTATTCACACAAAAAGTCCAAGTGAAAACCTATCCATAACAGTAAGAAGTAACCTAGACTTTCCTGCTTTGCATCTGAAAGACAGTAGCTACAGACAAAAATAAAATAAAATAAAAATAACGTGTTTAGCAGGGTGCTGCTTTAACAGGTTTGGAATCTGTTATCTCTTATCCTTTCTAAGGAGTGGGGTRAGGAATGACATCTAACAAGCAAACCCCCTCATCTTGAACCCTCATAATCTCAGCAAGTTTTACTCTTCTTTTCCATGGGGCTCTCACTCATGGGTGATATTCTGCAAAGGAGCCTGAACAAAACAGGGCACATCTATTAAGCAGTTTGGAAAAAGAAACCTGAAAAAGCACATAATCCCCTTAGCATATCTGCTAAGTCTCTTTCCCACAGCAAAGCTAGTCAGCCTTCACTAATGGTTCTGCAAAAGCCACTACAACTGTGGTATAAACATTGYTACCAGATTTCCAGTTTTACAGGTAAGTGGCCCCAGTTCCCTGAGCAAAAGGTTGGGGGGGAGGGTCATGACCACATCTGCTGACCAAAGCCTGAAAAAGTAGCCAGAGGTACTGAAGAGCTGCCTGCTCTTCATTAAGTTCTGCTTTGCATAGCTTCAGACTTCCCTTCACAGATTCTAACTTTGTCTCAGCTAGAGAGCTATGTTATATGTCCCTCTATACAAGAATACCATTAAAACAAACATCTATAATGAAATYTACTCTCTGCTCTCACTATCCACAACAGGAAGAGCCCATGGCTTGCTTCTATCAAGAAGTGACCTAAGAATCTAAGTTTGGATTTGTTCTGTCACATGGGCAGATGTTTAAAGATAAAAAATAAAAAAATAAAATTAAACAACAACAACAAAAAAAACCACATACACACAGAGTCTCTGGCCAGCCTACCTTTTTATCTATGCCAACTTCAGCAGGTTTATCTTTAGGATGCACATATTCTTTACAGTCTGAATCAGAGTCCTCTGAACTGCCATCATCATCAGAGCCTGTTTCTGATTCCTCTACCTTTTTTTCAAGAAGTGCAGGGATCTGCAAGATAGACCAATAGAGAATTTCTCTCTAATTCAAACTCAGTAACACAAAGGGGGAAAAAAAAAAACAGTATATGAACAGAATCTCCTACAAAGAAAGCCTTGAGCAAACTTCTGTCATCTCCTTTATCGCAGACAGTGAATTTCAAAAAAAAAGAATGAAAAGGAGGTTGAGCTAAACTAAAACTAAGAAATTTAGAATATACAGTATAGAACCTCTTATGCATAGCTTCATTAGCACTTCCAAACCCAMTGACACAGGGTAAACAGTAATTTGCTAACAAAGAGGAAAGTTAGTTTTTTAATTATATTCAGATCRTATCAAAACCTATTTAGGAGCACCCAAATAGGCTTTGGTAGAAACACAGGCATCTACACTGCAGAAGACACTTCCTCTTAAACCAGACTGATGATTGTGCCAAAGCCTGATCCCTTCCAATATTTATATTTTCATTTTAAAGTGGGTCTAGAGAACTGCTAGACAATGCAAGGTTTCAAAAYGGGGGGAGAGGGGGTCGGGAAAGAAGGAAAGGGATCCAAATATGGTTTCTGCTATGAGTAATCAACTTGAGATAAACTGCTATAGATTGATCTTTACCCTACTTACTGTGCAAYATGCTTTAAAGTACCTGATTGTGACATTTCTGTACATATAGCAAAACAAAGTCTTATGTCTTACACTGCAGGGTRGATCTTTGCACAGTAATTATAGCACAGATATCCTAAACATATCAAAACTTATAGTCATGTTACATTTCATATCAATTACATTTTCCACCATTTGAAAGCATCTTCCCTCTTCCTCCATACACTCCCTTAAAGAGGATGGTGACAACAAGGATGACCACTTCATCCTCAAGCAACACAGTATCATATTTGGTGACAGGAAAGCGATTCATATTTGGATACACTATGATGCCAGATCTATTCCCACATGGGCAGGACCCAAGCAAACAGAAACAGTCATTTTGCAATCAACAGGTTTCTTCCACGGCATCAGCAGCAAGATGAGGCATTCTCTGCACTCATAAGCATTTAAAGTCATTAARAAGAAGGATAGCAAAAGGTCCTCTCACCTTCTGAACACCAGACAAATCCTTCTTCAATCCTGTCACAGTCTGATAGAGTATCTACATCCAGGGACAGAGAAATAAAATTGTTATCAAAATATGACTCTACATCTAGTATCTAGAGCAAACGAGTATCTCAAAAGAGAGTGACATAAGCATTAGTACTAACCAGACAAATTTAAGTACAACAGTAGTGAACTTTTAGTAAGAAGAATTCATACTYTCTCCCCCTCATTTGCAGTGCTTCAGGATGTCTACTCACGTTATCCTGCTGAGCATTCAATGCCATATCCTCCTCTTTCAATTTCATCATTATATCCACATCTCTTTCATAGTTTTTAACTTCAGTCAAAGTTCGAGGTATGTAAGCCTTCTTAAATACCTAAGAGAKTGAACAGAAATGAGCAGATTTACCAATTTACAGACAGTTTTATGATGTTCTTTCTTCCTATTTATGCATCTTTAGGAGAATAATCTTGAGGGATTTTATGACTCTGAGAAACTCAAGATGAGTAGGGTAGTAACCCATTACCATTTCCACTGAAGAATATCTTTTTTTTTTTTTCTTTTTTTCTGTAGTGGACTAACATGGAACTTGCACGTTCTTGATAGCTCATCCCTAAAAAGGTTTATTCGTTACTATGACCACCAGCAGCCCACTTATTTGTGGCCTTCTCCAATCCCTTCACTTTCTTCTTAACTGATTTGAGATTAAGGCTTTGTATTCCAAGGATTTTGTTCTTATGTTTTTATTGTGAGGCTTACAATGCCTTCAGGAGGCAACTCCATTAAAAATGCATTTTTTTTTTAACTTAATCTTCATACAAATAATCCCTGTCAATATACACTCCACCTCACAAAAGGTTCCTGCAGCAGTACAGTAAAGTATAACCTAACCACCAGCACCATCTTACTTCAGATTTGGAATGTAATCTTTTGAGATTGTACTCCAGCAAAATGAAGTCACTACCAGATCAGATGCATTTTTATTTTYTATGGAGTCCAGTAGTAGCAAATCAGTCTCGTCATCTGACCACACACACACTTTACAATCAAAATGACTAGACCAAGTGCTGTGCAATCAAAGACCCCACCTCCAAAGAGCATGAATTTAATAAGTCGCACTCTTTAGTGAGTAAGTGCCACAATTAGCCTGAGGTCACATGAAAAGTCTATGAAAGCAGGAAACTCAACTCAGATGGTAGTAAACCATCTCTCTCACAGGAGAATGCTTTTTTATAAGCAAAGGCTCTGTTTCTGAGAATAATTTGTTTGCAAAGGTGGGAATGTAACAAAACAGTAACCTCTGGCCCTATACTTCAGTGGAATTTCTATTCTCAGGAACTCTTAGGAAATAAAAAGTCTTYTCTTGGCCAAGCTTGAGCCAGAAGCAATAAGTAAAACCCACAGATCTCCAAGAGCAAAAGAAAAGTCTTTAAAAAAWATAGTAATAATAAGAAAAAACAAGCAGTGTTGACTCCAACAATAAATGCCTGGTGAACTAACATGAGTACTTTCCCACTGATAAAAATTCTATTCAAGACAAAATATTTTTAAACTTTTCTGGAACAGAAACATAAGATTAGAAATCAAATGAAGCTTTCCAKAAAGTTAGCAATTTTCAGTAAAGCAAACAGATTTGTGATGGTTTCTCCTGCACGTAAAAGCAAAGACAACAAATAAGAAGTAGAAGAACTAAATTAGACTGGGATGACAGCCAGATGGGCAATTTGGTCTATGCACACATCTGACTATCCCCAAGAATTTTCCTGTTGCTGTGTTATTGGTGCAATTATATTGGCACAATCAGATCTGTTARCTTATCCTGAACTGGAAGATATCTCAAGCCACAAGGTTTACAAAGCCACAAGGTTTACGAAGTGGAGTGTCTGCCTTCCAATTTCTGATCACTGTCACTTAAGCTTTTACACACTGCATCTCTCAATACTTTGTTTCATCAAGTAGTTCAAGAATATATCAGTATCATAAACATAACGTTCTGTTTATCAGCTGTAAAYTCTTCCAAATTAAAGAATAATTGTTTAGAAGAGGTAAGATTTAATATTAATTTCTTAGCAAGAACAAAAAATCCTCACTTACTTCCTCATCCACTTTATCTTGACTGGACCTTTCCTCCTCTGTTCTTTTGGATGCTATTTCCATTGCCTAAAGAAATATGAAACAATATAATGTTATCATGCTACAGAATCACATCATTTAATCCAACCAACCATTCACATCTGTATTTCTCCCTGTATTCTACTTGTATCACAGAATCACAGAATGGTTGAGGTTGGAAGAGACCTCTGGAGATCATCTAGTCCAACCTCCGTCCTCAAGCAAGGTCTCCTAGAGCATGCTGTATAGGATTGYATCCAGGCAGGTTTTGAATATCTCCAGAGAAGGAGACTCCACAACCCCTCTGGGCAAACTCTTCCACTGCTCTGTCACTCTCATAGTAAAGATTCTTTCCTCATATTCAAGTGGAACTTCCTGGGTTTCTGTTCGTGCTTGTTGCCTCTTGTTCTGTTGCTGGGCACCACTGAAAAGAGTTCGGCCCCATTCTCTTGACACCCTTCCCTTAAGATATTTGCATACATTGATAAGATCCCTCGTCAGTCTTGTCTTCTCCAGGCTAAACRGGCCCAGCTCTCTCATAAGGGAGATGTTACTGTCCCTTAATCATCTTCGTAGCCCTATGCTGAACTCTCTCTGGTAGCTCCATGTCTCTCATCACTCAAAACACAACAGCTTTCCTCAYAGCAATACCTTGAGCGACACCTAACGGTAYCCAGCATTTCTGCAAAGCACATTCACTCATGACTGCAGATTTGCCTTTTTAATACTGGAAGAACACACTCCCTCATCTTCCAGACCAAATTATGCAGGCCCAGCATGACTACAGGAAATAACAGCACAGCAAATATAGCAAGCAGTGCCCCAGTACTGGACTTTGTTTTTCTCATTATCATACACGTTGAGTAAACCAGGGGAGCACAAGTGAGGGGAACTCTGCAGCACAGCTCTGCTGCGCTCAGTCTCCAGTTATGACAGAGGTACACAACATCTGAAAATACCCATGCCATACTGGTATTTGGACAACATTCAGCCTCTGCCTCATGGTCTCAGCCAGGATTGGCCGTATACATCATATATCCACTCTTGGCCTGGTTTACATGGCTTAGATTTAGCTCCTCCATGTTTCTGTTGCTTCAATTAGAAGAGCTGTTTTTCCATCTAACTAGAAGCAAAGGAATGGCACCTAGAAAAGAAGTTACATCTTCCTCCTCCTGAAATTAGTATGTCTCACCAGCCACTACATTTGGTTAGCAAAACTGTGTTCCTTAGAATAATATTGCCTTGAGTCATTCCTTTCCTTTCCTAATTCTCCCTGCTTAAGTCTGCATTCTTAATTCCTTTCTCTATATAAATATGGTTATGCTATAATGATGCATATGGAAAAGATCCACATATGTTTGATGTACTGGCAGACCAACACCAGGTACCAGCTCACTTCAAGAGCAGGCTGTAGACTAAGTGAGATGCGAGTTTGAACTAGATACGATTATTTTATTCAAACTTTTTTAGACAAGCAATAAGGCCTTGAGGTCTTACCTTAGAGAGATAATCATCCAGGTTCTCATTCGTAATAGAAGGATCAGTAATGAACTCAAACAGCTCCCTCACAGTCATCACTGCAACATTGTGCTTCTGGAAAAAATCTAACAGGAATTAAAGACAAAAATCAAAAGTCATTGTATGACACATGCAACTGTCATGTTAACATGACAGTTATAGCAAAATAATTGCCCTGAGGGCTCACAGAAGTCTCAGCTGCACATATTGCATCCTACTGGGTTTGCTAGTCAAAGCACTCTTGGCCATCCAAAATAAAACTTTTAGCTGCAACAAATCTAGGAGAAACTGGTTAAACATCAAAGCCAAATCAACTTCAGCTGGAGTCAGACTGAATGGGGCTGAGTTCAGGAAGGAAGGAGTAGTTTAGGACTGGTACAGTATTTGCAGTGACCAAGATTAAAAACACGACTATTTCAAAGAATAAGTTCTGTAGACGTCCAATTATTGTCAGAGAATATGGGACATATCCAGAGAAACACTGTGCAGCCTAATTATGATCCACTTTAGTATGAAGACATATGGCGCACAGTAACATACTAGCATTTTCTCCATTATGTTTTTTTTTTTTTTTTGTCAAATATAATTAAATTTTGAGGTTGTACTTCTGGAGAGAACACAAAGCTACACATTTCTCACAGTCTCTAGAATTACACAGAAAAAAAAAAATGTAGTGGGGGAAAAAGTGGGAAAAGAAAAAAAATCCTCAAACCACCCTCACTAGGGCACCAAACATTTAGGGAGAGCAAGCCAAAATAGATGACAAAACAAAATAAAAAGATGCAATTATCTGATCCAGAAGAAATTAACCACAAATTCATGAAGARAAAAGGAATAAAAAACAACTTGCATACTGGTATCAACACACACACAGAACCAAAATGTAAAGCAGATCTGTTCCACAGATTTTTTTCAAGTATCTTTTAAAATAAGAAAAAAATCATATGGAAAAGAAAGGGCTTGGGGTAGGGGGAAGCAGTTTGCAGCAACATACTTGCCCTCTGAGAGGAACAGAGCCTAGCAGAAGACATATCTGTTACACATATTCCCACATACTCCATGAAGACTAAATCTTTAAGAAMAAATGTATTATAAAGGTACATTGTGGACAGGCTGGAGAGTTGGGTGGAGAGGAACCTCATGAGGTGCAACAAGGGCAAGTGCAGAGTCCTGCACCTAGRCAGAAATAACCCCAGGCACCAGTACAAGCTGGGGGCCTGACCTTCTGGAGAGCAGCTCTGCAGAGAAGAACCTGGGAGTGCTGGTGGATGACAGATTGACTATGAGCCAGCAATGTGCCCTTGTGGCCAGGAAGGCCAACGGTATCCTGCGGTGCATTGGGAAGAGTGTTGCCAGCAGGTGGAGGGAGGTGATCCTGCCCCTCGACTCAGATGAGGCCTCACCAGGGCTTGAGTACTGCATCCAGTTCTGGGCTCCCAAGGACAAGAGAGACATGGAGCTACTGGAGAGAGTCCAGTGTAGGGCTACAAAGATGATCAGAGGGCTGGAGCATCTGCCCTATGAGGAACGGCTGTAAGAGCTGGGCCTCTTCAGCCTGGGGAAGAGAAGACTGAGGGGGGATCTCATCAATGTGTACAAGTACCTGAAGGGAGGGTGTCAAGGGGATGGGGACAAACTCTTTCCAGTTGTCCCGTGTGACAGGACAAGAGGCAATGGGCAGAAATTGAAGCACAGGAAGTTCCGCCTGACTGTGAGTGGGAATTTCTTCACCGTGAGAGTGACGGAGCACTGGAACAGGTTSCCCAGAGAGGTTGTGGAGTCTCCTTCTCTGGAGATCTTCAMGGCCYGCCTGGATGCAACCCTGTCTAACATGCTCTAGGTGACCCTGCTGAGCGGGGAGGTTGGACTAGCTGATCTCCAGAGGTCCCTTCCAACCTTACTAATTCTATGATTTCTATGATTGTTAATCAGAATACTATGGTAAGTGATGTTTCTCTAATAAGTTAGAGACTGTTTTGATCKTCTAAGCTGAGCTGGACTAGTGCAGGGAACTTTATAATACATAGCAACTTGCCAGTTSAGGAATTCCAGCTACGAGTTCCAGTTACAGAAGGAAATGGATCAGTATGTCTGCATATTCCTTAAAATAGGGGCAGCTAAGACGAGCATGGGCGCTGCTGCAGGCTAGGACTCTGATCCTTGCTTTCTATTGCAAATATGGAATTCATCCATGTGACTCACTTTGGCCAAATAGTTTCTAGTAAAATAGACTAAACAGTCTTCTGAACTCAGCGCAGCTTGCAGTTCCCTGAGAAAGCCATGAGAACCTAGGAAAGGGAACATTCTGATTAAAGTTGGACAACTTTGACAGTCAAGAATCATAGCTGAAAGAACATAAGGAAGAACACAGTTCACCTTCCTAAACAAACCATCAAAACCAGAGCTGAAGTGCAGCCCACACACCGTTAACATTGGCACAATCCTTTCGCAGGAACTCCAACGCATGTGGGTGGTCATGTTCCACTGCTTGAGACACATCAATGATGTACACTTCCCCACTGTGGTACCTGTAAACAGACACACAAAACTGCACTGATTCCACAGGACTGCTACATGGAAGATAAAGGACGCRCTTAAGTAGTGTTCTACAAACTTAAGAATCAGCAGACAAATCTAACATTTTTGCAGCATGTATCTCACATGCTCGGGCCAGAAGTGAGTTTTTGGTGTTTTAGTTGTTGCTTTTTGTCAATCCCTTCCCTCCTCCACACAGGCTGTATTAGTAAACTTCAAAGGAACACAAAAAGCAGTGATGGATGCAGGGGAAGGGAAGAGAGGAGGAGGAAGAAAAAGAAGTCTGTATATGCATGTGTGTATATTTTATTTATTATATATATATATATATATATATATATACACACACATACACATACATACACACACACACCCCTTGCTGATTTTTTCATTAGTTGATGGGGGGGTTATAGAGATTTCAAATCTAGGTTAAGAGCTACACAATTAAGTGATAAAATTGAAAGTACAGTCTTGAAAAAGTCTCCCCTCACCCCAAAGATAGATTAGTACTTTGAACGTACGCATAGAAGCTGCCCAAACATATACTTTAGATGTTACAATTCAGAGCAAAGTTTTAAAACGTACAGCATATTAAATTCACTGAGATCTGCATGAACAAGTCTGGCATCTTGATACATTCTTCTCATGTACTGGATGATTTGCAGGTACAGCTCCCGGACTTTTGAGTCAGATAACTGAGCATTCTTCAGCAGAGGAGCAGGCCTTGAAATTACCACACAAATAAGACAAATAAGACAAAATGAGTATTTTTTCCRTCCTATCTGGCGTACATGCTTTAACGGCAGTTTCTGACCTTTCTGCTCACTAAGTGGAAAGCCCACTCTGGCTGACTTGAGCGAAGTGCACAGAATCAGYCTGTCAGGCAGCAAAACTTGATATATGCTTGCCATAGATACTAGGAGCTCTGTTTCCAACATAAGCCAAGACAYTGGACCATGCTACATTAATGTTTGTACTACAGAATGTAGAGTTATCTTCCCATATTCCTAGCAAGCCTTTCCATCTATAATCTCTGATTAAACTATTTCAGGGATTCATTTTGAATATAGCTGTGGATTCAGAGTCAGGCCAACTGCCTGCAGCAGTAGTTGACACAAATCTGGGTATTCTGTAAGTCACACACACATGTAAGAATAATATGCTAATTTTACAGGCCTAAAGTAATACTAGGTAAATTCACAGGGTTGGTTTGTTTATTAAAAATAAAAAGAATCATTTTGATTTTCTAAGGATACTTACATATCACCTTTACCAATAAAGCCCATGACAAGCACATGACTTCTTAGCATAACTGGCTCTGGGCAAGGTATCTGGGCTGTATTCAACCTGTAACACACACACACACACACCACAAAAAAAAAAAAAAAAAAAAAAGCACTCTATTTGCATTGCAGTAGTGCCTACAGGAGCTCTTTTGCCTTAACACCATATAGAGTTAAGAGCTTTTACACAGGATATCCATGCTTGTGAAGAACAACTAGGAAATGAACGTGAGAAAACCACAGCTATCCTGCTCCGACCCCTCTCTAAACATTCCTATTTCAGACAAAGAATGCGTATATAGTGTAGGTTAACCCTAGCTTAACCTTTATCACACAGAAATACACAATGTGCTGCTACTCAGCAGCAGCTATTTCTGGCTTTTCTCCGCTTTTCAGTCAAGTCAGATAGAGCTCAGATGTTGAAGAACTTAACAGCACGAASAGCCAGACAAAGGAATATCTTTATTCCTCTTCTCTTTCCCCCAACCCTCCTCCTCCCTTCCACAGGTAAGTTTAAGACATTCTCTGGAATACTGGAATACCCCAGAGATCAAAAAGTGCAATAGGAGCCTACCAATAGAAGGATATCTCCTAGAAACATAAGTTTTAGTTACAGGAAGGAGTTTCAGTTCACAGGCTGAAAAAATAAAAATGGAAGAATCACCTTATCAAATTCCTCATTTCTTTTTCAGCCCATGTCTTCACCATTTTTCTTGGGTTGCCTTTGCAATATCCATGACGAAATCTTTAAAAATAGATAAATAAATAAATCTCAGCATATGCAGTATTAGCAATGATTATTTTAACATCATGCAAGCAATCCCACTCTCCATTAAAATTAGGTAGAACTTCAACTCACCTGAATTCACCACTCACATACTTATCCCGATCTTTAAACATAAGAATAGAGGTTTTGTAAATCTTTATTGCTCTGTTTTCTCCATTTGCAGTACTGGCATGATACACATTAGCCTATTAGATTATAAAGGGAAGAAATGACATTTGAAGGAAGTTCTTTACAGTAACAGATAAAGTGTTCTTTCTTCAGATGYTTTTTAGGATGTCAGATAGAGAAGATAAACTTTTTCACTTTAGCCCTTATGTGGYACTCAGCTGAATTAGTGCAACTGCACAAAGCGAGAGCTGCTTCTACATGCAGCAGCTTACAAGAAGTGTTTAAGACAGGGGAGGGGTGTTACAGCACAAAAGAGAACTCCACGTCATGCACATTTTGAGACTGAAACAAGCTCTTGTGTGAAGGATTAATCTGAGACCTGCGCACTGTTTAAGCCCTAAAACATGGACCAAATGCCTCATGCTAACACCACCATACAGCATGGAATTATGCCTTAAATCAGCATCCAAGGACACAAAATAAAGTCAGATCGGCCTAGAGACTACGCAATCTAAAACTAACTTATTTACTGTGGAAAACTGTGGGTTGGTTTTAATTACCAATAATAGTACTTCATAGTAACAGTACACAGTACAACACGTTAACTTTGTAAAGGTAACAAACGTTTAGTAGTATTTTAAACACCTAAACAAAATGCCRCTCAGGCATTCCCATCTCTGCAGAGATGTGGAGTGGGTGTGATCTGCATGCAAGAGAACTGTCTTGATGAAGAAAAGGTTACCTGGGTTTGTTTGTTTTTCAGTCATTGTTTTATATTATGCATACACATAGTCTTTCAAAAGATTTCAGTTATGGCACAGAAATAATGAGAAATCTAATTTAAGTTAACATTTAAGTGTTATCAGAAATTCTTCATAGCTGTGAAAAACAGCTTCCTTTAACGTAAGTTGCATTTTATCCTAAGATAACTTCGTACAAATCAAATAACACAAAAAAAGTAATATTAAAACCAAGCATTTCAATGTATCTTCTGAACACCATAAGCACCTACCTAGCTTGCTGTGAAAAAGACTGTCACGTGAATTATAATGAAACTTACTTCTTTCCCTGTGCTGATGCAGCCATTGATTTCCGATATGACACCTCTAGTTAGCATCTTGAACAGAATCATTCGAGTCCTTGGATCCAAAACCTCAAGGTTAATACAGAAAAGATAACATAGTTGTTCTCTTTTGAAGAGGGCRAAATTTACTCCTATAGCCTATTCTTAGGACTGCATTAAAGGGCCTACAGCATCAGACTATTTTTAAGAATCAAATGATAATTCAGATAGTAGCTACTCAGGATTCTGCCATGATTCTAGAATACTGCCTTACTTTTTCTTTCAAGATTTTTCTAAGTGAGCATACATCAATTTTAGAGCTAGCCAAAGGATATAAGAGAATGATTTCCCATCCACAATTGCATTATATGTGTTAAAGACAGAGTTACGATAACTGAAATAGAGCTGCCATGTGGCCCTGGGCCAACAATAGTTCATTCTTACTTAAAGGAAAAGATAATGAAACAAAAAAAACCCCAAACTCTCAAGCCAAAAAACTAAAAAGGCAAACCCAGAACTTTTCATTGTTTCTTGGAGTTTGATGAAAGCTTAAAAACAKAATTCAAGTTTCTTTATGATACCAAAGGAAAGACAATTCCAAGGTGAAACTCTGTTCCTAAGAGTAGCTCCAGRGTTTTATTACCAGCTCCAAAATTCCAAATTATTGGTTCCAGTCAGAAGAGAAATATTTGATACAATAAGGACTTACCTGTTCTACTGTTGCTCTGTCTGACTTATCCTTGACTCGATATCTAGCAGAAGTGAAAAATAAAATTATAAAATCCTACACATGAAATCAGTACATTGACAGAATAAAGTATGACATTCTACTTCAAAGAGAAGATAACAACCTCAGAAAATAATACTTTCAGTCCATACAAAAGCAAACATTTTTTCCTGCAGGAAGGAAAATCCAACATCAGTGCTGTTCACTATTACAAATACCTTCTTTTCTTGCCTCCAATGAAATATGCTCACTCATGAGAAAATGGTATCTGTCTTAACAAGTTATGTCTATAAGCTGCTGGCTTAAAAAAGAAACACACCCACTCTTTTCCTCACCAAAACTTCAGGAGGAACCTTCATAAGGTTTCCAGTATTTTTTTCTAACCCAATTGCTCGAGAACCTCTGCTTAGAAAAGGAGTAGAGAAAAATAGCCTTTTGCTACTATAGCAACACTGGTAACTTCTGCATTACTACATCAATAGTGATTAGATTTGCTACCAACTGCAGCAACAGGACGATCAAAACTTGGCAATGATTCAGGTAACAAATGCAGAAAACAAAGTTTTAAATCCAGAATGCAAACTACATATACTATATTTACAGATTCTTTTCTTAATAAATTTATTCAAAACTCTGGATCAAACTAGGAAATAAGAACTCTTCTGGGTTCAAACTRGGTCAATGAAAATAGCATCTTGCTTGTAACTCACAGGTCTGCTTCCTTTTGTCTAGATTTTTCTGTGACTCTGTTTATAACRGAGTCATCAAAATTCAGCTTATCTGAAAAAGACATAAGAAGAAATGAAAAAGCAAAAACCAGAGAAGTTTTCCACATTCAGAATTGCATTGGCAATTCTGCTGTCAGCCATTACACCCCAATGCAATGTTCAAACACACTTGGATCTCTCTGTAACAAACTGAAGTGGTATTTAAAGCACGTACCATAGAAACATCAGTTAACTTAGTTTTCAACTATCTGTCTATATTTCAAAGYAGGACTGTAATAACAACATAGACTACTGAGACAGTCCCAGACTTGGAGATGCAACGCCATCCAGAGATGATGAGAAAGAGACAGCCTCTTGGTTAACATCTTATTGTTCAATGTATCTGCCCTTTTCTTCCACAGTCTAATGTTGGTTTTCTAAACAGAAYAAGCAATAGTCTCTAGGATTGTCTCCCCACAATATATTTAAGATGGTGTTTGTTAATTGCTAAGCRTGTAAAAGCTGCTGTATTTGGTTATACATCCCAGGACTACTTTTTGGAGCCTTCATTTCAGAYCACCTTAGTTATGAAGGAAAATGCAAACTCTTTTTAATATCCTACCAAAAAAAAACCCAGCCACAGCTGCAAATAGCCCTGATAGGCTGAGCAAAACAGTTATTTCCATCAAATCATAAACATCACATTACACAGGCTAGAACAGCAGCTTCTCCACCCATGGCAGAGAGTCCACCCCTGTGAGACAATTGTTGCACAAGGTGCCACACTAACACTACAGGAAACTGTAATCAACCAGGAAAWTTAGCAGGTTTGAGAATGGCCAAAGACATTCCAGCAGAGAGATGATACCCTCCCATGAGCCAGGCAGCTTACTCCTACAGAGAAGCTAAGGAAGAAATATTTTGTGTGATCTGGAGACACCAAAGAAAAAAGAGCTCTCCAGCTCTGAAAGGAGAAGAAAAGGGAGTATGACAGCTGGTTAATGAAGACTAAATGCAACTTTAGCCATACAAGAGCTCTTTTTAATCTGCCTGGCAACAGTTAAATACCATTCCAGCAAGCTCTGACTTAAAGTAAGCAGAATTAGTTCGGGAAYACCACAGAACTGTATCTGTTATCATAAGACAACAATGCAATTATACTCACCTAAATTAATTTTATGTTCAAACTTCCTTAAAGCCTTGTCTGTAGGGGTAGACATTTTTCCAGAATTGCAACTAGGGGTCTGTCTATTTGCCTGAAACAAAAGATTTGTTAATATAACTTAGCCCTTGAAATAGAGACAGTATCATTGGAAAAGTCAGGTCAGATGCCTATGCCTAGAGTTTTATACATACAAAACCAGAGGGGATGAAGAAACAGATATGTTTTAGCATCACATTTCATTTAATCCCGGAGAAGAAAATGAGAGTGTCCCAGTGTAGTTATTTTTAATCAGGCAATCATCCTGCAAGTCCCTCATATTAACACTTCTTCTATCCCTAAAAGAAAGAGGAAGAGCAGAAAGAAGCAAGAAAAAAAATGGGAGAAAACTGAGAAGTAACACTGAGAAGACTTTCCAAGGCTGTTATCTTTTCTTACAGGCAGTCTTAATATCCACTTTCACCAACACTAGACAGCACAAACCCCYAATTAAAGGCAAGAATAAATCACCCAGGACAAGAACTGTGTTTCAGACAATGTGCCATGACCAGCACCACTCCACTTTACCTCAACTATTCTATTGTACTGATGTCAACAAGAAAAGGAACGGTTAACCTTAATCATCCAAGCTGAGGGTAAGAAGAATGCTAGTTTTCACACAGTATGTGCTTTTYAGTCTGCAGCAAACAAAATATTTCCAATCCAAYAGTGCTAGCTCTAAATTCATCTATTTCTAGCACCTCCCTCCATCTCCTATACATTCTTTCACCTCCTTCACTACTAGTCCAAAACACAACTTGTTTCATCCTTGGCATGACAAGCAGGTACTGTCTCAAAATTCAGTGGAAACAAAGGGAAAGGAACAAGAGGACCAATACTGAGAAAGAAGCAACAGCACTAAGATCAGAGTATGCAAAGAAAGAAAGGTTAAAAAAGCTTAAAAATAGAAGGACTGCAGAAACAAGGAGAATGCAGCAACAGGATTTGGGGCAAGAAAACTCAAGAGGAGGCCTGGCTACAATGCACCTACATACATCGCATGACAGAGGAAGACAAAGGAAAGACATCCACCTGAGGAGAAAGCTCCATTTGGATTTTTGCTCAGAATAATATTAACATTGAAAAAAGCCTCGGGGTCAGCCCCATTTGCTCTTGGTTAACCAAGATGCCCTCAAAATAGCCTTCAACTTACCTGTGGATTGCATCCAGCAGCAGCATTGTGGCGCTTCATGAGTCTTCCCATCTCATCATCCCAGTCCCAGTCTTCATCCTCATCTTCCTCATCATCATRATCATCTTCCTCAGTGTTATCCTTTTCACACAAGCATGACTGGCAGTTCTCAGATATTTTACCGACTTCAGCTGTTTCTGTGTCCTGAGTAAGCTCACTGCAAACAAATACAGACATTTTTATAACTACAGTCACCACAGTCATCAAGATATTTGCCATTTCATCTGTCTTTATACAGGTATATATGAGCATGTCACTGTCTTTAAAGACTAGGCTACACTTAAATTATGTTATTCGCTGCTTCARTGCCACCTTCTAACTTGTTCTGTTTAAAAACATTGAGATCCCTCTGTGACTCCAGGCAGAATGAACAGATCATGCCAGATGATACACCAGTCAGCTCCTTCATCAAAGCCAAACCACTCTGCTGCTGCCACAGCACAGACTACAGCAGATTTCTACATGACAAGACTTTACAGCAGCTCTCACTGGTGGCAAAAGATAGGTCTGCTTCTTTTTTTTCATATTGATTGTGTTGGTAGCCTGGAGTTACTAAYGGACTACAAAAGAATTTGTAGGTGAAATCTGACTTACTAGCGCTTTTGATTTCTTCAGACTATCTTGTTTTCTGCCAAAACAAGCATGCCTCTGAGCAGATTCTCTGCAGGTATTTAATACTTATTTAAGTGGTAAAATAGAAAAATAACAGCCTGAAYAAACAGGTCAAGACCATTCCTTACTCAATCCTCTGCTTCCTGCTAAACATAAAAAGCTTTAAGTTCAACAGACAGTGCATTCTAGTTCCCAAATATACCTTGTCTTAACTAAATTCTCTTATATGGTTTCAGATGCTTAGTTTCAGTCAACTAACTACAAGTTAACTCATCTAAATTACGCAAAGTTTGCAGTTCAGTCAGTCCACTTTAGTGTTGAAACAGAACTCAAACAATATTAAGAGTGAGAGAGCAAATTTTTCCTCCTTCACACAAAGTTTTAACTAAGGTAGCATCTCTGTCCCTTCCCGCAGCCCACCTTCCCCAGCAACGACCCAAACTGAGACCGCTATCGAGGGCTTCTCRTCTCACAGCTCGCTCCTTTTTTGCCACATTTTCTTGACAAGCGACTGCGAGGGAAAAGAAACGGCAGCAGCACGGTCAGAGTAGTCAGGCCGAGGCCGGAGCCGGCACCATGCCCAAACGGAGCGAGCCGCCCAGGCCTGCGCGCCTCGCCTCAGCCTGGGGCCACCGTGCGCCCCCTCCCAAMCCGCGCACCTCCATTTCCCCACCGCCGCCCTGCCTCTCACCCGTCCGAGCACTCGGCATCATCAAACTGCCCCGGGACGGCCCGGCTCATCGCCGCCGCCCGGTAGTCCATGGCGGCGGGGCGGCAGAGCCTCGCGGCCGCCGTACCGCCCCCGCGGAGAGCGACGCGTGACGCAACCTGCGCGCGCGCATCATCACCGGCACCTCCCACTGCCCGAGCCGCCCCCTACGGCACGGGCAGTGGGACCAAAAGCACGAGCGCGCCCGCGCCGCGGCGGGGGTGGGGCTAGTAGGTGTATCGAGGCAGGTGGGGGCACTCAGGGGGTGGCCGCTTCTTCCCGCCAGCTGGCGGGCGCGGTAGTGCGTTCTCGTTCTRTGACGGCCCCTTTCGTTCCGGCGACGGGATTGGCTACGAACGCCTGACGTCACAAGGGCTGTCAAACGCCACTAGCGCGGCGTGGCGTCGCTGRGGCGCGGCCGCCGAGCCTCGGGGGCGCGCGGCGGCAGTTTGGGGGCCGCGCGGGGCGTAACGGCCGGCACCGCCACGGCGGGCCCGGGGMGGGGGGCCGCGTGGGGGCGGGCTGTGGGGTCTTCCGCGAGGGAGCACGGACCCTCTGGAGCCTCAGTGGGATCGCAGGTTGGCTTTTGTGTTTTGCAGAGCAGAAGGATTTTCTCAGCTTTTACGGRCTGATCATGTCTTCAAGATACATCTCTAACGGGTATATGTGAATTATAAATGGAACCTTCTTGCTTTCTGTCTGTGCCTCTCTTCCGTACGCACATGGTTATGGTGATTTTCTGCTAATAATCAGTCCAGAAGATTCATGAGATCTCGGTTATTTTGAGTTTTGCTCCAGCCTCGAACAGTCAGTGTGGAATGAAGGGGAAGAGCAGCCTGAGAATCAGGGTTTAAATCCTGCACTCACTGAATTCAGTGACACACCATGTAGCTCTCACAGGCACTACAAGGAGAAAACAGACAAGCATGGGTTTTCTGTGGTGGAATTCATGGCAACTATTCAATTTATTTACCAGTGATACAGAGATCTTTAATAATACTGCACCTTCAACTTGATTTTCCTGTGTCAGAAATGACCGTTTTCTTCTGTTAAGGCCATAGATTCATGGTTGCTTTTGTAAGACATTATTTAGCATTTTTATCCTTTGAGATGAAATATACTCTGAAACATTACAATCAAATCTTTATTAATATAAAACTTCAGTTGAAGCCAAACGAATTCCAAGTTTTCCATCTTCACTGGAAGCATCTAATTAACCATAATGCCTATTACACTGAACAAACTGCAATCGCCATTTATATATCAATATAAAATAGGTTTAAGATAAAAAATCAGCACTGTACTTTTTATTTTCTGGTGTGTAATGATAAAATCTAAAAAAAACAGTCTTTTTTGTAATGTTTTTCCATGATTTTCCATGATCTAAGTGTTAAATGTAAAGGCTGTTAAAAAATCTACAGTTGTTGCAAAAAGCAGTAAGAAGAAGATACTTGTGCTAAGGAGAATTAATCTATGTCATTTCTATCTGCAGTGCTTCTCTAAAGTCAAACCATCAAGAGTCCCTGAATATGGAAAGTAACACAACCATTTCTGACATTCTGGAGGTGTGTACACAAGAGCTTTACTTCAGCACTATCTTCATTTAAGCCTCTGATTCTAGGGCATCTGAAACTGAAAATCCCTTTCTCCTTCTTTTTCATAAAAGAGGGAATATTGTGTCAGATACTCTTTCTCTGTAAGAGAGTGTCAGGTGGTAAGGCAGAGAAAAATACATCACTGCTCACTACAGAACAGTGTCAGTCTGCTGACACAGCTACAAGCACATGTGCTTTCCAAAGAACTGTGTTTAGCATAGACAAACCTRCAAGGCCTAACTGCATAAGACGTAACACCAGGCTGCTTGGACACTGGTGACTTCAGCCAAAGAAGAAAGCGAGGAGGGCCCTCATGGTATCCAGTAGTTAAAATATCAGTTCCCTGCAATGTCTCTTGAGATATCTGTAGCTGAATAGATCCTACATGAAAGCAAATTGAGCTGTTACTTCTGATTATATTTTGTTACCCAGAAATCCCAGTCATGCCCCATTGTGCTAAGCATTATACAGACTGAACAAAAATAGGATTCTGTATCCTAAGGACCTAACTGCTAACCGTTTTCTCTTAAAGTGAATGCAATGCTATGTAATGCAGTCTTTATTTAGCTGCGAAATGAATGCAGCCAAGAGGTGGTTTGGGGGCAGGCAGAACTTGAGTCAGTAGCCCTGTCACATACCAAGACCCTTRGGATTCTGGGTTATTTCCCATACTGCCCCACCAGCATGCCTTGTCCTCACCTGATCTGGGTATAGCAATATTTCCTGTGTTCACACAACATGATGCAAGGATAAATGTATTAGCATTTAGAATGCATTAAGACAGGATGTAGATATGTAGCTATCTACATAGACTATATCAGGCAAATCTAATCAGCTGATTAGGGATGGAGGCAAGCAATCAAACAGCCTACAGTCATTCTACCTCAATGAGACAGTTAAAGTAGAGGATACTTCCCTTAGCCCTGACTCTTTTTAACCTCCATGAAGAGGTAACATTTTTAGTATTCCTCTGTAGCATCACATTGAGGGAAAGTAGGAGCTTAAGGCTCCCCACTCCTTACTGACCACTGTGCAAGTTAGCAGGAGTGAAGGGGGGAAGACAGCAGAACAGTTCCATGTGCCAGCTACCATATGACAAGGCATATGAAAAGAGGTGACATTTACCAGATAGCATCCTTACTGTCTGTGAATATAGGCCTCTATCTGCCTATGCACTTTGATCACTGTCGCTCCATGGTCCTCCTCACGCAGGAAAGTCCTTTGAAAACTATTGCCTCCCTTAATCTGCCGATGACTGCCTTGAATTATCTTTCCTGCAGATTAAGAGTTACAAAGCTTGCTCACATTTGTATGTCTACGAAGTATGTAAAAATTATATACACTGCACGTTGCAGTTCACACTGAAGCTTGGGAACTGAAAAGCACTGTAACTAGAGTCTGTGGGAAAAGCATATCAAGAAGGCCATTAGCAATTCCTTTTTTATATTTGCAGGATGAAATGCAGAACCCAAAGGAAGGAAAAAATGCTGACTGCAAACTTGGTGAAGGAGCCTGCGTTCCTGAGCCTGTCTTAGAAAATTTGACAGGTAAGGTATGTTGCTGTTGGTGGTGGTAAACATGAAAAGAGATTTCAACTACCATACACTAGGGATTGATTATTATGACTTCTAATATATCTTGCCCCAAAGTATGCTAGGGCAGTACTTTGCAGTTCACAGGAATCATACAGACAAGAAATACAAGGTCAGCAATGAGTTCATTGATGTGCAGCTTCGGAAGTAAACTGTTGCAACCAATGCAGTCCCTGTCTAGTCTGCCAGTGTAATGTAGAGTGAAATGTTTCTCCACTACTTGAGTCCTCCCAGCTTCTTCCCAGTTGCAAGTCCTTTCCTGCCTATGATTAGAGTAAGCTGTCACAATACAGAGAGTAATATTACAGAGACACATAGCAGTGGGAGGCTGACACACCCATCACTTGGCAGATAGCCTTTTCTTGAGATATGGCTTCAGCTGAGCTCAGGCCCTCCGACTTCACTCAAACTATAATGACTTGTGTCAAGATAAAGATCAATAGCAAGGTAAGTTCATGTGACTTTCAGAAATTCTTCATGCTGTCTTGGACGTTAAGAGCAATCCTGCTCTGTTTTTACAGTTCTTTCTTTTTTCTTTCTTTTTTTTTTTTACTTTGATTCTCTTTGTACATCAGCATAGTAAAAAGTGAGATCTCCTCCACCTCATGCACTGTAGGTTATATTCCAACTTCATATATACATCAGTTTAAATGGAAGAGACACATTTAAATGAAAGAGGCATACAATCATAGGAGAGAAAGAAATTAATACAGCACTTCAATCCTGATGTGAGCATTCATGTAGTTGCATCATGTTTTAGCTAAGTGGCTCCTGATCAAAGAATGATATATACTGAAGAGGCAAATGATTCATGCATTGTGTTAAGTTACAAACAAAGTAATTCCTCTCCACAGTTGTATTATGTTATTTCCGTGAATATTCTTTGATACAGTTCTAARAAACTTAATTTTCTTTGATTCTATACACATTTTCAAGATTCTTTACAGAAAACAAYGTCACGAGGCCTTAGAAACACTTGCCATGAAAGCAACAGACCTCTCTGTGTAGCCAGTTGGAATGAATCTTCAGATGTGGACATGATGTTTTTCCTAGAGAAGGAATCCATAGGCAAAGAAGAGCCATCACATCAAGCGAGAATACTGGGCTGGCTAGAAGAAAACAAAAAGGGAGAAGACACCATTAAAAAAGAATTRTGGCAATCTGAGAAAGAAAAAGTTTCACTTTCAGAACAATTATCAGTTAAGTCCCTTGCATCTCCTTATGAAAAGCCATTTGTGGAAATGGGGGAGTCACTACTGGACTGTATTATTAAAGAATCCCCCATAAAAGACGTATCTTATTTTCTCACTCAAACCCATGGCTCTCTGTTCAAGATATATCCAAGTTTTAGTACTGAGGAACTGTCTTCTGGAGAGGATAATCTGAACTTGGCTGGCAAAGTTCCCAGTCCAACAGGAGACATGGTAAAATTTCTTGTTGCTTGAATAGAGGCAAATGGTGAAAATACTGTTCTCTGATAAAGCTAGTGGTAGTTCTTTAAATGATGTGTGTATTGCAGTACAGCAGGGAGTGCTATACCTCCCTGATGTATAATATGAAAGAAAAGTGTTAAGAATATTAAGGGAAGKTATTAGAGTTGCACCTTGAATTAATTGAGTTCTGAATGGAAGAGGCAGTGCATTTTCACTGAAGCTCCCATCCAGCTTACAACTGCTGACTCTGTTTTCATAGGCAGTCACTGGACAACAGCTTGACCCTTCAAACACCTGTAGGGAGAGCAACAATAATTTTTGTCCTGATTCTTTGTATGAGAACTTTATGTATAAACCAGCTCTGATGCAGTCAAATAGAGAAGTGAAAAGAACTAACAAGAACTGTGTAATCCAGTGCAGCAAAAGAGGACGTGTTCACAGAAAGTTTCCATCAGAATCTGTAAGATACATTTTCCTATTTTTAGTTTTCTATCTTTCTTAGTTACAAGTAGTGTGAGAAAAATAGTTAAAAGGATGGTTGATAAAACTCTACTMTTTGTTATAAGTTATATTATCTAGCAAAATCATTAAAAAGAAAAAATCAATGCTCTCTTATACAAGGTACTGTAGGATTCTGACACTCCCACTCCATCCAAAAGACTAAGTTAGTAGAACTTCAAGCAGATTTTATTGTCTTCCAGCACTGTTTTCTGTTGAGTAAAATCTCCCTTCTATCAATCTGCTAGAAATTCAGTAAATACTTTGCTACATAGAACATTGGAAGATGTTTTTCTTACTGCTTTAATGTAAACATTTCTCTTTCTCCATTTTCTACAATCAAGTGGTTTGACCAACAGTTAGTCGTCTTTTTTTTTTCCTATTTTTTGTTTGTTTGTTTCTTTCTTTAGTTCTTGCTTTAAGGTCAGAACTTAATGCAATTTGGGCCAAAATTGGACAACGACATTCTTTAGACTTCACTCCCCTGGATCTTGATACAGGTGCAAGGCCTTGTAGGCACTGCTRGAGGGTGGGCTCTTTATTTCTTATCATTTTATTAGCACAGCCTGAAAATTTCCACTGAAGCTAATGAAGAAATAGTTTGAATAAATAGACCTGAGTAAAGACTGAACAGTGCCACCTCTTGTTTTGTAATAACAGAGTGACACAACTCCGCTAGTATTGTAACAGTGTGAGTGAAGCTTATTCAAATTTATCCTCAGGTGCTTTTCTGCTTTCCCTGAATAGTTGACTGTCAAGCCATGTGAGTTTTAATTTTTCTAATGTTGATGTCAGAATGTGGTTATCCCCATAGGAAGTGCCCAAAGCTGATAAGAAATCTTTACACCATCATTCTGAGACATCACTTGCTCCCAAGGAAGAATATAAGCAAGGAGGCACAAGCAATAAAGTGATCCTCTCCACTCATAAAACAGGGAGCCCTTGTCTAAGCCCTTATGAAGCATCCTCAAATATGTTTAAGACACAGTATTCCAAGTACAACTTGGAGAAACTACCATTCCAGGAGGAAGTTACAAACTTCAGTGGGGTCATCAAGGAGCTAGAGCAAGGCCAGCAAAAACAAACCCAAATCACAGATCTTCAGTGTGATGATAAGCTTTTGAAGAAGATTAAAGAGAGGGGAAAACTGTTGCTTAGGGAAGGAGATTACAATCTGAATGAAGTGACTAAGAGAATGAAGCGGAATCAGAAGAAACAGCCAACTCAAATAATTGATTCTTACTCTGAAACCATTTCTCTGGAGACCAGTTTAAAAGAATTAGAATCAAAAGCTGTTCAGCAATGGCATTTTGAAGAAACTGTAAACAAGCTGAAGAAAGATATTGAAGATCTAAGAGAAGGAAAAGGCAAGGTCACAAAGGAGAAAAATGAGGCTAGGAATTGGCTAGTAGTCATGCAGGAAGCTTTATCCAATGCCACCAAACATCTTGAGGAAGTTGGGATTGAAAAAAAAGCTCTTCTGCAGCAGGTAGAAGAACTGAAGTCTGCATATTGTCTCCTTCAAAAGAAGCATGAGGCAGAATTRAAGACCAAGTCTAGGAGACAGTACTTGCAGAGGGACCATACTATATGCAGGAAAGAGAAAAAGATAAGGGAACTGCAGCATCTCAAACAAAAACTGGAACAGGAGGCTGAGACTGTCACTTCAGCCCTGCATGGGCTAAGGAAGGAAAAGCAGAATACAGAGAAAGGACTTCTATCCTTGCAAACAAAATTTCAGGGAGGAAAGGATGGCAGCTTAGCAGAAAGGCAACAGCCAGGATCCAAATATAACAAGCTGGCTGCTCAGCTTAAAATTCTGCAAGTAGAATTTGAAAATGAACAAGCTGAAAGGGAGAAAATGCAACAGCAGATCTATGAGTTCAGAATAGAGAACCAAAAGCTGCAGCAACAGAGTGCTAAAGACCAAGAACAAAACCACATCCTGCAGCTTGAAACTGCCAGGTGGAAAAAGAAATATGATAAAGTCAGAGAATCACAGACAGCCAAGGTATAACTTCAGATGGATACAGCWTTATAAGGATCGTAAGAACCTGTAACAAGTAGAGTTCCTAGTTATATATAGCATTGATGACACTGTGCTTTCTGTTTTAAACCAGGGTGAAATACAAATGTGCATCACCAACTAAGTCCTACTTATACGCTTCCTGTGGACTTCAGCTGTACATATGCAGCTCTGTAACAATGGATTAATTTTGCCCATGAAAAAAGAAAACTTGCAAACATACAATCTTGTATAAGCATTAAAACAAAATAATTAAGCGTAAATCCTAGGCTGATCATTGAGGTTATGTTTACATGTAATTAAAAATCCTGAAATAACTGTAGAGCCTAACATGCAGAAGTAGGACGAGATATTGTCTCCTATTCCCTCCTCCAAAAAGTAAGCTTTTTTCCTTGTCCAAATAGCTTTACATTATTTGGAAGCAATGAAATGTATGAGGAAAGTTTTATATTTTGACTCTTTATCTTGAGCAGCTTGATTCTTGAGAATCAGCTGCACTTCAAAATGATTCAGATACTCAGACATAAAATTTTATTAGAGGAGGAGGATTAAGAAAGAAGGAAGTAGTACAGCAGAGGAGGCATATTGTGAGAGGTTTTGTCTCCTGGTATATTAGGTTTTGTGCAATGCATTCTTAGAAGAAAATATTGTAGGAAACATTTAGTCTCAGTAGCACTTAGACTCTTGATAAGCCCTGAAGTACACACTTCTCCCCTTCCCCTCTAAAGCTAAACTTGACACTGACTCAAGTCAGGGGGTCTGACCAAGAAGTTGAGAGCTAGGAAAGTACTGAAACTTGCATTTGCCTTTTAGTACGTTAAAGTTAAGATACTGTTCATTCTCTTAAGTTCTTTACTGGACTAGAGTCTGGAATGTGAAAATTTATCTTATGCAGATAAGATAAATTTCACCCAATTTCAAGCAGTGATCACACACTTCACAAATTATCATGGAGCTACTGGAGAGAGTCCAGCGTAGGGCTACAAAGATGATCAGAGGGCTGCAGCATCTGCCCTATGAGGAACAGCTGTGAGAGCTGGGCCTCTTCAGCCTGGGRAAGAGAAGACTGAGGAGGGACCTTATCAATGTGTATAAGCATCTAGAAGGGAGGGTGTCAAGGGGATGGGGACAAACTCTTTTCAGTTGTGACAGGACAAGAGGCAATGGGCAGCAATTGAAGCACAGGAAGTTCCGCCTGAATATGAGGGGGAATTTCTTCCCTGTGAGAGTGATGGAGCACTGGAACAGGTTGCCCAGAGAGGTTGTGGAGTCTCCTTCTCTGGAGATCTTCAAGGCCTGCCTGGATGCAACCCTGTCTAACATGTTCTAGGTGACCCTGCTGAGCGGGGAGGTTGGACTAGATGATCTCCAGAGGTCCCTTCCAACCTTACTGATTCTATGATTCTATGATTCTATGATTTGAGGGAATAAAAAGTTACAGTAACATCATTTTTTCAGCTTATTCAAGAGGAAAAGGAATGAAAAGAGTGGAATATAAAAGTTAATACATTCTAAATTGTTCCTGTAGGTGTAGCTGGTTGGCACCTTACCTCTTTCTTCAATTTTATGGATGTTTCTAGTTATGCTTTTGTATAATTGGCTCTTTCTTCATTAGGTTATGCTGCCTCTAGTTCAGTGGTACTAAGCCCTCTTAGCAGAGAAAGGGAAAAGGATGTATATACATAATAGTGCATTTACCGAGGAGGGAGGTGGGAAAGAGCAGAATCCTTGGACCATTGTTATTTTTTGTATTCAAATGACCAGCAGGGTGTCCTCATAAATCTAGAACCTTATCTAGGGGTAAGAGATTAGTATAAGCTTCATGTTCACTGAAAGCAGAAAATTCCACTAACTCATGGAAATAGTGAYGCTCATATTGGGCCAGATGCTTTCTAAATACAAAAGGTATGATCCTGGCTTTGAGAAGAATGGTARTAAATGGGAGGCTAATCTCAATGGCTAAATGGGAGTCTGTCAGAATCTGAGAAATAAGTGCACCGGGATGAAAACTGAGAATGCTCTTTGTATACTCAGTTCATCTGGTTTAATTTACCAAAYAGTGACTGAAATTGAGTGGAAATCCTATATTGCATTTGTCTTCTCTTTAGTAACATTAGTTCTATTTGTTACTTTTATTTTCAGTTGACAAATTGCAGATCTCCTCAAATCAGGTAAATTTTGATATTCTCATTTAGGATGTGACATCATCAGTGCTTTCTAATTTACCTCAGAAAAACCTCCAGAATAGAAAAGACTGCCTTAGCACCTTTAACATGGAGAGAGTATCCCAGATGTTATCTAAAGTTTGCAATATTCTGGCTATGGCAGATGGACATGTGTGTCAGGTAATACAAAATAGTTCTTTCAGAAACTGTCTACAGAGATCCTAGACACTGATTTCAGATCAGTTCAAATATCAGCACCTGGCATTTACTCTTGCTATATTCTCTCAAGAATTTAAAATACAGGAGTTTTTAGATGTACATTGAAACCATGAGCTTAAAACACATCTTTACTTCCAGCTTCCTCTGATTTTAGTCAGACATGCTTTTTCTACTGTGTTACAAGAAAAAAAATTATTGGAAGTCATTTTGGATTGTTTCTAAACAGCTGTATTTTCTCTCCATATGGAAAAGGGCAAGAATTTAAAATTTAAGAGGTACTAAATATTTGTTTTTCCTGCCTGTCTGCTCATACTCAGATCTCTCTCTCAGAATGATAAAGGAGGGGGAAAAAAAAGAAAATCAATTTTACATTCAGTAAGATTGGTTCACATTTGTAGTGAGAAAAACATGTTGCCATTTAGTGACCATCAAGAGGCCAGTTTAGGGGAAAAAATAAAAAAGGGAAAAAAAATAAAGTAGTGATCTCATCCCACTTTCCTGAAGACAGTTTGAGTATGCCCAGAATTACTGCAGTTACAGCATCCTTATTAGCAGTCTCTGGAAATASTCCCAGTGATCTTTTAAGAATTAGTTAGCAGATGAAGCACCCAAAACATTTTAATATCATTGATCTTAGTGTCACACCTTAAGTGAGCCAGGAATTTAAGAGATTTAACAGAAATATTGATGTTACTATGAGTGAAATCTGAATGGAAATGTCTAAGTACCAGAAGAAAAAAGTTAGAAGAAAGGGTTAAAAGAATGKCCTATAYTGATAAATGAAGAACACATTCATAAGTAATCAAGACTAGATGCAGTCTAATGAGCACTGAGTGGATAGGGAAGATCATTCCCCTTGACCTGCTGGCTATGCTGCTGTTAATACACCTCAGAACACTCTTGGCTTTCTGTGCTGCGAGGGCACATTGCTGCTTCATGTTCAGTTTGCTCTCTACTGGGACTCCCCAGGTCCTTAGCAGAGCTGCTGCACAGCTAGTTGCCAGTCTATACTGTTGCTAAGGCTCACTCTTCCTTCCCGTGTGGAGGACTTTGCATTGGTCTTTGATGAATTTCATGAGGTTCTGCTTGGCCCATTTCTCCAGGCTGCCTAGCTCTCTCTGGATGGTAGACCAGCCATCAAGCATATTGATTGGTTCCCCATTCTCCCTCCCAGTTTGGGGTCATCTGTAAACACTGTAAACAGGCATTACATTGCCTACTCCAAATCATTGATAAAAATATTAGACTGGACAGGTCCCAGGATAGATGCCTGCAGTACTTGTTACTGGCATCCAGTATGGATGAAGCTCCTGAGAACCAGCAGGTTATTACCACTGAGCTGCTAATACCTGTTGAATGGACAGTAATAATTAATCACATCTGATAATAAACCCCCATATCTTCACCCATTCCCTATTAAAAGGTTCAGGGCCCTACAGGCAGAAGTCAGTTAGGATGCAGAAGCCAGCAGGGGTGTGACATACCTCTGTAGGCTAGTCACAGTCTTCTGCCAGGATCTAGCAATTAATCAGGAGCTATCATGGAACCATGGAGCAAGCTCCTACACAGCCTGGGGCCAGGTCCCACAGTGCTCAGCCTGGAGCTCAAGGAGGCCCAAGATAATTGTCAGGGAGCAGCAAAAGCAGGGCTGATGCACAAGGAAAGATGAGCTAGAAGCTGAGGGTGACCCCAGCACAGGCAGTGCCTCACCAACCACAGCACAGACTTAACAGTAGCCAAGTAAGGCAGTACAGCAGGGGCGGTGACAGCAACAGGTTCTGCCAACAGTCCCAGTGCTTATCAAGTGCACAGAAACAAGTCAGCTCCAGCGAACAGGATCCAGTCAACAGGTCAGGAACAGCAAGGAACAGGACTACAGTCAAGTCTACCTACAACATAGCTCAGGCAAGAACTAAGGGCACAGGAGTGATCTTAAATGGMGCTCACAGGCCAGTGAGCACAGGAGGGTGAGAAGGGATTCCAGATGTGACTGGTCAGGGCATTTAGGGCTAATAGAGGCATTTGGGAACTTTACAGCTAGCCCAGCAGGAATACAAGCTATAACAGGCATGTATTTCAAACATATATCCCCCAACAAGGAAAAATACAATAGGTAGTAATCTGGCCTAAGATGTATGGAGGCTGTATTATACAAGATTCTGAGTAAAGGACAACCCTATAACAACTAATGACTTCTAAGGATATAGGAGATCTGTCTAAAAACAGTTTGTTACTGTCAATGAAGACGAACCTGAGAGATGCAGTGAGGACTCAACAGCTGGCATCTGTTGTCCTGTTATGTTGCACACAACTGATCTGGGCCAGATTACCTGGACACGTATGTTTTGGTGTTTGTGAGTATGTGTAAAAYCAGCTTTTTAAAGGATTTTGTGTAGTAAAATCATCTTCCCCTGAATCTGCGAAGTTCTATGGTGTGTCCTGAAGATCCCAGCAACAATGAAACGTATCACAGGAGTTTCTCACTAGTAGACAGCCTGTGAAATCAGAATATTAAAAACAGATCTGTTCTTGGTTAGATACAGCAGCATGAAACAGACGTTCTTCCATTGCTGCAATTCGTGTGTGGAAGATGTAAAAAGAAGCCACAAAGTTCAGTGTGGGTACTGTGTTCCTCAGTGCAGCTTTAGAGCAGGGTCAGGGAGAATAACTATAAATCACAGTCCTAGTTTATGTCACTTTTTCTGATATTTCTTACCAAAAAATGTTGTTACGGGTAGTTCTTTGAGCASCAGACCTGATTTAGTGGCCAGTGGATTGGTGACTCGTAGTTGACCTTAGAGTCTGCATGCTGACCTCACACTTCTCAGAGGCCATTGAAGAATCCACTTGGAATATGAGAAAGATATGCAGCACCTTGCTACCTCTCATTTTTTTATCCATCATATCAGACTTCTGTCACTGATCTTTACTATCATGCTGTTGTCCTCTCATTTTTCATTTAGAAARAGGTAACAAGATCAACATCAGCTGGAGGATGCTAACCTTTCAGCAACTGCTAATCATTCCGAAGGCATTTCTCTATTCATCAAACTCACTATCTCTGAAACACTCAACATACTTATTTTAATATAAGGGTTATCGCTGCTGCTTTCTGAACAGTTGTGTTTTCATCAACTTCCTTACCTTCTYCAGATGTGTCCAGGTCAATCAAGTATAAAGGATGCAAAATTGGGGTAATGGTTACAGTTAGTGGAGTGCAGTATTAAATGAACAGCAACTAATCCTTCTGAAAGATCTCAGCTTTTAAAAAGTCATCATCCACTCCCGATGATGATACCAATATGTCTTCTTCCTTCCTCTTCATTCTCCAGATCACATAAACTGCATTCAAACTAAACTCATCTCATGGCTGGTAAGACCCAAGGAAGAAGAGACAGGAGGAATATTTCAAAACTGATATTAGACTAGTTTTAGCYCACTATTTTAAGAGAAACATAACTTCTTAAAGCCAAATAGCAGTGGGATTATGCTTCCCCCCCCTCAATTTTACCATTGTTTCAGAATGTTTGATCACACTCCTGGGTCTATGATAAATGTTAGGTATGTTATTTTACCACTTCATTTATTAGGCCTGTACTTGATTTGATATGCTACATTTTTAGATAAAATCTCTGTGACAGATACAGAGCCATTTCATAACAACATGAAAAACAGAGTGACCATCCAGTTGCAAAACTGGAGAGTAATTAAGAGTTATGTACTTGATTCTTAGAATTAAAGGAAACTTTTTTCYTTGTTGCAAGAGCTTTGCTCCTTTACTGAGCAGAGAAAGAAAATAGTGTTCAGACCTAGAATGTATTGTTCAAATTTGAATTTACTGATAACAGTAAATTCAAGGTATCCAGCAAAGGAAACAGATCTCCACTTGACCAGAGTCTACTTGAACACAGGAAAACACTTCTTTGCTGTTAGAGTAGTTAAATACTGGAACATACTGCCCAGAGAGTTGTGGAGTCTCCATCCTTGGAGATACTCAAAACCTGACCGGACACAGTCCTGGGCACCCTGMACTAGCTGACCCTGTGTGACCAGGAGTCGGGGGGAGAGGGTGGAGGGACAGACAGATCAGATGCTCTCCAGTGGTGCTGTCCAACTCCAGCTATTCTGTGATTTGGTGACCTGCTTTGTTCATTTCCGATGGCATAGTGTGGAATGACTAGAAGTTCATTGTCTCTTTGGTTCCCCCTGCCCATTTTTTTTTCAATTACAACTCTTAGCCCCTCCATAGATGGCTTTGTTGTTTATTGATTACTTCATTCCAAATTATGAGTACATGTTATCTTACTAGTTACATTTTATTTATCGATTCTACAGAGTCTAAGCTTAGAATACAATTTTTTTTTCACTTGGATTGGTTATAGGGGGGAACCCTGAAATGGTATGTGACAAATGGCACAGGCCTGCTCTTAAATTCTTTTCCCTTACTAACATTTCTAAATACATCTTAATAGAGGCTTAGATGTTTTCAGGAAACTCACTGTTAGGTTATGTAATATATTCTGTATTTTAATACTCAAAAAGCAGATCTCTGCAATATCTATACAATGGTAATTACCTGTGGAATGTATCATGTAGCCTATGTGCTTGAGATCTTCAGGAGGCTGGAGTGTTCCAGCTTCTCCTAATACTTTTCTCTGCCATTTGTCATATCTGGATTTGGTCAAGACACCAGAGTTATCCATCAGTTAAGACCAAGRAAAGGCAGTGATGAACTCTTTGCTAAATTTGAGATCTTTGTTCAAACATTGTTATTTTTTTTCCCGTCACTCACTAGGACACAGATCATCTTTCTGTCATTGAACATAACAGGAAGAATGAAGCAATTGTTCAACTGCAAGAAGAAATGAAGAGCCTTACTTCTAAAAAGAAAACTTTAGAGAAAAAGGTAGGTCTTCCTGAATGCCTGAGGAACATACAAATGRGTCAGTGCAGCTGATGAAGAAAGTTTCTATAGCCCCAAAACATACAGATATCAGTGATCCTTTTTCAAGACTGATTATCAAAGCTGTARCTGATTCACAGTGTTTCTATCACACCTTCCGCATGCTTCACAGTGAAGGAAGCCTACTCTTTAAATGATTGATTATTTTATTTTATGTCTTGTGAAATGCATTGCATGTAATATTTTATTAGTTTTCTACTGTTATAATGGCTGCTGAGATTTAGTTACCAGATTTCTAGGTCAGACTCTGGAAATGACTCAGCAAAAAACCACCCTTCACCTATGACATGAGGTATTACATCCTTCTATTAAATCAGTCGAGATAAGCCTGAAGTTTTCCAATATAGTGTTAGCCAAAACCAGCCAAATTATTTACACTGTTTACTCAGTTACATAGTAACCAAGAACAAATTCAAGAAATGCTTTCAGTGATTCTAATGTTATACATCCTCAGGCATACACAGCATTTTATGTGCAACATCATATAGTGCGTACTAGAAGGTATTTTGTTGGCAGGAATATTGTGGTAAAGAGTTTGAGCTCCATGGCTAGATAAGGAACTGCAGAAGGAATGTCTGTGTCTATAGATCTTTCTTTCTTTCATCCTCCAAAGGTTTTAACCATGGTCATATTGTTCTCTCTGTTAATGCTGCACGGCCTGACTGGCTGACTGACTTTGAGAACCCAGCTTAGTATCATTATAGTGCATAAAGCATACTGCCTTATTATAGGCTTTTAGCACTTTCTTATTTGGAGTATTATGTTATGCCCTTGTGTTGATACAATCATAGTGTTAAAAGGGATAACATCACAACTGAAACTGTTGATATCCTCAAATAGAATTTTACCTGCTCCACTCCATGACTGTAATAAAATGTCCCCTAATTTGACTTTGTGTTTTATCTGAAAAAAAARGGGGGGGGAATAGATGCACAAACAAAATTAACAAAGAAGTGAAGTACTTCACAAAAGAAGGGATGAAGTGGGTCTCTGGTGTTGAGGTTGAATACAATCAAAATATTACAACTCCCCTGGAAGATTTGCTAGTATCCAAAAGGGTAACTGCCAGCCAAAGAGGCAAGAGAGATAAATTATGTGGACTGAATCTATAGCTCCTTTACTCCACAGGCTTTACCTTCCCCTAGCACGCCAGGAGTTCTGAGGTCCCTTACCTCCTCTTAGACTCATCTCTTGGACCAGCTGGATAAAATCTATTGGAGAAAAGCCTAAGCTAGTTGAAGATAACTGAACATACAAGCTAAAGGCCATGATACAAAGATCTGAACAGCTGGTTACATCTGATAGTTGTGATTCTGCAGCAAAAAGAATGCTATAAAATACACACTAGAAAGATGCTCTGCATATAATATATAAAGCGTTATTTCCCACTCAGGATTTATCATTGACAGTCTGTTCTTAAACTCTGTTATTACAAATGATAGTTTTTATAAGGTGTTCATAGCATATATAAATTACAGTTGAGTCTCATAAATTTTATCAACATAAATGTTTAGTTACAGAAGTACATGAAAAGCGTAGCAATCACAAGAGAGTTAATTAATGAAATGAAAGCTTTCCAAGACCAAGTTACTCAGGTAAGTTCATCACTATTCACAATGATAGAAATTAGAGGTTTGAGGTTGTTTGGGTGTTCTGACCATTGTTAATGTAGACATTACTATGTACTGTKCTCCCTTTTCCTTTTGCTCCTTGTTATTCTGTGTTCATACAGAGCTTGTAAAACGGAGCTTGGAAGCTGATTAGGGCCCTGAAGTGCAGGAATGTGCTAGTAATAAATACATAATACAAGAGGTGCAGGCATCCTCAGCTTGCTAGTTGAGTACTGGCTTCTAGCTCCTAGCTAGACAGCTTCTCAAGCTCCTTTTGGAGGAATGCTTGAGTACATACAGTCAATAAAATRTATGTTTGTTTCAGTGTGCAATATTACATGACCCAAGCAGGATGATATGGTTGCACTGAAGTACTATGGGGTGCTGGCAGCACTTAGCTATCTCATTAGCCAGGTAGCAGGTAACTTCCCTAGCACAGAAGAGTCCTCATTTTCTCCCTCTTCTGCTTTATAGGCTAATGCCTCATCCACATCACAACTATTATTATATAGACTTGCTGGAGAGGGCAATCTGTATAAAGGCTGTTTTCTTCACAGCATCCAGACTTTGCTGCTGAATGTAATGTAGTACAATCAACAGAAGTAAAGTGTGCATCAGGTATCTTGGAACTCTAGCAAAACCAAAAAATTACCACTGCACATTTGTCCCATTTTTACTTCTAAGGTGAGAGCAAAATATGAAATCTGTTGTGGAACTGTGGGGAGATAGTTTGCAGATTTTCACTTCAGAACTTGCCGCTACTAAACAATGTCCATGTCTGGGTAAGCCCTGAGCCCCTCCAGAAAAAAAACTATCAGTTCTGAACAGGGCCTACAGTTAGTAGGACTACACCATCAAATTCATTTTCATTCCTGAACCCTTTCAAAATATGAGTATCAGTTTTGTAAAATGAAATTCTGGTACCTTAAACCACTATGTCACCTAGGCTCTAACACAAACAAGTTCTCTCATATTTGCCAATTTATTTGATTTTCATTCAGAAGTACTATGAATTTAGTTTGTAATCTTGATGTTCATTTCTCTGGCAGATCAGGAGTAAGCAATGTGAAATGCTTCTTCACACAGATGATGACAGGATCACATTTGAACACTACTGGTTCTCATGCTATCTCAGGGACCAAGGAGCCATATCACAGTTCTCATGTCCCTAGAATTTCAGTGTAACTCTGTATAGYCAGACTTTATGGTGATGCCAAACTGATGACCACCAAAAAAAAAAGGGTTCTTCGGGGAAGTAATTGCAAACCCTTGATCCTTAGACTAGTCACTACCTCAGTGGTGTTGGTTATGGTTATATAACTTACAAGACAAACCAAGACTGGTAGAATTCCCAAAGCTCGAATTATAATGAATATATTATTATTGTATTCCATGAGCATCAAGAAGAGAGGGGACTGTAATGGGAATTTACCTCATTACCTTTCTACTTCACACACACTAAAAAAAATGAGTTACGTGATTCAGTGATTTTGAATGAAAGACAGAATTTTTAGTCAAACTAAAACATATTAAGTAAAGGCCTCTTGTACTGTTAGTCCTCAGTTCTAAACCAGTGTAACAATACTAAAAGAAATTTCATTAGTATAACACCAGACTGACAAATGAAAAAAATCAGAAAATCCTGATCTTAGGAAGCAAGWCAAAAAGAATAACCCTAATGAAATCCTTGCAAACCAAGTTAGACTTCAGTAGACTGAGTAGTTTGGATATTAGCATTAATATACTGAAGTATGTAAGTATATTGTAAGTATATAGTACACTAATTACATCCTAGAATAAGAAAAACTATATTTTCAGGAAGAGAGGTAAGTTTAATGACTGATACGGAGTTTGATTCCATTTTTATTAATGACACATTTATCTACAGGATTCAGGTGCTGGGCATCAGAAACGTGGAAATGGTACAAAACTGTATGATTTGCACAGACCAGAATTAGATAAATATCATAAGCAAAACAACGAGCTTCAGAGCCAGGTGAAGAAACTACACATGACTGAAACAAACAAACAAAAAACACAGAAAAACTTGAGAGGGATATCTGGGTGCCATATAGCTTCAGTCACAAAGCATTTATTTCTCTCATAATGTTTGATTAATGATACACTCTTTGGACATACATAATCAAATAAAAATACCTACATTTTCTGGTAGTGTGAATGATACGACTTACAGTACACTGAGGTTTCTCAGAAGCTAGTACTGTACAAGTACTAGCACAGCACCCTCTGTGCTTTCCCTTGATGACAGATTGTTTTTCCTAATTGTACATTTATCACATTATTTATTTAAATTTCTTATTGCTTTCTGAGATTGAAAAACTAAAAAATCACCTGGAGTTAAAAGAGGAAGAATGCAAGAGACTTACAGGAGAAAATGACAAACTTCATGAAGATTTGAAAAGCATGACATTGAAGGTACAGAACCCTTGAAAACCCAGAGTGCACAGCTGCACAGTACTTAAAAACTTACTAGCAGTAACATTGGATAGCTATATACAGCAGTGTATTGTATTATACAGAGGTAAGGGACCTTCAGATTTTATAAGCTTTTCATCTGACCTCTCAAATGAGAAATATAAGACAAAGTCAATGCTTGGGTGAGAAACCTACTAAATTCCTGCCTCTATTTGATGCACATTTTTTCTAATAGAAAGAGAGGCTATATAACACTGWCTTGATTTTGGTGTGTATAAAAATCCTTTTACGGCTCTTCTTATGTCAGTCCTCCTGAAACTGGTGGAATTACCTGCTTACAGCAAGTAGGATATAGCCAATGGAGCTGATTGGTGCCAGCAGCCTCCTTTCTCCATACAGAAGATATGTATTATTTATACATGTACATTTATATGTATATGCATGTACCTGTATGTACATACTTCAATTATACAGGAACTAATCATTTTTTAATTTTGTTTTTAAAGGTAGTATCATACGAGAAAATTATTGGATGCCCCAATGAAAGGCTTGAAAGTTCCCCGATACCACAGTAGGTTGACTGATACTGCTATTGATCATACTCCTTGCTTTGCAGAAGTATGCATGAACATATGTGTGAGTGAAAGAGAGACTGATACTTTCTGTTATCACAGAATGAGAAAGAATAAATGATGATAATTTATAAGACGGCCTAAATTTTTAGTAGCGAAAGCTATTACTAGAAAACTTAAAGAGTAAGTGTCCTGYTTTTCTGATATGCATAACCAATATAAAAATACAGGCCACAGTCCTCATATAAGACAACTTGCAAGAGCAAGACAGCACACAGCAAACTCTGATGGCAGTTCTGTTGAATCTTGCTGTAGAGGATTAGTGCTAACCTTCTGTTCACTGTGTTGTCTGTAAAAGGTACCATCGTTTTGGAAGATGGAAAAAGAAACTTACAATCCATGCCTTAACTCTTCCTTACCATATTCCATATAAAGTACATAACAGTAAAGTGGCAGTCGTTCTTGCACTGGGCTATGAACTGAAGTCATCAAAGGAGGGGCACATTTTGTTCTGCCAGCTCTACTGTGAAAGGTGCTGCCAGCTSCTGCCAGAAGGGCAGAAATAGACAGCTGAGGCTGGTACACCACAGCAGCCAGGAGTGTCTACATTAGACAGTAAAACATGACACAGGGATCTCTGCCTAACCCAAACCTCTGCTGTAAGTCAAGTGCAGCACTGTGCTGCCATACTTGCTTGCATCCTGGAGAAGTACAGTAACATGCATGAAGCACTGCAGCGATGCTAATAAGCCCTGCTGGATGTTAGCTTATTTGGGGCCTATTCAGATGCCTCTGTACTGTCACTCTCCAAAATTTCTGCTTGCAAGGATAATTGGGATGGAGCCGTTGCTTGAATGGTAGCTGTGCAGTAAGCATTTGTCCAGTTTACTCCTTATTGGCTCACAGTGGTCTCAAAGACTGCTCTTGAGGTTGTATTTGGGCTACCTATGACCGCCACAGGAAAAGGACTTGGGAGCTGTCTTTGCTTCCAGGTTTTGCTCCTAGTTCAAGACTGCTCAGATGTAATCCTTTCATAACACTTTAGTTGTTGATTGGGAGGATGGTTTCGCAATATATACAGCTTGAAGCATGCAAATTACTTTCAGCCAATGGATTTTTAATCTTATCTCCCTATCAAGAGCAGAAAAAGAAAACTTGTTGGCACCAAAGGATAAGAGGCTAATTTTTATTCCATAATGTAAATAAATAATTGTTACTAATGCAGTTCTAGCCTGATTATTTGGCAGATTTATGCCATTGTGCTAAAATTTCTCTCTTAACTGAATGGATATYGAATTCTTAAGTCTATCTTTGATTAAGCAATCACTGTTAGCAAAGACAGAGGTTATCTACATTATCAGCTGCTTTTTTCTTTTCTGTTTCTCACAAACTGTCTTTTGCTGATAGTTCAGAAAAAAGAAGTACACATCTGGGAGAATCATTTAAGAAGTTCAAAATGAAAACTGGAAATCTGAGGTAAACATTTGTTATAGTCCATAGGCCAGAAAAGATAGTTTAAAAAATGCTCACTCTTTTTGGAATATATGTTATTGAAACTGAAGGCCCTTCTCCTAACAGTTCTAGCTRTAAATTTCACTTGAAAATATTTTTTAAATGCAAGGATACAATGCTTGTACACAGAGGGAAATACTGCTTGGGATTCCCAGTGTTCCTTCCATTCTTCTTAGAATTAGCATCCAACATGAGAGATGTCAAATAGAAAGTTTGTTATGTCTGTGACCAGACACACAGAGTAGTCTGTGCAAAAATCTCTCTACAGCTTGCTTCAATTAATTGTTGACTTATCTTTTAGATTATACATTGTTCAATATGAGTAGAGTACTTAATGCAAAGGAGCCATASCCTAATAGGCTTTTAGGCACAGCTATAGTATTGCAGTCTGAGACTCAAGTGTTTTGCTAAGGCTAGTCAATGTATCTCAGTATTTTGCATACCATTTTAATTAATACCTTCCTCTTCCACCACCCCATGCAAACTCACTAAGAGCACACATAAAGGTTAACTAGTAACATTGGGATCAGTTACATCAGATGGAAAAGGAACATGAATATTCATAGTCACTGCTTAGAAGACATAAAAGAGGACTAAATAGAAAACCTCCTATGGCATGCTAGTGCTCTCTCTTGCACTTCCCCCAGGCAAAAATATTTGGCTGCTTTTCCAAAAACCCTGACTCGGTTAAGTCAAACATGTTTGGCCACAGATAGTATTAAGTCAGAAGAATGAATAACCTTTGTAGAAAAAATAGCATTGTACCACTGGATATATTTTGTCTGACTAGAAATAATAGTAGTCACAAATTTTTCCAGTTTTCATGCTCATGCTTTACCTTCAGTCAATACTTAACAGCATTTCAGTAACAGCTTCAATGTGTTAAAAATACATTTTAAGACAACTACAGAAAGGCAGCTTTTGTTTTTAATTTGCAGATTAAAGAGGTTCAAAATCAAATGAATGAAATAATATGGAAAATGAACGACAAAAGCAAGATGCTGTTTACCACTAGCATGGCAGTAAGTTCGTATGTATAAACAACAAATAAAAGTTACTGCAAAATAGAGCCTGTGACCCAGCACCACTGATTTTTCATTGTACTGTRTAGACAAATTGCTAATTAATTGTGCAAGAGAAAGCCCGGGGACTGGTTTTAGCCTTTAATTTTTCACTGAGCATTGATTATGGGATTTGGGAAGGCTTTTCGATCTTAGCCTATGTTTTGCATTTCGTTTAATGGAATACGTTTTTCTTCGGTATGAATTTTCCATCTCCTCCAGGCCAAAAGTAATAAATCAGTTCCAAAGACACTGCCCTGCTTTCGGAGCGTCCTCCACTCCGCCCCCGCAGACAGAGGACCCCGGCCCGGCGCAGGGCCGCGCAGGGGCTCTGGCGCAGCCGGTCCCCTCAGGCCACGCAACGCCGCTGCGCCCAGGCGCGSGGTTCCCGTGCCGCCGGCGCATGCGCAGTCGGAGAGCGCGCGTGTGGGACAAGCGCTACCGCATCCCGTGAAGCCCGCAGGCGGAGAGCCCTGACCCGGAAACGGAAATGAGCCCACCCAGGGGGCGGAACGGAGACGCGTGTTAAGCTCACGTGACCCGCCCACCTCCTGCCCGGCGGAGCCACGTCCTCTACGGCTGGGGGGGCGGGGCCCGGGGCGGGGCCAGGGCCGAGCAGGCCGCGTCCCCGGATGGAGGGCAGCGCCATTTAGACAACCGTGAGCCGCAGCTGCGGGGTTGGGTTGTCGCTGGTGCCATGGGGCGCCTATCGCGGATGCTGTTGCTCGCCCTGCTGGTGTTCCCCGCCGCTGTGCTGCKCGGCGGCGCCCGCCGCGGCCCAGGTGCGGGGGCGCGCGCGGGGCGGGGCGGGTGAGCCGCGCTGAGCGGCCGTTGCTGCCCGGGATTCGAATTGGGGTGGGGGGGCAGAGAGAGCGGTAACGGTCGCTCCGCGCGCGCCTTTTGCCTCCGCGCTGGCGGTGGTGGCGCAGCGGGCTCGGCTGGGGGCCGCGCCGGCCGCTGCCCCCTCTTCGGGGGCGACGGCGTGGGGGAGCGGCTCTCCCCGGGCTTGGGAGACTTGAAGCCGCGTTTGCGATCCTCTTTCTGAAAGGAAGGAGGCGGGCGGGCGCTCGTCACTCATCACCTGCCCTGTGCGGACAGCTCCGGGCACGGGCCTGCCATGCTTCCTGCACACGTGCCTCCGCCGCCGGGCCTCTGGCGGGCTGACTGGGCTTCCCTCCCTTGTGGGACGAGGGCCGTGCTGGAGTATCTCCTGGTATGCGCCCCTCGCTCCCCGCTGTGGCCTGCCGAGGGCGCTCGTTGGGGTGCGGGCCCCTGAGGTGGAGTCGGCCTCTGGCCTCTCGCAGAAGAAACTGCTTTGCAGTGTCAGGCAGGGCACTGCTGCTGCCTGGTTGGGGGCTAGTGTCAAACTTGGCTGTGAAATCGATCTTAGAAGCACACGGGTTCGAGTGTCTCGTGCAAAAAAAAAAAAAAAAAAATGGGGGGGGGTTGTAAGCAGAGCACCAACGGTTTTGTCTTCACTCCAGCTCTAAGATGACTCTGGGTTCTACAGTGAATTGTTAGCAGATTGACTGGCTGCCAGCGTTCTTTGCCTTATTCCCCCAGCCCCCTAAGTGTCCTTCAAATAGCAGAATGCTAATTTCTGTTTACTTGATAGTTTTATCTGATTCACGATCTGAAAGCTGCTTCCATACCATTAAGCATGGAAAGATTGAAGGGCAGCAATCTCACCCAGCTTTGCCAGTGAGTTGCAGCAAACACTGTGTGTTCCTTCCCACAGGGGGAAGATTTCCTTTCCCACTATTGCCACATCATCAGCCCTTCTGACATCCACTGAAAGGATTGTAATTTAGACATCTAGGAGAATGTGCTGGTGCTGTTGCACATGAAAAATGTGCTTAACATACCAGTAGCCTTTTCAGGTGTAAGGATTTTAATTAAAAATGTTATATGTAAGCTTTTAATTTTAAAAACTTCATAAAATAAAATAACTGCAGTTAGTCCTAGGTTAAGTATTACATATGTATAAGCAAAATTCTTTGAGCGTGTCTGCTAAAGACACTGGAGAGGAGTATTGTGCTTGGCTTTTTGTTAGCCAAGCCTAACCACATCTCAGATTCCTTGGGTATACTGGTCCAACTTAAGGATTTTTATTTTGTGTGAAAGTTAAGCATCTGTTTAAAATGTGTACATGTAGCAATTACATCTTTTTGATGTTTGCATAACTTAATCTTCCATTAATTTCTACTATTTTCATTTTTTTGGAAAGAAAAGCCTCATCAAAAAATTTTTGTAGTCCTGTATATTGTAAGAGTTCTCTGCCTGGCCTGCATGTGCTCTAAACTACAAACAGGCAGAACTTCATGCTGTGGCCAGTATTAGTATTAGTCTGACTTGACCAATGTTTGAATATGAGGTTCAACACCATAGAAGCAGACAAGCAATGAGCTATCTGACTGCACTTCTCCTGGAGCCTTGCTCAAGATCCAGATTTCTTTTCTAACTAGTAGTCCAGTTCTGTTGAACATGTGAATAGAATAGTATGTCATATTCTGAAGATCATATTAAAAAACCCTTTTGTTTGTAGTATAATTTAAATGAAAAAAATGTATGCAAAAATAAGTTTTATAAATACACATGGAAATGTGATCTTCTGATACGAGCAGATGATTGACATTTATTTATTAACTTAGTCTTAGAAGAAACAAAGCTCACTAAATTAGTTCCCTGGCTGATAGTGTTTTTGTTTTGTCATTACAAAACTRAAAATTAAAATATTATATATAATGTGTCGACAAGTTCAAAATTAAGTAATAGCTTTTAATGCAATTTGTTACTCTGGCAGTTTAAGCTTTGCTGTGTGAATGTTGGACTTTGGGTAATCCTGATATGTAAACTGGATTGTTTGAACTTACTGGCGTGTACAGGAGTAGTTTAGAGAATATTAGAGATGGAAAAAGATGCAGACAGATCAACACAGTCAGTTGAATGTGAGCTTTTCTGTAACTGATGCTTCAAAATACTGTATTTGAAAAATGTTTATGCAATTCGTCAAACACTAGCTTAAAAAATCGTACTACAATGTCAGATTTCTGTTGTTCAGCTAGACATGAAAAATATTGCTTGTATTTACATTTTATTTTGGTAGGTGCAGGCTTACTTGTTGCAGCTCAAGATGCTACAGAAGATGAGGAAGCTGTGGAAGATACTGTAGTTGAAGATGAAGATGATGAAGCAGAAGTTGAAGAAGATGAGCCTACAGACTTGGTAATTGTGCATGAGTGTTATTTCAGAAGTGTGRATTAGACCAAAAGTGCTTAAAGCTAGATAGCTTAAATGTCTGTAAGTATATTTTTAGTGTCATTGATATTTAGAAATTGCTWTTTCAAAATCTCCAATTAAAATTACGTTCCATTTGGAATTTCAGAACAATTTTTCTTTTCTGAGTTATCAGCGAAAGATTACATGGGGACAGCCACGCTTTCAACTATGAAAACTGCAGCTCAGAAAAAAGAGCACCAAGTGGGATAACCAAGTCTCACAGAAGCTCTTAGCAATTCTTTCTCAGGTTCATTTCAGTAAACTGAGAAAGGCATTGGAGTACAGGACTACTTCATATTGGCTTATTTTGTATTGATGTGCAAGAGGAAGCAGAATCCTTGTARTACAAATCTATCTTGGATTTGTTAGTTAAACTCCACAGTAATGCTGAAAACCTTGTTTTGCAGCCTGCTTTCACTTGATTATATTCATAGGCTGTGACTCTTGTTGTAGTGTATGCTTGTTAAGCCTGTGGCCATATTTCTTTTTTGAGTCACTTTGTTCAGGTTGAGCAAATGAAATATTTTATAATAATGAAGTTTAGGGCATGATTAGGAGGAGAAGACAACAAAGAGTGTGATAAGTTGTGTGTGATAAGAWCTGAAAAACCAGTAGACTGTTCTTGAAGCCAGTTAGACTGATGTTTGATTACTGATGTGAAATTGAGCTTATGGTTGACTGGCTTTTTCAAGTGGTAAAAGATGTGGTAGGTATTCAATACTGTTAGARTTTATTAAGTAAATTTACATGTAACTTGCTTTTAATGCATAGAGCAAGACTAAACAAGGTAAGTGGTCAGTTTTAGGCAGTTTGTTGTATCTGTCTCTGGAATACAAGATAAAGACTTTGCATAACATCTCTATTTGAAGATGCTAGGCTAAGTTGTGGTTCATTGCTTCTCTAGGCCATGGTTCATATACAACTGATCCAGTTGACTATCCACTGTTTAAAGTAGTTGTTTTAGTAGTCAAATCAAATCATCCAACCAACTTGCAAGCAGTGGCTTTAGGAAACAGTTCAAAATGGGGACAGCCATGCCTTTATGTGTGGGATGGAGAGCCACCATCTCCATGTRGAAAATAAGCCCTTAATGCTTGTGTTTGTACAGTTAGAGTGAATCATCAAAAAGGTGAACCAGCAGAGTCCAACTGTTTTCAGGGACTTAACACTAATCATCTTAAAAATGGAAAAAAAGCTTCTCTAAACACCCGCCCCCCCCCACAGCAGAATTAAATCAATTGCCTCATGGCTGTTCATAAGTTTGAAAATACTTTTTTTTTCCTAAGTTGTAATATATTAGATGTGAAGATGTTACATTTAGGTTCTTCCTCTTTCTTTACACTTGAAAAAGAAACCTTGCTGTGTTTTTTTTTGATTGGTAGCCTTTCAGTACATCTAAATGCTGTTGAATACATCAGGATGCAGTTGAGATTAGTCGCTGTGTCAAACCTAACAGGTAGAAGGATAAATGCTGAAGAGGATGCAAATCAAATCTATAAGCAGCAGAGATTCCATATACTAACTCTGCAACAGCGGGAATTGATGTTAATGCTTTAATTGATGTTAATGTCATTGTATGTTTTGTCAGACTGATACTTGTTATGCGGGGTTCTCATAAAACAAGTATGGTCTTCATGTCACTGTTCATTATAGGGTATTTCAAAAAAGTCTCTTGTCTTAGACAGAAGAGAAAGAGGAAGAAGACTTGTCAGGCGAACCTAAAGCCTCACCTAGTGCTGATACAACCATCTTATTTGTGAAAGGTGAAGGTAAGAGTCCTGTGCCAATCTACCATCATCTTTACTGTGACTTAAAGTGTATCAATGTATGTGTAAAAATAGTGAAGCTTCTAAATTTCCAAATCTTTTCCAAGCATTCTGTGGTTAAAAACAAGGACTAGGTATGCTCTATGAAGTTTCTAACGGTTGGTTATTTTTGTGTTCTAGACTTTCCAGCAAACAACATTGTAAAATTTCTGGTAGGCTTCACCAATAAGGGTACAGAGGATTTTATTGTTGAGTCTCTAGATGCTTCTTTCCGTTACCCTCAAGACTACCAGTTTTATATCCAGAACTTCACAGCTCTCCCACTGAATACAGTAGTTCCACCACAGAGACAAGCCACGTTTGAGTACTCTTTCATCCCAGCTGAGCCTATGGGTGGCCGTCCTTTTGGACTAGTTATCAATCTGAACTACAGAGATGTAAATGTAAGTCTAATGTCATTCCTTAWATTCTTTTTAGTTGATGTGGAAACATCAAGAAGGAGTTGCTTAGTCAAGTTAATACCTTTTCGGACAGTGAATACCTTTGAGGTTTTTAAGCAAAACAATAAACACTTAAGCAAAGTAAGCAAAGCTGTATTTCATGACAGTCCTCCATATATATGGAGAAGTGCTGTGTATGTTAGACTTGAAACAGTAGAAGCTAAATTGCCTTAGAATTATGTAGAAGTGAGCTGTAGTCATTTAAGAAAAAAATTCTCTGGGATAAGTGAAATTTCACTGTACCCTTCTGATTGAATTTTAATAAACTCAATCAACCTGAATCCCATCTGCAAACTCGACCTTGAGCAGATGTGACCAGCAGTTGCAGTTTTCCAAAAGCATAAATGGAGATTAAAATATGGGATTCCTCTTTATTTTAGTGTGGGCTGAAATACAGGAGTTCTATGCCATTCAAAGTGTTTTGATTGAGTTAATAAGAACTTTGGCATGTAATATTTTATACTACAGAAGATAATGTCTCTGAGGCTAGATATGAGTTTCTTGCTAATATCAAGACTTTTATTTGTACTTGTACAAAAAAATTTGTTCAAGAAAATATGTGGAAACTTTGTAGGGCAATGTGTTCCAAGATGCTGTCTTCAATCAAACAGTTACAATTATTGAAAAAGAAGATGGGCTGGATGGAGAAACGTAAGTAGGCTGGCGACTGAAACTTAGTATACTGGTAGAACTGATCATTGAGGACTGTTCTTATATCTTCATTTTATTGGATGCTAGGTGTAATCTCTGTCTTACTGGTGGCATTTGACTTGTATACACAGAAAACCTTGATACACTGGAAACTTGAGCTTTTTTTCTTCCAACTAAGTTCTGTGTCAGTGCTAGGAATCTTCAGGATTGATATTGTGTTAACTAACAGCTTATGCAAAYGTTTTGCTGAGGGAACTTAAGCCTGGGGTAGTACATAATGCTACATATATATGTATATAGCAATACAAAGCTGTTAAGCTTTTGTTATCCTAGTGTATTTTTTTCCCTAGGAGTTAAAAGAAATAGACGATTCAGAGTATTGGGCTGTAGGTCCTACTGTGAACACTGGAATAACATGCTTTCAAAGTACTCTAGTGTAAGCCAAGATTATATAAACTGAAAGATGCCTCTTCAGTATGAGATAAGGGAACTTGCACTYATTCTTTGTTGCACTTCCCCTGAGTAGCGGATTAGTTAATTTCATGAATGTTCTTTATTTTAAAGATGTAGTTAATCTGGCAGACCTTGTGTTGCAAGCATGTGCTGAGATAATGCACTTAAGTATTATATTATTGGATTGAGATTTTAAGATAACCWGGGAGTTAAGTATTTCTGAAAACTTATTTTTTGAAGACGATGAATATTTGAATTCTCCTGCCACAGGTAGAATTTGCCCACTGAGCAAACTTCCCCTTTAAAAAGAGCAACCAAAGGAAATAGCTGTTGCATGAATTCATATTTGCAAAATAAAATAGCATCAATGAAAGAGCAACTGATCATCTGAAAATGTGCACTATCCTGGTGATAAAGGACCTCTCGTAAGAAATCARATCCATCAGTCGGGACCAGTCTGAATTAATGTCTTGTGAATAAGCACTTTCCATAAAACAGGGATGTTCAGTTAAGTCTCTTCTGCAGTTTAACTCCATAATTTCTGTTGTAAATTGGATTAATGTTCAACAAATGTTGTAGTGGTTTCTTCAACTCACAAAAGTTCTACTTGCTCTTAAAGTTAATTTTAGATTGAATTTGTGTTCACCTATTGCTAATTATCAACAGGTATTTCAGAAAGAATTCTATCAGTGAAATTCATGCTTTTTTTTATGTATTTTAAGGAATTCTAACTGTGGAACACAGAAATAGATGTCTTAAGGCTATGCTTTTCAAAGCTCTGTTAGCAATAAATATGAATATCYGGGCAGTTCTTGCCTTGCATTAGCATACTAAAAGCATATAATGAATTTGAAAGCTTTTGTAAGTGGTTAAAGCCAAGTCATAAACATAAATACTACCTGTGACCCAACATCTTGAAATACGGTGTTGCAAGAGTCCTTGAAGGTACTAAATTTCAATAATTACTAGTTTTGTTTGAGCTTATATGGCATTGTTCAAATGTTCTGTTGTTCAAAATTAAATTTGGGATTACAGTTTCTGAAATTTAGAATAAATACTTAACGTGTATTAGCACTTTAGTTTCAGGTTCATTATATCATGCTTCCTTTCCCCTACCCCTGCACATGGCTTGAATGATTAAGCAGGCATGAGGGCCAAAGGTAGGCTTAGTTGCTCTATCTGTTTGTAAACTTTTAAACACTAATGGTTTTTTAAATTACTTTTCTTAAAGGATCTTCATGTATATGTTCCTTGCTGGACTTGGTCTACTTGTCATTGTTGGCCTACATCAATTATTAGAATCCAGGAAGGTGGGTAATTTTTTTTTTGCCTGCGTACTTCTTAAAGAGGACCTTACTGGTATGCTTGAAGTAAGAAAGCAATACTGTATATTGCTGGCCTAGAATGGTATGGGTAGAACTTCAGAAGTTTGTTTTCTAAGATTGAGATCTTGAAAATCACTGGAAAAACTAGAGACATTAAACAAAAGCAAAAAAAAAAAAAAAAAAAAAAAAAAAAAAACGCCCAGAACACAGTGTTAAAGGCATTTAGATTGCTTGCCTAATGCTCCTTGGGTCTGTTCTTTACCACCGCACTAAAGCAATTGCATTGAGAGCTTTGATGTGTTTTCCAAATGCTGAATGTGTGCAGCTACTGGTTTAATAATTGATGGCTTTTCCGCAATCTATATATCTGTTATGTTAAATGAGATCAAGGGAAAACAGCTCTTTAGTCCTTTGTTCAGCGTGTAACAGTGCATTAGTATAATGTTGATTAGGGCCTTCTGGATTCCTCCGTAATACTGGAATAACTAAAGGTTTGTCAGCATAAGTGGTCTGGCAGGTGTAAGACCTGGAAAAGACCATGCAGGTCTTACCTGCATGGGTAAATGGCCTGGAATACTTAAAGAATCTCTGTGTAGCCAAGCTTACAGTAAGCAGCTTCCCTTGGGAAGAGGTTTGGGATAACTGTTGTGCTGTGAACTCTGTTTTGCAGGCTAACACTCAAACACAGATATTGTGTTTATCTGAAAAAGTGCCACAAAGCAGATCATCTCAAAGTTTGATTATCTATCACCCTCCTCCTCCCCCCCCCCCCCCAGGTATAATGAGCTTGCCAAGGCATGCATAAAATCTTTGTATCTTTGTGTGGAATTAGTACTTCAGGGGATTAGAAGTGCTAATACCAAGCTTAGGTGAATAAATTGCTAATGGGTAAAGATAGTTAAAGTTAAGCTAGAAAGATGGCTTGATACAGGGGCTGACCTTAAGTTTGTGTCTCAGTGAAGTAATTCCAGTTTATTAAATGCAGGATTATTACCTGTTTCTAATATTTGTACTACTAGAACTGTTATGTGGTAGGCAAAATTTTCTGTTCTTGAATTTTTCAGAGGAAGAGACCAGTACAGAAAGTAGAGATGGGAACATCAAATCAGAATGATGTTGATATGAGCTGGATTCCTCAAGAAACTTTAAATCAAATCAGTAAGTAGCCTGCCTTCCATAACTGGAGCATAAYTTATTAATCAAATATTTAAATAGCTCATGCTAAATTCTCAGGACAGTATACATCTGGGGACTAAATTGCCTAAAGCACTGTGCTTAATAAAGCTATTATGTTAACAGCTCATTCTTGTGTGGAACAGACTTGACTGGTTGATACAGTTTTATAAAATAACTATCCTAATGATTTTACACTTTGTTCTGTAGACTCCTTCAATCATAAAATCTCTATCCAAAACCTGCATCACAAAAGGCTTAAATGATGGAGTCTCCTGACACTCCTGTAGTGTCATCTGAAAGTTTTTGTAAGTTGTTTGGAAGCTTACCTATAGGCCTAGAACCTTTAAATAAGCATTGGAAGTGTGTAACCCTGTCTTGAAGCTATATTAAGACTTGGATCGTAATGTCCTTCACAGATCCAAAATAATTATATTCTACTTAATACCCAACAGTAAATTCAGTATCTAATTTCTTTGGAACAGCTATGTTTTTGGATATTGCTAACTTCTCTTGCTGTTTCTTCTGTTTTGCTTTCCCATGGCTTCAGTGCAAAGTAGAAGAGGTGAGACAAAGCCTCGTGCTTTAAAGAGTGGAAGTTACTGATGTGTGTCCATGTGATAATTAAGCATGGATAGAATTCTGGCTTCCTGCATGCAGTGATTGATGTAGCATGAATAGTAGTTGATTACAAACACATGTGTGTGTGTATTCATGTATATTACATACATAATGTGTGTATGTATACATACATGCACACACATAAGTAACAGTAAAAATTCCTAGTTGTACTGTAGTAGTGTAGCGTAGCTGTGAATTGGTGAAATACTGTGATCTGCTCTGACAATGTCTAGAATCATTTACCTAAAATGTAGATGTGTATCTTGTCCTCTACACCACCTWGGTATAATTTCGTGCGACAGTTAGTGATTAATGTGGAGGACTGAGCATAGCCAATGACTGAGCACATCTTTCAGTCAGAAACAAAAAAAAACCAACCTGAACTTGGAGTCTCATACTTCACTAGTTAGATTTATCTATTCAGGTATTCCTTATCCCATATGAACTGCTATCTGTTTTGCAGCACGGATCAGAGAATTGCTTTGAAAACACTTTGCAGGAACTACTTTAACTTGAAAGAGACTCCTGTTTTGATAAAGTAAGCGTATTCTCAGTGACCTTAAAGAATAGACTTTCTACATGAAAGAGCCTGAAAAATTTAGAGGCCCTAGTTTGGACATCAGACTGTCAGGAGCTGATGATGTCACTTTTAGTGCCTTTTTTTTCTTTATTATTATATTACACTAGATATAAGGACTAATGTTTCATTTCTGAAAATGTAAATTATCCTGCATACTCTGACTTTTTGTATGTGACAATTTCATACTTCATGCTTAGTCTAGCAAGAAGAACTGATTGAGGCTCTAAATTCTAAATTTCTCTGTAGAACAAGCTGAATCTAAACTGAGTTAAAATCCTGGTAAGGTCTTAATTCTCCCCACCTCTTTCTTTAAGCTGGATACATATTCTGCTTTTCAGTACTTGAAATCCAGGAAAAACTGAAGCTTAAGTCCTTTTCTGATTATTATTATTATGATGATTATTTTATTTATTTATTTATTTTAATTCTAGGTTAGCTTTAATTAGAACTCTCCACTAGCATTCTTTAAAATACATGGCCTTCAAGATCCTCAGATTCTAGACTCCTCAGCTTTCAAAAGATGCTTCTTTGTACTGTACTGGTTGATATTTGTAGCAGCATGGCAGCTACTCGTTGTATTTGCTTATGCTGTAGACAGTTCTATTTTAACAAATTTTAACAAAATATACATTTGTAGATGCACAGACACATTTTTTTTCTTCAGTGTACCATAGCTTTCCTCCAATCCTGTAAGGATTAAATATTCCACCTTACATATTCAATGTCACTGGAAAGGACAATTAGAGGCATGCCATAAAGACTTAAATTTTAAGATCAAGCTTCAACATCCAGTGATCATACAGCTGAAGTGGGGTCCCTAACCCATACTAGATACCTGATTACAAAATATCCTCCTCATATTTAGACATGGCTGCTTCCCTGGTTAAGAATCTTCCCCCCCCCCCCCCACAACCAAAATGATAAATGTTATTCTCTTGCTGTTAATCTGTATGAATGTGGAAATACTTCATGCGAGATGAAGTTACATAAAGAACTACCACATTTGTCAGGCAAGTAAACTCAGAACAGTAGTGACCAAAATAATTCCTTTAATTTCTGAAAGTTTACTAATTCCTAAGCATGGAACTTTTTTTAAACAGCAGAGCATGCAGCATCAGCAGGATATTGTGTGGGTTTTTGTTTTGCTATCTGGCAAGTTAAACAGTCTCAACCCTGAGGTTGTGTTACATAAGAACACTTTTTTTTTCCCTCCTCCTGCCTTATGTTACCTTCTGTTCAGGATGCTAACAATTAAAAGCATTAACGAGTTGTTTAAACTGTCTGTAGTCATGTGTCACACTAGAAGGACAGTTTGGTCTGTGTGGGAAGGAGTACCTACTTTATCATATAATATCTAATCTGAAGTAGCTCTAGTAACTGATTTTCTTTTTTTCCTTTTCTTTAAATCCAGATAAAGCTTCACCAAGGCGGTTGCCCCGCAAGAGGGCACAGAAAAGATCGGTGGGATCTGATGAGTAAATGTTAAATTGTACAACAGTTCAACCTTTACTAATCCTGCCTGTTTGGATTTTTTGGGGATTAGCGTGCAGAGAGTCCATACCACCATTAGGAAAATACTGCTAAATATTTGGACTGAACAAATTAACTGAATGGTGTTAATATTACTGAAAATGCACTTCTTTTTTTTTTGATAATTGTTGGGGGAGGGGAGGTAGCCATTAAGATTTGTGCCTGTGTGTGTAAGCAGTTGGTCTTAACAAAATCATACTACCTGAAATGTGCCTTTAGAGTTCTTTGTAATGCTGGCTTCTCACCTGTATACTGTCTTTGAGGGATTTTTCCCTCCCTGATCACCCCAATCTGAATGTGTAGTGACTTAATCTGTCTTGATCGTATACTGTCTGTGTGCATTTTTCTTTTCAGAACTTTCTCTACAACACACAAACTTTGTGTGTGGTCCTACTTCAGTGTTAACACTGATTATCTAGACTTCTGCATAATTAGCATTCTAAAGGCACAACTGGGTATAGCTGCTTGTAGCAGTAGACATTTTGCTGCTGTTTTGATCTGGGCATGCAGTGAGCTAAAATTTGAATTTGTCTCCATAAATGTTAGGAGGACTCTTTTATACAGCAGCAGAACTTGTGAAGCATGGAATGTGTGTGCTGAATTGGTATTACTACATAAAACATTTTTTTTTACTCAGCTTGTTAAATGATTAGTTATTGAGTCGTGCCAGCAGCTTAGGTATTCTGACTATAGTGGTTGCTCTGGAATGTTTGCTCAAATTACTGAATACGCTATGACTGGCTCTTCAATAAGTTTTCAGTTATTGTTAGAATGTCATCTGTACCAAGACACAAGGAGTTTTCTTATGAAGGTTTACAGGGGGAAGGACTTGGGATTTACTGTACACATTTGAAACTGAATTTGAAAACTTCAAACTGTAATGGGTGAATAAGTAGTTTCTGTCACTYTTTTTTATCTGACTTTTTGCACTTACTAATACATCAGTCCAAGTTGTTTTTATCATCTGGTCTTTCCCATTAGTAACACAGATGCATTTCTGTTATTTAATATTTGTTAGTCCAGCACTCAGTAGAAAAGCTGTAGATAATCCAAATGTGATTCTCTTTTTGTGGCAGGCACCACTTACGTTGTTACCAGCAACTGGGGTGTTGATCTGAATCCGTTGCATTCAGGAATGTAACTTTGACAGTAAAAGAAGCAAATATTGCAAAGAGTGAGTTTGCTGCCGTTCAGGCACTTGAACAAGGATTGAAGTGTTTACATCCCATACATATTTTCCTGTGTCTAAAGATCTGGACCCTATCTTAGGGTTTAGGAAATGCATTGATTTGAGACTTCCTGTTTTCTTCTCTTTCCTGATGCCCACTTGTGAAAGTGCTCTTTTTGATCTATACTTGTTCTGCAGGGACTGAGCATCTGAGCCAATGAGTTGAGCAATACCTGCAAATCATGTCACCATATTGTATTTGAAGCAATGTCTAAGGTCTGAAGCTACCTGTACTGCTACTATTGTACTATACACTTCCCTAAAATGAAATGTAAATGAAATGTTCTTTACTCATCTTGCAATGGAATATAATGTAAGAATGGGAAGAACAACCTCAATAATGCTTTGCTTAATGTGCTGATAACATAGCTAGCCCAGGCAGAATAATGTAATAAAGAGTTAGGATTGTTGGATTCTCATACATACGGCTTAGCAAAGTGTTGAATGCTACTTTCAGAACAGGTGACTTAACTCAAATTGTATGGAACAGCTTTGCCTCCAGTGTTGTAATCTGGCTCTATGGTAGGTTTGTGGTGGTCCAGCTTGCATTGATTCACTAAAATGTTTGTCTTAAATGTTTTGCTATACTGAAGTCTACAACTATTGCAGTGGCTGTTCTGTTGAACATCTAAAGTGGGAGGGTATCTGCCCTTTCTTGGATTATGCTGCCTACCTGAAATCAGGAGGCTTTTTTTGTTGTTGTTTTGTGTGTGTGTGTGTGTGTGTTTATTTTTTTTTAACCTCCTGGTAGTAGGTAATCTTTAACTCATTGTAAGACTTCAAGAGGGGAAGATCCTGTTCTTTCAGGTAATGATAATGAGCTTCTCTAGGTTCAGTGGTACTCTATAAGAAAAGACAAAGTATCACAACAAAGAGTAGTAATCTATTTAATCTAATTTAGCTCCTTCAAATTAACAGAAGCTTAGCTCCTACAGATTTTAGCTTTTGGACCAAGTTAGCCCTTTTAAGGATATCTTATGCTGACCAGAACTCCAGTGAAAGAGTTGAATGTAGAAAGACTGAAGCACTCTACAAATTAGAAATAGAAATAATGTTTGACAGTATTAGCGCTTTCTTCTCTCCACTTGATGGTTATGATTCGATTACTGAAGTGCCAAGCTTGAAAGAAGAGAGGAGACAGTTTAGCAGATTGACACAGAAACTAGTGACTGAAGAGTACAGTTGTAACAAGAAAGATGTCTTTTAGGTCATAGAACTTTACATTGGATAGTTAATAACTTTCTCAGCCAGAAGCAGTTACTTCCTAAGAAGTTTGGCTAGCAGTCCAGTACTTCTCATGATAAATGAAGTAACAGTTCTAAGTTCCTTTTTCATCKTAGTTTGTTTTAGTTGAAACTTAGCAATAATGTTCTAGTGTGCAGTAGCAGTTGAACTTCGGCATCTTTTGCATTCTTTCTAGCGGATAAGCCAGTTCACTACATCTGAATTTTTCAAGTGGGGAAAACATGGCTCTTATGCTATTGGTTATTTAACACCTTTGATACTTGAATTTTTTTACAACACTGCCCATATAGGTAGATTAGTGTCAGAGGTATGTTACTGGATATCGTTAGCAGCTTGTAGTTGCCATCACTTTAAGATGGAACAAGCTAGCAATTCTGCCTATCTTTATGCCACCTTTTTTTCTGTAGTAGTACAAGCATTTATGTAATCTTGTACTCTTATCAGCCTGGTTTTCTGCTAGTTTACTAAGCAGCTGCTCATGTGAAGTTATGAGGAGCAAGGACTCAGAAATCTTGCTAGGATTTTTGTCATTATTGATAATGGGTACTAAGGATGGGGTTAAACTGCAGGTTAGACTGTGGCCACTTAGCAAAAGGATCACTGTTAATTCCTTCCCTGTGGCTCCTAAAATACTACTGAAATCTATGAAAGATTGACAGGTCTGTACTTGGGGAGGCAGGATCCCTCCTTCAAGTTTCTGTCCTATAGGCAGCAAAGGATTAATTAGCTACATTTGAACCATGTTTGATACCTGTAGCCCTCTATTCTTTATYGTATCTGACAGCAGCTTATTTTTCCACTATCATTTAATCTGATAGAAACAGCTGCTGTCAGACTAAAGGATGAAGTCTCATGATTCTTCATGTACCAAATAGCAAAGTCATAGGCCACAGAATGGGATGGAGCAGAGTAGCAATGGCAGTACTTCAGTTTGCTTCAAAATATTCATGCTGAACCTCTTCCTTATGTTGGAATGGAATTAATTTATGTCATCATTCACTGTTTTCATTCCTGGAGCGCATGGTGCTGAACAGAACATTGCACTTGCAGGCTTTGAATTCAGGGAAGCAATGGGGAAAGTAAAATGCTAACATAGGCTTGTGTTCAGTGTGCTTGATGTACTAAGGAACAGTTGATAATTACACTGTCTTCCCTTTGGAGAAGACAAAGGATCTACCTCATAGGTGTGACACAAGGGCTGTTTCAGGAATATTTCAAAGTTAAGCTTACTATCTTCATGGTAGCTGCTTGTTTAAGATGTAACACTAGTGCARTGTGATAGTAACTAAAAACATGCACGCTATACCAGTTTAATCCCCTCATTGAATAACATTTAGCAGCTTCATGCTAAGGTTCTTAATATACAGAGGACTTGAAATTTGCTTATAGGAGAAAGCAAAGTCAGGGCTTCCGGTTTCTGCAAGAGTCTGTAAGTAGAATAAATTATAGTGTCTCCTAAGTTTTCCATGGAGCTTTTCTTTCATTCAAAAAAGTGATAAAGATGACCTTGTAGATACAGTCAACAGTCAGTTTGTTTAAGAATGACTGATTGTTTTGGATGATGTAAGTTTAGATAACGGATGTTGTACTGCTACTGAAATGTTAATTTAACATTTATTTTCTTACCTGCTTGTTTTCAGTAATAGGCGAGATCAGAATTAAATGAATGCAGGTGTTTTGTAAAGTAAATGTGAAGTTTTTCTTAGCATCTTGTAGTTTTTTTTTTTTTTTTTAAATAAAGCATGAGTGGTACTCTGGTGCTCTTTTCATTGATGAAGAAGCGACCTGTAATAGCAAATGTGCAAAAAGACTGCAAACATGCTATACTTCAAAAACTGCTTTTCTGCAAGTGTATTGGGAATGGGGTTAATAGCAAATAGTGATAGTCAGCAGTGGACAATTGACAATGGACAAATATTAACAGATTCTTATTGCTTATAAGAATAAGATTCAGGGAGGTCTCTTCAGTAACTGTAAGAACRTATTGAAGTTATTGAATCTTGATCTTTTAAAATAGAAATATAATAGATTTTCTGKAAGAAACAACCTCGTGCTGAACTGTAGTCAGTGTAAAAATAATAAGATGCTTAAAGGCTGCTGAAGCACAAAGTGATAATCGGATTGGAATTTTAAAGGTGTATGGTGTTGTCTAACCTATCCCCCCAAAAAACTGAAAATACCAGTTCAGGCACATGTGCTATATCTAAACAGAAGGAGGTAAGACTTAGTTGGAAAAAAGCTAATTCATTCATATACAAGGTAAGTTCATGCAGCCATGTAGCTGCATTACATCTTTTAGTTGGATGTAGATTCCCACTAAGGCTACAGAATGTTTAATATTTAAATTTGTTTTCACTCAGCTTTTTTTTCCCCTAGCATTTACTGATAATTGTGAACAATTGTGAGTACCTACTAATGTTACTTTTCTCCAGTGCTATTTCTTAAATTATAATTGTCTTAAATATGAATTGCTAGACGTATATTGATGCAGGTCTGTGTAATAGAAGATGTATTTTATAATTGTGCAGTCTTAATTTTAGTTTCTCTGGTCGCTGACTGATTTAAGGTCAGTCTTTTCTTAACTTCTTTCCAGTCTTCACTGACTGCTTAAAAAGGCAAGCAGATTTTACCTTTTTTTTTTTCATGTGTTGTGTTGCAGCTTATTACATGGGGGCTAGTGAGACCTTAGCTCTTTAAGGTAAAATAGSATAAAACACTAGCTTTTTACAGAATAAAGAGAGGGTAGATACAGAACAGTTTTACTGCAAAACAATTTTTTTTCTCAAAGCAATATGCARTCTGTTCCAGTTGCTTTCAGTGTGTAATGTTTGTTATGCTAGATACAGAAAAAATGTTATAGTGACATATCTGCATTCAGCTCCTGCATCCAAAATGCAATAGTCCGTTCCAAAATAGCACTTAGGCTTTCTTCCTCTTTCCTTCTCTAATGCTGCTAGCTATGACGATGGATGCTAACGTTTTTTCCTCACCCTGCCCTCCTGTCCCCACCCCTCAAAAAGTTTGGTCTTCAGAGGAGTACTTTTCTTAGCTTATGCTTGGCAGAGAAAAGACCTCTTAAAAAAAAAAAAAAAAAAAACACCCTATATTGTAGGTTTTTTATGGCTTCCAGTGCAGATATCTTCTCTGCTACCTCTGTTCTAAGCATCTCTGAACAATTAAGTAGTATTATCTTTTTCAGAGCTAGTTCAAATACCAGGTTCCAACAAGAACGGCTTAAAATGAAGGATGGTGAGGCTCTTGTGTTCCTATGAATTACATCTCTGGGTAAATATAGGAAAGCTTAAGAACAGGTATTTAACACTGATTTCTAAATGTCAGAGTTCTGAAAGAAAAAAAAATTATTTAAGCTGACTTACTTTTCCTTTAAGAGTAAAATAATAGACTTCCAGAACTTCAGATTGGGCTCAGTTCTTTCCTAGCTGTCATTACAACCTTCATTTCACTAGGTCATCTTTCTGTCCTCTTGTTACTTGTCTTAATCATAACTTCACATTAACCAGAATTTTAAGGAAGCCCAGTAAGACACAAGGCATGTTACAGATTTCATGTCAGTTAAGGGAAAAATGAAACTTACCTCACTTCTGGTTGGTCAGCTCATGTAGAAACCACAGCCTGTCCTGCCTTCATTGGGTTTTTCCCCCTACACTATTTACATTATGAAACCAAAACTGAAGAGCAGTGCTTTTCATATAATGAAGACAATGTGGAGTTCATGTGCATAGTGGCCATGCAGGTGGCTGTGAAAAACAAGCACAGATAATTCCAAGATGACCTCAGTGTGTAATGTAATAAAACAGAGAGAACAGTCCTTCCCTATAGGGTGTGGATGTGGCCAGACAAGGTAGTGTTTCATCTGTGTGAGGCTGCACTGGGTGGAATTAAGGGCTAAAGCCTTACCCAGAAGATAAAAATAATACTAAATTCACTAACTAGATCATGACTCCGCAAGTGATATAGCCAGCAATACCAAAAGCTGCCAGCTGGAGGATCTCCCAAAGCCTGTGCAGCTCCTTTTGATAACAAGCAAAAGGACCAAAAAGATCTCTAGTTCCTTCTGAATGAAGGATATCTAAATGCATAAGTGGAAACAATTGTCTGGGTTTTTGACTCATACCTTGCTCTATCTTGGTCTCAGAGCAAGTGTGAGCACTGCTTTTTTTTTTTTTAATGCTTTTAGGAAAAAAAAACAGGTGAAACAGGCTCTGAAAAGCTGCAGATACAAAYATTTTGTATTTGCTTCTTCAAAAAATTGCTATAACAACTTACAGATTCAATCTAAGGCATCCTGGAAGTAGAGGCAACAGTGACAAACTACATGCTGCTGCTTTGTCATCTGAGCTGATCAGGCTTCATGTGACTGAAATTACAGTTTAAGTCAGGCCTCTCAACTCCTTGTGCACCTTGACCACATTCAGATACTAGTAGGTACATGTTCTGCCTTCAACTGAAGTATTTTTCTCCATGAAATATAAGTCAGTTTGTCTAAAACCAATTCTTGTAACAAAAGTGCAGTCTGACTGGTCAGTGTTTTGCTCAGCAAAGTTATTTACTCTTGCCTCCCTTAAGGGAGGAGAAATAATTCAGCATAGCTCTCTGAAGAATCTTCAGGATATCATTAGCTTAACTCTTTATGTAGAATTAGTTCATCCTGGAATAACTCTTTTCATTAGGTAGCCAAGAGTTGTTTCAACATATTAATTATAGTTATATATCCCTGTAATGGGATGTACCTGTATGCTAGTCTAAAGATGCCTCGGTTCAAAGTTCTTCCCTCTCATATAATCAGACTGCCTATAAAATATTTCCATGCAACTGTCCATTGGGCAAAACTTAYTGTTTAACTAGTATCTGGGGCAGAGCATTGATCTTTCCCAGGACTGATCTACCAATAAATTTGTTTAGAACTTTAACCTATTAGCAGAGGGAATATCCTTTTTTACCCACAGAATGGAGTTGCAAAAAATCCTTTAGCAGGCTTGAAGTTTCAAAGGAAGTCTTTCAAATAAATATTTAATGCTAGCTGCTCTAATTAAACTTCAAGGGTTCAGAATACAGTCTTAGTCCTCTTTGCCAGGACTGGGGCCTTGTTCAACAGATCTTTGTATTCAGTCTACCTAAGGGTATTTTATTTTCTATCTGTGCTTTTAATTGTGATTTTGCTGGTATACTGGTCTTTGGTTTGGCATTGTTGGTTTGTATATTTGTTTTAATTCAATACTCAGTCATTTGTAGATGCAGAGTAAGCCTTGAAAAGATCAGAATTTGTATCATCTCTAATTAAGCAACAGCAGGAGAAGGGAAAAAAAATACTGAAGAGGAGCTAGGGATCCTAGTGTTCCTTTTCCTTTAAATTCCTCTGGCTTTTYTTCTTCTCATTTTATATGTCCAGAATCAAACCTATAAACATCCACTGCTTCCCTCTGAACTGTACAATTATTCCATGACATCTACTTCAGACTTGTCTGCCTATGTGCTATAAGAACAGTGACAAAATCTGAATCCCAGTCCTTACATGGCTGGATATTTTTAATAGCAAATGATTAATATACATTTTGCTCAACTAAATGATCCTAGAGAAGAATCAAAGAACACTGAGATATACGTTCTTGTACAAGCCTGGATCCATGGCATTACTAAAATGAGTAGTGCATAGGACCATGCTTAGACCTTGTTCTGACAGTATGTTAGATCCCAACCTCAGCTGACAACTTCACCAACAAGTTTGTAAGAGAGACAGAGAAAGAATTACTATGTTGGTTTATTTGGTAGAAATCTACCAAGAAAAAGAATCAAAACATCAAATTGCTAGAATTTAAATAGCATCTAATGACTATTAAAGTATGGCAACATTGTCACTGAAATAACAGGTTATAATTAGAAGCATGTGTAAATGCCCTAACAAACTTAATTAGGGAGCATATTATGTTTTCCCTAGAGCTAGTATCTGAGAATTAGTAAAAACATGCTTGCTTCTTTCTAATACTAGTTTCATTCATGGAGAGTACAAGTTTTCTCCCAGCTACAGATGGTGTTTTGTCCAGACTTCCAATTAAATTCTAACTAAATAAGCAAGCTTCCTGTTTTTTGGCTGTCTTGTTGTTAGAAACCATAGGCCAGACTTTTCAGAATGCTAAAGTAAAGCCTATTTCAATTATTTTTTTTCTTCTTAAAAATCACACTACACTGGGACATCTCCTTTCTAATGTATTAATAGCCTAGCAAGTTGTAACAGTGTAGCATCCTATTATTTCTTTTCCTTACTGAAAAGACATGATGAAGATGAACTGTTATGCATCAGTTGCACTGTTGTAGAGCCAGAACAATCACTGGTGGAGTTATTCTGGGCTTATGCTGGGTGGGACTTCCCTAAGGTCCAGTTGAGGACTGAACTCCCTCCACTCCCATTTTTAATGCACCTCACTGGATGTTGTTTACCAGTTCTTTAGTTAGATACAGTACTTCTGGTTACCCTCAATTTTCCTCTAGTGTGATGATGCCTAAGGGCTACCACCACTGTTGCTGCTGTTTTGCTGAGTTTGTGGAATTCCACTGAAACAGATGTCAGTAAYTCACTGCTCCAGCAATAAATACAAGCTGCTAACAAGGATTTGTTGACAAATTTCAAGACATGCTACAGCTGCAGTTCAATAAAATACTGCCACAAGTAATCCTGGCAGGAGCTGCTATCACTTTTAATTAAATGCTGTTCAAATTAAGTACCTTCATTTTTGGAGTAGGTGTTCCACAGCTGCTGAAGAGAATAGTTGTTTTGAGTCAGGGAAACTTTGGCATGCTCTGAAAGTGAGGTGCATTACCCAAATACGCATATTAAAGACAGAACATGGCTCTGCATTCTGTGCCAAAAGCCATTAGCTGCTAGCTGCATGTGTTGCCCAGTTTCCTAAATCTGTTCCTTTCTCTTAYCTCCAAGCCTGGCAAGCTATTCTAACTCAGCATTGATTATGGCTTTCAGTAGCCATAGGAGAGACAGAAGATCAGAAATCAAAAAAGTTACATTGTAGTGCAGACTTTGATGGATTGCTGTATATACAGTTTGTGATACCTTGATTTTCAGCAGAGTGTAATTGACCTGATCTGTGTAACCTTGAGTACTGTAAAGCTTTAGTCATGTGTGCATCTTGGGAGCAACAGGTAAAGTGGTGCTACGTATTCTCCAGCAAAAATGGTGGTACTGGCAAAGTGAAGAAGTTTAGAAGTATTGTATCACACTCAGCAGTGCATGAGCTAGAACATGGGAAGATACTAGGTGCTACCGCCTTCAGATTAAAGCTGCCTCCTCCCCTTAATTGTTACCTAGGGGCCTCAGTAATGAAGAAAGGGCTACTATTCAGAAGTAAGGAGGGGAAAATTGCAATGAAAAAGGCTRCAGGGGGTTTGTTTGTTTGTTACACCATTTACTTTTCCATCCCAAAGGACAGGTCACATGTGGTTAAAATTTGAATTGCAAACACCTGGGAGAAGTTTTTATTGGTTAAAACAAACATACATCTCTCAATTAGCACTGCCATTATCCTAAATTAAAATATTTCTTTTGCATGCTGATGGAAAAAGCAGRTGTTACTTATTTAAATCAACACTTAGATTTTGGTGTAATTTTAAGCTGGCCTCATGCTCTGAACAGTCAGGTAACAGAAAATTCAAAGAAAGATTAACACGTACAATGCCAGAGCATTGTCTTCATTAGATGCCAGGAGTCACAGAGCTGAAAACTAATGGGTGCTAAAAATAATTTTGACTACTGTGAAAGTTTAGAATTAATATTGYGGCTAGAAATACTGTTAAAAATAATGTTTTGAACCTAATCTGAGTGCAGTGGCACACCTAGAGGTACATTTCCCATGAGAAGCACATTTAAAGTAATAAATTAACTGAAGGCACTTTCTGAATATTTGGACCTTACCTTTTCAGGTGCTGCACGTTACTTGATGCCTTTGACTTTTGATCATGTTGCTGGGACATGAGAGCACTCTACTGCTCCCTGAACTGGGTCCCCATGAATGAACCTGTTGATTGCTTTAGTTACCCAAATGAGCCTGTTTCTGAGCCTGTTTCTATGCCCATTTCTCATTTGAGAGGAACAGTTACTAGTGCTGTGTACACATGCATACATGCTCAGTTCTCTCTCATCAGTCTTGAACCTTTCTTTGAATACTTGCTGCAAACAGCAGCAGGTTTTGCTGTTTCTTTTATCTGAGCTACTCTGATCATGTGTTAAAACAGAGCTACAGCCTAGAGCCCTGGCTGACATTTTGTCCTAACCTTTGCACATTTTTACTAGTAATGTGGTCATGTTCCATGTGTTGTTACAGACTGAAAGTTACTGTCTGAAAGTTAGCCTGCAGCAAAGCTGGCCTTTACCACCTGAACCTCTAGTTCTAAGTTTATGAAAATTGATTAGGCCTTTCATGATGAAAGGCCTTTTCCCAGCACCTCTCTCTCTTTTTCACAGTGAATGTCATTTCATGAACTACTTTAAAGCCCGTGGCTGAAGGACTCTAGAGAAGTTCAGATGATTTTGCAGCAACATATGCCAAATGCCCATCATACAAAGTTTCCTAATAAATTACCAGCAAGAGGAGAATCTGGCAGGGCAGAAATAAACAAACGCAGCAAAGGAGAGAGCTATTTTCAGTTCTTAATACTAAAAAGATTTCTACAAGGCTTTCTGTTGAATTACACTGTTCATACTGCCTGTTCATAGATACTGTGTCATTAGTGCTATTCCATTTCACATGGTTATTAGTGAGATTTCCCTTCTCCCAAGTATTAGAAGCATTCAACTCCCAGTGAGGTTTTGGGGTCTAAAGAAGTCTTTCTACTTACAAGTATTAAAATATGAAAAAAGTCCTGCTTTCCTTAAATGCATTTCTGAGGCAGAGGAAGAGAGGGGGCTTAAGAAAGAACCAAAAATAGGAGGCAGTATTAAAATTTTTGCAAATCCTCAATAMTGCCTCTCAAGTCCACCCATAGTAAAGACTTGATTTAGTTTTAGTTCTACAAGTTGTTTTAAGATGCATTCCGAAACGAAGGCATCTTGACCTCCCTTCCTAGGAAGGCCCTTAAGGCTTTCACTTCCCTGGGTAATTCAACTAGCTTTTTCCTCTACCAGGCACTCCACTAACACAGCAATGTAAGTATACATATTACATACCACTTACCAGAGATAATACATGCAGCCAAAGCCAGTGATAGCAAGGCAGATATTCCTCTAACACTGAAGCACCTCACTGTGCACAGTAATCCACCCATGTCTTCCCTGCTACCCTTAAACAGGGTTAATTTCATGTGTCYCTGGCCAATATCCTTGCTCGCAGGTGTTTGTAGTTTCCCCAGCTTCAGTCACCTCCCAAATCAGGTGTAGCTGCAGAAGCCTCCTGTCTCCAGACTAGATTACCAGAATGAGGCCACCTGGCTCTTGGCTGCTAACAAGTCTTAGTGCACCTGCAGCTGAAGCAGGCAAAAGTTGTGATGTGGATTCCTTGGAGAAACTTCCACTTAAAGTAAACATTGAGGTTACATACACTAGGCAGAAATGCAGAGAAGCTAGAAGGGACAGAGTGAGCATCAAGGTCCTGCTCTGTAACTAGCAGGAARCCCATGTTACAGGGGCTCAGCTATAAGAGCAGGTTCAGAAAAGGGTTGTTTTCACAGGAGTTTATGCTAGGCTACAGTGTCAAATTGTAGACTCCTGAACATAAACGAGTAGAGCATGAGGTAGGAGGGAGCACAGAGGAGAGTCCCTTTTCTCTTTGCCCTCATAGGAAGAAGAATCTGGATAGGTTCTTTGAAAAACATCTTACTGGAAAAATGGTTTCATAAACATCTTTCTTTTTACAGTAGTAACTCTAGGTGCTGCTTTAGTAGTGGGTAGATGCAGCAGTGCTCTCCTTGTCCACATATCCTTTTCCCCTAGGCACTGCTTCAGAGACTGCTGAGGTGAAGCAGGCATGGTAGGCCATGGAAACACACCTGGACAAACTGCTGTAGTTGGTGACTGCAGCAACAAGGAATTCTGCCCCGTAACAGTCCTTACATATGTCATGAGCAAACACATGCACATCACTGGACAGTGGTAGTACTACTACTCAGCACATACGAGAAACGCCTCCTGCTTGTGTAGTATAAATCAGAATATAGCTTTCGGGGGGGGGGGGTGCATGTGCGCACGCACGAGTGGATATCAAATAATCTAAAATAATCTTCCCAATGGCAGTTCTCAGCTAGGAAAGATACCAGCTTGCCSACATTGAGCAAGCCTAGAGCGTCAGACTTGCTGGCAGAGCACAACTCCTTGCCTCTGCAAGAGTTGTCTATGGACATGCTTTGGGCTCTAGAGGAGACTGCATTAAAAAAACATCAATGGCTTTTCCTGCCAGCATCCATTCTTCAAAATCACAGGCACAAACTGGGGCTGTACATCATCAACAGAGYTGTTTTAGTTCAGGAATCCCAGCTGTGCTAAACATGCTGTTGTTTTAGGACTATTTCTGCTTTCTATAACACAGCACRTATCACTGGAAATAAGGAAATATTGTGGTCTGCCATCAAATCTGCAGATGTCTGCAGTTTCCGGAGAATGACAACGATCATCTGCTGCGTATTTGTTTCCCTGCTTTCCTGTGTGTGCACGGGAGGGCATGAGTAAGGCGAGGGCTCAGCTCACCGAGGTGAGGCTGGAAGTCAAACCCAAACTCAGGAATTTCAGAGCATGTCGAGGACCCAAAGTTCAAAGGTGACAAAAGAACAACATGATACTACTGAACTTCAGGATATATACAGTCAGACAACCCATCATCTCCACAGGCCAACTACAGCGCAAGCACTAGACCCAGTGTAAGATGGAGGTACCTAGAAAAACAATATCACCCCACTTGCAGGTAAGAAAGATACCTGCTTTTTTTTTTTTTTCCTTGCCCCCCCTCCTTCGCAATCCCCCCCACCTTTCCTCAAACCTTGAACCATTCCTTTCAAAACACTTAGCTTTTCTCTATGATATGACATGAGGAGGGTCTTCTCAGTCCCCAAAGGGTCAGAGCATGCCTCTTCCACTTCTCTTATTTTAACAGAGAACCTGGTTGGAAAGCAAAAGCAGCATTCTCTTTCTTGCCTCATTTTCACTGCTCTAGCACAGGTGCAGGTTATGAAAATTACTGCCAAGAAAAGGGATTGGAGCAGGAAAGCACTTCCCTTTGTGCCTAAGTAGGAGAGCTAAAATGACCTGGCTCACCAGAAGATACTGGTCTCCACATTAGCTGCACAGTTTTTACTCACTTTTCTCCCTGGTGTTGACTCCTAAGGGTGCCAAATTTCTGGAAAATTTCAGTGTAGCCCATTTAGCCTCACTCAGTCCAGTAGTTAGAGAAGTCTTGATTAACCAGTACAATGCTTCCGCCCATCCTTTTCTTTTCCTGCATTACCAGAGTGGATGACAAAAGATGGTGCCTCTCAGACTTTGACAGAAAGTGCCAGTTGTTCCAGGCTAGGGTTGCATGTACGCTTTTGCTTGCTGAATCCATGGTTAGTCCAACTAACTGTCAGTCCTTGGAATTTCCAAAAGTGGTGTTTTCTTTCATGTGTTGCTTAAATCTCAATCTCTGTAGACATACCTACAGGAAAAAGCATATGTGATTTCCTGAACTAGAGGCTTTGGGAGCAGCGAGAAAAAGGTTCTGAGTAAAGTTTTGTCCCTTGCTGCCTTCTGACGGCATCAAGAGCAGATCAGTTCTCATTGTGCTCACTGCCCGAAGGGCTATGTGTCTGCATACATGCACAAATACACTGGGGTGTACACACCAATGCTGGGTATTTAGTGACAGCTGGATAATGGCAAACCAATACTTTTATTCCTTTCTCTTTACCAGTTTGAATTTCAGTATCAGTACGTATGCTGAGACACACTCCAGCCAGGTTCCATATCCTGATTTGGGACAGTAGGTTTCCACCCAGCCCTGGTATCTCGAAACAATGCTCCTGTTCCCACGTGCTACAGCTTTGTACTTTAGCCTTTGAAAAAGCCAACCTGCTGGTTCCCCTCCCAGCCAAGGCATCCTCGACCTTCTCTGATAACGACAGTGGAAGATTTTGATCTTCCCTGAACCTTAATGCTTTGGAGGGAGCATGTGAACTCCACATGTTAATTCCCCAACAAACTGGCCTCTCCAGGCCAGTCATCATTTTAAAGATTACCTTTAAAGCTTTAAAGTAAAAGCTAGGGAGCAAGGCAAGGAACCAGCAAGTTGGACAAAACTTGCTAAGGGGGACCTACCTGCCTTGATCCTCTGTGGACATCCMAGGCCAGCCCTAGAAATGAGTGCCACAGTAGCGAGTGTGAGGAGGAGTGGAGGGAGGAGGAAGGCGAGGGATAAACCAGCAGAGAGCAAAGTTCAGCAGGCTGTTACCCTGTGAAGTACAGGAAGAATAGGGCAATTCCCAACTAAGGGATGGTCAAAGTCTGTCAGATCAAGTTCAAAGGTAACTAAGAGGAGAAATGGGCTGGGCATCTAACTTGCAGCCTGCAGAGGCCAAGCACTAAGTGTCTGCAGGTCACCTATTTCATAGGTAATTGCTTTCTAGCCACATAAGCTCAGGGGCTACAYTTTTATTTTATACCTCGCAACAGATCCCTTCACCCTTTGAATGTGAGTTTTCCATGAGTCTTTTCCACCATAGTAGACTTATGAGAGGAGGGAATACTTCTAAGGCCAATGGGTTGGAGCAGGAAGAATGAAATCTGCTGCTTTCCTCCCTCATAAATCTTATTTCCATCCTCTCCCTCCACCCAGAGGTACCTCAGGAGTCCTGCTTCATCAGATTTCCTTGTTTGGGGCAGAGCTGCCAAACTGGATAGTTTTCTTTTAACCTGTTCCTGCTCAGTGGTGAGGAATCAGCTCTTCACCAGAGAAAGTGATTGAGAGAGTCTCAGCTGCTATCATTGAGATCCAAGAGGCTAAAAGCAGGAAAGGAGAAGCAGTTTAGACTTTTGGATGCATCTCTCTGACTGAATTTGGTTCACCTCTCTACAGAAAGAATCCCGCGAGGACGTAAGAAGCAGATGCTCAAATGCTCTACAATTCCCTGGCATCTAGAACTGGATACACAACTCAGATGATTCTTTGGCTCATCATCCTGGGAAATGTATTTTATTCAAAAGAAAGCATTCAAAATGCAACTAAGGCAGCTCCAACAAGCTAAAACAAAGGATTTCTTTTTTCTTTTTTTTTGACACATGCATGTGGCTTTCAAATACATCCTGAAGATTTCACAGCCATATACATTTATGCAAAAATAAAACTATAATGGCAGAAACCTACTTCATTTATACAGAAAATGAGTGATACACTGTTAATCACCACAATGTGCTGTAAGAAAGACGCTCACTTATGCGATCATGGGGCTACAAAGACCTCTGACCTAACACCTGCACAGGAAAATCAGCACCAATATACTTTTTTTTTTTTTGTCTTCAGTTGCTGTTTTGAGAAACTGCAGTTACAGAAAAAGCACCATTTCAGAGGGTTTWGACTACTAGAAAACTGGATGGCAAATGGAACACGAACATTCAAAGTGCTACAATTATCYCTAATTCAAACTCAGTCCAACTGAAGGAAGAGAAACAGTAATACTATTTACACYGATAAACTCTGGCTGGTATGTTGTYCTCTAATAGAAAAGTTTGAAAGCAAGGTACAATAAACCCACAAGAAAAGCCACGTCCATTTTGTAACCTATAATTTTTAAATATAACATTTTATTGCTTAGATGGTTTGATACAGAACAACTTTTACTTTTATTTTGAATTTGGAAGTACTGTACAACTGAATAAAAAGAGGAATAAAAGTACCAAAACAAATGTGTGATTCTCTGTTCATGTGGCATAAACCAGTCTTGTACACAATTCGTAGCAGCAGTTTAAGTTCCCTTTAGAAAAATATGAATTCTACACATTTATTACTGTTTCCTGCATGGGATGAAATCACTAGGATTAAACTTCCTTCGTGGATAGAGAGAGGAGAGAAAGGAGACACACAGAGAAGAGAGAAAATTATGAATCATTCTGAAAATGGAATCAGACTGTCACATAGCCCCAAAAAGTTATTTCAGAATAGCCTCAAACAAGGTTCTCTCTTTTTTTTTCTTTTTCCTTTTTTTTTTTTTTTTTTTTTTTTTTTTTTTTTTTTTTTGCGCTTTCACAGTCAAGTGCTTAATGTAGTGATTGAATTATCTCAATGTTTAGTCCATTGCAACTCAGGCAAAAGAATTTCAGAAGATCCTTTTTTTGTTTGTTTTTTGTTTTTTGTAAAAGCCCTGAGAGAGGAAAAAATAAAAAGATTCAAACAAAAATTGTATAGAGACAAATTAGCTGAACATGCAAACTAAAGCCTAAGATTCACCCATAGTTTAAACACATTATAAATTTCACAGTTTAATATTGGGGGAGGAGGGGAAACAAAAAACCCAACAACAGCAACAGTTCTCAGTCAAACTCAACTAATAAAAATGTCAATAAAATGTGGCAAGACCTTATACTCTACTAGGATATAGATAAAGGCTAAATAAAGCTTTAAATCAATAGTGATTATTGCTAGCAGATGTCCCGGCAGGCTGCTGGGAATTAATTACTTGCTACATTGTTCTGCAGCATATAGTTTAGTAATGGCTTCTCCCCCACAGTATTGCGCAGTTTAGTGTGGAGAGTTGCAAAAAAACAAAAACAAAAAAAACAAACAACAAAAACCAAAAATACCCAAAATAATAATAATAATAATAATAATTATAATAGTAATAACAATTTAAGGGATGTGTGAACTGGTTTTAATTAAGTAGAATGCACCTGGCTAGAGTTTTAAATGAATCATTGGTTCTGATTTATTCATCTATCTGGAGTTAACTTTTGTTTCTGAACTGGTTCATACATCCCTATTAAAAAAAGATAGAAATCACATATACCTCAACCATTTTTTCTTATTCTATTTGCAAGAATATTACTCAAGAACGTTTTTCTTCCTTTGAATTCTGGACAGTTAAGATTTCAGTCTCCAGAAATTTTTGGAGAATTTATATATATATAGATATATATAGATATATATTATATAATATAGAATGGGTTTGAGGCCCACTTCCTCCACGTCTGATGAAAGCAGGAAAAGCGGTTCTGCGGGGAAGGGAGGATCACAGTGCGGGCTGAGGGGGCTGAAGTGGTGGAATAGCACAGTGAGGCTCCGGCAATGCTAGTATGGCTCTGTCTGTCCCAGAGGTCATGACTGAAGGACAATTAACAAACAACAAAAACAACAACAACAAAAAAAAAACAACAAAAATGCTGAGCACTCCTAAAAATGCACAGCTACAGTAGGATACATTTTGCTTAACCCCTTAAATATTGGTGGCTGGAGTGTCACCTGTTGCCGGCAACAGGAGCCATATGGAGAAATTCCAACTCCCAGCATTAAAGGGGTTGAATTATTGATATGAAATTTAGACACACACCTCAAGTCTTCAAGCATCAACCCCAAAATCTCAGGAAGATTTTTTTTTAATTTATTTTATTTATTTTTAACATGTCTTATATCTGTAGTTTTATTACCAGTAGTATTTTCTTGCTCTAGAACATGACAGTAGCAAGATCACGGTAAGGCTCGCATTTCTTTCTTGCTTTCTTTCAACTGGAAGACTGAATAACTTTAAGTAACACACGTTGTCACTGATGTGACAGCAACAAGATTAACATAGTACTYGCAGTGCCTTTCTTATGCACTCGGAGGGTCCTGCCACGACCCYTCTCTCGCACACTTCTCCCAGGCCCCCGCAACAGGCACGCGCACACACAACACGCACACACACACGCACACACTCACACCCCACCACGCGTGAGATGTTCCCCTGTACATGTGTGATGATAACTTGCTGGCCTCCATTTGACTCTCCGGTCAGAGGAAGGGGTCCACTTAAAGTACAGTAGAAGAGCTGCAACATAAGAAGAGGAGTTGGTGAAAGCTTAAGTCAAAAACATTTAAAGAAGGGCTCCAAGCTGCATTATACATCTGCGTGGGCAAATATTGCCCATTGGTTTCTGCTGATTGCAGAGACAAGCAAACTGATGAATTTATAAAATAATAATAAAATAATAATAATAATATACTGAAGCAAATCAAACATATATAACAGCGGGTGCATAATTTCCATAGGTTACGTTGCTATGTAACTCTTCTCTGTATACACACTCAGTCCACAATGGCCAGAAAAAAACCCTTGTAGCTAGAACACCATTTCTAATGCTGAAAAGTAGAAACAAGTATGAGGTTGAAACTCTTCATGTTTCCTGCTTTTGGCTTGAACCACTTTGAACACCTTCAACTGCCACGTTGTTCGTGCCTGGAMCAGACTTAATGCTCCACCATGTGGCAAACATAAGAACATCTACTGAGAAAAAAAAATTAAAAAAAGATCAACATCCCCTCTGCGTTTCCTCTGACTATTTTGTACGAAATTCACATAATTTTCTTCCAGTTATTGGCTGTGGTATCCAAGGGCCTCCCACCCCACTGCCCCCATTTCCAGCTCAGAGAACAAACACAGCGAMTATCACAGATATACAAGAACAAGCTCACACACACCAATACAAAAGGTAACATTAATGCTTAAATGAAAAAGGTCCTCTCCAAATAATTCATTAAAATATTAAAAAAAAATCATTTTTGAAAAAAAAAATCTATGATACCAAAAGATCTAATAAAGTAGTAAGGCACTCAAATCAGTATATACTGTAGTCTCTTGCATTATTATACTGAAAGGCATATGGCACTGCATCCAGTCTGCCATACTCTCCCCACAGCCGTAAGGCTGCTCTTCCGAAACRAGACTCCAAAAACCTTGCTCTGCTGATGGCTTTAGTTCGTGTGCTGGGCCGGGTCCAATCTGCGAGCAAGTCATTCAACCCCCAGGAGCTGAGGCGCACTGTCTGCAGAGGCAAGAATGTGATTCATGGGAGATTTTTTGTTGTGCATCTCCAGCAAGTCTTGAATGAAACCCGACGATCTCTCGTGGTCAGAGCCACCCCGAGGTTCCTGCTCTTTCGCCGGCGCTTTCTGTGCATTCTTGCTGGGCTCTGCGAGGCCGGTGCCGGCCGTTCGCCCGCTCGGCCTCTCCTCTCTGCCAAGAGAGTCCTTGGCTGCGCCGGCCTGGGACTCTTTTCGACTTCTCGTGATAGAAGAATGGCTACCAATGCCTGCAGCGGAGTCGCACTCGTTTTCTGAGATAGGGTTAGTGCCGCTGTGACTAGAATCATTTTCGCTGTCTTCTCCGCACCTTGACTGGGTTTCATCCTTGTCGCTCTCCTTCCCGTGGTTTCGAGCATTTTTGACTTTCTGGTGTATACGCTGGTGACGAACCAGGCTGTGTTTCAGAGTGAAGGTCCGTTCACAGGTTTGACATTTGTACGGTCTCTCGCCTAGATGAGAATTAAAATCTGAAGTCAGTCGTAAGATCATAAATGCACTACTCTCGTTTCAAGCAGAGTAAGATGCTCTACACTTTGGAAATTCAGTAGCTTTATCAAACTTCGGTGTTGCATTTATGCAATTTTTTTTCCATACTATCTCATATATTCTAGCTCATCATTTGTGAGGAAGTATACACAAAAATCCCAGGGCATACATTAAAGAAACCCAAGAACTAACTGTCTTGAGATTTCTACAAACCTGATATGGCTCTACACTAAGGAGGGAGGAAGACAGCAAGCCCCAGGTCTTGTTAGCATCCCACCTAGTTCAGTCAGCAAGTTTTCTGGAAGAAGTTTGCTGTCTGGAGCTTACAAGCATTTGCAAAACTCGCCATCTGCGCTGCTACAGCAGCTTCCCTAGCAGCCCCCCATGGGTGTTCCTCATTACTGCTCAGCTCCTGGTATGGAAAGAGAAATGGTTTGAAATGCAAGAAAATGACACTGTCCAGATACTTGGGGTGAACAGCACTGAAAAACCAAACCGAACAGCATATGAGGAAACATCTCTCTTTCTCTTACATGCTTACAGATAGGTAAGCAGGAAACGCACAAGCTACTTCATCAGTAGAAGGGAAGCTGTCAAGAATTATCCTTGATACAGGAAAACACCATCTTCTTGTGAAGCAGAATGACCGTGTCACTATGTTTCAAAATGGAAACAAAGAGCTAGCTAAAGGATCTAGATTTGTCAGGCATCCATGGGACAAGGTAAGTATACTGACCAAGTGAAAAAACATATGCCTTGGGATTTTATATACAAAGCTGTTTGTGTTCTTCAGCCAGCTGATTTCTTACTTGGATTTCTGACAAGAACTACACGTGAGAGCACCTGAAAAGCTTCTATAGGCCTGTTTGAGAAATGCTACTCTCAGTACAAAATTCCTCCTCTTACTATGCAACACTAAGCCGCAGAACAGCTGCCGGCATCCCATGCTGCAATCAATGAATTTGCTCTCATCTCAGAGTGGCTTTTTGCACATGAAATGCTTGAATACTTTCCTAAGCATTAGCTTATCAAAAAACAAAGCAACCACTGCCTCACAAAAATCCCCCAACTTCCCGACCAAGCAAAGAACACACTTGGGCAATGCCCCAAGGTGGCTTATGCCAGCAGAGCCCTATTGCCCTGGTGAACTGAAGATGCTACCTTGTTTCATTTTGTCTTTCTGTTTGGAACTATTGAGAGGGTTCAGTGGTGCAATTCCATCAAGGTATCACCTTGTGCCAATGAACATACAGAACAAGACATTTGGGGCTAATTCCTCAGCTACGATAATGCTTTCGATAGTAAAATGGCCTTAACATGGGAACACATGTCTCCACCAGGAGGGTTTTGGAGAGACAGCCTTCACCCACACACCACTCAGCTGTGAACAGCATGGGCCCTTGGCTCATCCTCAGTTGGGAAGGCAACACAAGATCATCCCACAACCAAGTTCTGGGGAGCAACCCCAGCACTTTTAACTGGATTTCCAGAGATGTCTTGCACAGTCGCTGTTAGTGCACTTCAGCGGGCTCCAAACATTCCTTCTTCTGAGGCAATGCATTCAAAAAACTTGCCAGAAGTATCATCAAAAAAAACCCCACATCACAACCAGAAAGTAGGCAATATTACATTCAGACAGCATTTTTGTCAAGAAATATGTCTGAATGAGTGGGAGGGAGGGATGGAGCCATCCCACTATATTGAGACAAAGCTCGCCATTGAAAAGGCTTGTAATTAAACAGTGGGGGTTGGTGGAATTTATGTTTCTTAGATTTGAAGAAAGCACTGACTCAGGTTCCTATTCAACACCATTATATTCTTGGTTGAGACATCTTTCAGCATCAAACAAGAAAGAGAAACAAACAAAAATATACTGACAAGGCCTGCATATCTCAGCATACAATGAGAACATTTAAAAYACATGGTAAGACAACCTCCAAATGTATGTAATAGTATCATTTGRGGGTAAAGCTCAATAATACAGATTTGTGAATCTTCCCAAAGATTCTGAATTAGTATGAAAATAAGGACAAGAATGGGACTAGTCTCATTTTACTTGTGGCTCAGCTCAGAATTTGAGTCCTCAATGTCAGAAGCAAACAAGTCAGTTTTGCACKTGAGAGGTCAACTTACTTAACAGTGTACTTACTTATTTAACATTATCTTCATTACAGCAGAAAAATGTTGTACCCAAAGTTAATCACAAAGATACCGTCTTCAGTAGAGAACACTGAAGATCAAAACGCACCACTTTTCCCATTTCACTTGCAGGTGAAATGCATCAAGGATACATTGATAAGGATGAATAATTAATTCAYCTTTGATCTGGCTCATGACTTCATCTCCTCTGCTAAAAACTGAATTTCACATAAAGCGTTCTCATATATTTTAACCGCACAATCAAGTCATCAAAGCATTTTACTATCTATATTCCATCTTCTCTGCCCAAGTTTGAGTGAAGAGCAGGATGCCAGTCATAGCTTTATCTTTCAGTAAAGTAGCAGGTCATGCAGCTCACCAGCACATTACGAGTACCAGGCTTAGATAAGCAGACTAAAACAGACTCTCCCCCCCTCAGCTTTCACTCAGTGAAAGYGCTATCACAAACTGCCACAATTCTCCACTGCTCAACGAAACACCAGGGAGACATCAAGTCATGCACACACAACAAGAAGAGGGTGAGAAACTGGACAGAGCAACTGCACGGGCATCTCCATACTTTCCCTGACTTTCAAATTCTGCAGCAGGCAAGAGAAAATGGGTTGGGAACCGAAGATATGGTGGTGCTGACCATTCATGCTCCCTCAATATACTTTGTATGCAGCATGGAGGATCAGAGCAGAGAAGGCACCTTATGGATGCTTCTAGGACTGAAAAAAAATGTCTTCCACCTCAGTCATACACCCACAGARCAGATGCTTAAGTCTAGCAGCAGACCTGCTCGTAATCTGTTCTGCCCTGAATTCTCCACTTACCTGTATGAGACCGCATGTGTCGTGTCAAATCCTGTAGAGACCAGAAACGTTTGTTGCACACGGTACAGACCTTCTTTCTTTTATCTGCTTTTACAGCACTTTTAGCCCCATCAGTCTTTGGTTTTTTGTCATCACTGCTCCTCTCAGTGGACTTTCTTTCTGTGCCCTCCCCCTCAGAGATGCTTTCACTCTCTTCATTCTCCTTTCCTGTTGCCTCACAGTCCACAGGAGACTCCACCACCTTTAAGTCCATCGGAGACTCTTCCTGGTCAAGACCAGAGTCCTGCATTGGGGGAGCACCTGCATCATCCTGGATGCTTTTGCTTTCATCCTCGCTGCTTCTTTCATCCTTTCTGTCCTCACGAGTGTGGGCCTTTTTGTGACGGCTAAGAGTGCCAGCAAACTTGAAGGTTTTGCCACAAACACCACAGGCATGTTTCTTTTCAGTCTGAGAACTGCTGCCTGCACTCTGGTCACTCTCTGCCAGCTTGAAGTCCATTAATTTGCTGGCAAAATTGAGGTCAAGACTTTTATTACTTACAGAATCTTCCTCAGGGCCCTCTTCATATTCATCTGCTTTTTCTTCTGCATCCTCTTCTCCCGGAGGGAAGTCAGCCTTGTGCTCCCCCTTGGGACTGCACTCCCTCTCTGGTAGCTCCGCTACTTCCTCTGTCTGCTCCTTCTCACCGGAGGTCAGGTCCAACACTTCATTTGCTGTAGCTAGTGTCTCTGCATCAGACTGGCTGTCTGCAAGCAAACAGAGAGAAGCTTTCAGTGGGACACTCTCCACTAAGTCACAACAGTCAGTATGTCCCTCCGCAAGACTTCACACAGGCATTGCCTTTGATCAAGGTCCCTGTCTGTTTTTCTCTCTAAGGCTCAAGACAGTAACTTACAGTGAAAAGAGATCAAAACACTAGGGAATCCAATTAACAAGATCATTACAAGTCTGTGATCATATGCCTTCTCTTTCAAAATACAGTTGCATTCTTGAGACAGATTCTTGAAGTGTAATATTATCACTTTTACTAGAGAACAGAAAATGCTGAGACACCAAAGATGATGAGTTGAGTTCACTAATACTAAAAATGCACTGCATTGAAAATACATGGATGTGTTATTTATAAACTCATGTACTGATATAGATGGAAGCAATATACATCTGTATTTTAATAAAGCTAGCTTAGAAACCATAAGTAGCTAGAAATATTTTACAAAGGGAATGTAAAGGCCTCATGAAACAAATTGGTGCAATTAAATGTTAAAAGTTATAAATAATAACACAAAGCACAGTTTAAAAAATGGTCATATACCATATAAGCAGAAAAAGAAAAGCGGAAGTTTGTTCACATATAGGCTTTTGACACACACTATTTCATACTACACTGGAACCAAAATAAAAGGCCAAGGTGCGATATACAGCATCCCTCGCTGTTTCACAATTCCTCCAACAAGCAGGCAAAAAATACCTAAAATGTCCCTCATTTTAACGACCTCCTCCCTGCTTTTATCAGTTTGTTGCATTAACATTGCTGGAGACACAACATGTGTTCAAAAAAGTAAAACAGATAAGGCATTTAAGGCAAACAAAGGGGCAGAGCTGTACCTCTTCCAAGTTCTATACAAATAGTGTATGTGTAAATAGGAAATAAGCTGGACTGGATCTAGAGGCTAAAGCTGACAATGAGGCATGGCATGTAACTGCATCCCTGGTGCCACTTTCCAGCAACTGTTCCAGGACACAAGCTTAGCAAGTCGTGCTTTCTGAAAGTTGAACCTTTCCTTGCTTTAAGTCCTCTCCTCTGCTCCTTTCTTGTTGACAGCACGCAGCCACACAGCTAATAGGCATTTTTGCATTCGTCTGCAAGCCCAGTAGCTGCTTAGGAACTGCAGGGATTTAGAAACTCTAGTAGGACTGTTCAAGCCCTCCAGCTGACATAAACAGCAAAACAAGTGCTTGTCTCAGAACAGCCTAGATTTCCTATTACAAGCCTTTCATAACCAAGGAGTAATTACAGAAGATAAGAAGCTCGTTCTGAAACACTTAGTAGYGTGAAACTTATTCTTACAACATAACCTGCATTGAATACATGGTCATTAGAAAATGTCAAAGCTAAGCAGTGTTTCCAGCAATTGTGTACAACCACTTAAGAGAGCATAATCCTCAATACACTTTCTTCACAGGGGAGTAAAGGGGGGAAGAAAGGAGAAGTGACCTATTAAAAAAAAAAGACTCCCCTTTTTAATCAAAATAGATCAGTTTACAGAGACACTGAGTGACACAAAAGTTTTCCACAAAGTTCATTGCTCATCTAATTATCCACCTATTAAAGCATGTAACTGGGCCATAATCTGTGTGTAATGCTGGAGAATTTGAGGATGCAGGCATCTGAAAAGAGAGGTCACCTACAAGTGTCCTACAAATTTGCATCTGAATTCTATATTTTGACACACTGCTGATCTGTTAGATATACTAAGGCAAAAAATAAAAGAAAGTTGTTATAAACAAARAGAGCTCCTCTCTAGAAATCAAGCTGAAATGCCAAAGCAAAATAATAAATATATATAAAAAATAATAAAGTACTGCTTTACAACTCAAAGAAACACAAGATAGGCACATAGAAATGGGACTCGCAAAAGGTGTGCTTGGTTACACGCAGGTAGCAGCGTCTTGTGGCTAATGTTGTAGGCAAGGGAGCAAATTCAGAACCCCAAATCCAGGCCGTATCTGTATGGGTGAAACATYTGAAAAGGAAACACTTCTTACGGATTGTATCAGCCATTCCTCTGCACCTGGGTCTCTGTTTCTGCTGATTTTATAAACCAGCCTAGCCTCCAGTGCCCAGGTCTACTTTAACTCTATGTCCTTTGCTAAGCTTAATAAAAGCAGTTATACTTGAGACCCCTAATATTTAAGCAATATGGCACYGGATTTGCAAAGTATGAAAGAAACAATAAAAAACTGGCAATAAGAAGCAGTAATAATTATGGCACATACATCATAGCCCGCCTTTTTCTTCCACACATTTCACGGGCAAGAGGAGCATGCCTCCGTCTCTCTAGAAATGCCTCATCTCTGCCCCAGAGTTTGGACAAAAGGATGAAATCAGTCTACGTGACTCTACACCACTCCTGAAATGCACTGTACCCTTCCCTGGCCACCCACTGCTGCCCCAACCCTTGCCTGGCCTGAACATTCACACAACCACACAGAAAACAGGATCTTTTTCACCCTAGTGCAGATTTATTGGGACTGATGTGACCACACAATCATGGCTTCATTTAGGGTATGGTAAGACGGGAGGCAAACAACAGGGTAGAGGATTTTCCATCCCAGCAGCCTATGGTTACTACCATCAGAGAAACTTCTGGGAAGGACAGATGACTAGATAAAACTGGAGCAGTGAAGTGGCTCTGAGGCACAAAGACCTTGAACTGGCACTGACAGAAAGCACGTACGATGGCTGCCACGGCCGTTCCCATCAGTGGGCTGGGAGCTGGGACTTGCCCACAGCAAAGTGGGCAACTTCTCCTAGCCAACTGAGCCATCCTGTCCTCAGCGAGATCAGGAACGTTGGAGCTGCTGTGAACACGCCCGTGAACGAATGCATGCTAGACCATCAAAGACAGCCTGCAAATGAAGCAAGTAGCGGGCTTTCAACAGGGAGCACGGCTGGGATMGACGATGATGTCCTCTGTTAGGATGGAGAGGGTTGAAGAGCATGAGGACACTGAGACGGAGGGTCCTTTACTGTCTCAAGAGCGGTGCTTTGTAAACTCTTTGCTGCCCAAATGCAAGACAGCAGATGCAGAGTTTGTTGGCTTTTCAAATAGGAAGTATCAGGAGCAAAAAACAGGGGAATATGCATCAGCAGTACTCAAAAATGAATTAGCTCGAGAAAGACAGAACTAGAAAAACTAGAAACTTTCTTTTAAAAAACACTTAAACATAACACCCACTCCAACTTCTACATTCAACATGTACACGCACCTGCTCTAAATGATTTCCCCTTTTTCTCCTTATTTTTGTTAAAGTACTCCTTATCCTACTACCAGTATTCCAAAATATCATTTTTTCTATAGTTTACTCATCCTTCAGTTAATCACATCCAATCTCTATCCCCTCTTCACCTTTTGAACTTTCTCTCCACCAAACCCTGGGGCCCCTTCTCAGCTGTTATTTTGTCCTTGAGTGGGTGGCCCACAATTAYATTTTTCTGTGCAAAAGAGATACAATCCACCATAAGTGGTCTACAGATAAATGATGTTGCCTTACTAGCACAAGTAAACGGATGAGGCTGACATCAAGAAAACAAACATGAAGTTTAAAACAACAGGCATTCGTGAAGCGCAAAGACCACTCCAGGAACCAGGAGCACAGATACGCACCTGCACATTCTCTTCCGAAACTGGCTCTCCACCACAGAATGAATACATTCAAAATTCAGGAACAAATTTAGGCAGGAATGTGTTARAACATGTATGTGCCTGGGTACGCACTCTTCTTTCTTACCTGCATGAACTAGATCTGCTGTTTTTTATTCTTTTTTTTTTTTTAAGAAGGAGTTTCACAGGCCCCTGAAGAAACTTCTTGCCTATCACGAAGTTGCAGTTCCCACCTATTTCAGCTTCTCCAAGGTTACCCCTAACCTGTGTGGTTGGTTTTGCAGCTAAAGTTACCTGCTTTGCACAAAACCTGACTATTTGGGGATGGGTGAGAAGCAACCTTGCTCTGCTGCAGATAAACTGGAACAGCAGCATGGGAGTCGGGAAGGTGAGTGGGAAACACGACTGTCGCAGAGAGAGCCACATCAGGTCCCGTCTGGGATTTCTCCCACACTACAAGGGCAGTCTTGCACAGGCAACTACTCTATCCACTCCAACGGAGTTTAGGTTTGCTCTGCACTACTGTTTTTCTAGTTTACCTGCATAATTCCTATAGCAACTGAACACTTGGCTGGCCACACAGCTCTAGTAGACTTGGCCATACTTTACACTGGGAGAAGGATTTTGATTGAGTCTTCAAATCTGGGCAAATATACCTTCAAACAGACCAGCCTCCACTCAGACTGGTAATTCTTGTTTGCAGAACTTACAGCTCCAAAATTTCACTAATTTACAATGCAGACAGAGCAACCACTTGCATCCAGCAGATGAGGAAGACGGGGTGTGCGGGAAAGGCCTTACACTTCTTTCACCCTGTTCTATCTTTCACTTACTAAGATTGCAAAATGCTTTCCAAACTGTTTGTCATCCCACTGATATTTACACCTCAGCCAGATAGTTTTGGGCCTAAAAGCTGACTTGCCAAGACGATTCCAAATAGTGCAATAGCAAGTCCAGAGAGTCTAATGAGTAGAGAGCCCCTCTGCAAAAACCTCTGACCTTTTTTTTTCTCTCCAGCTTTTCAGCCACATAACCACAATTTAGGAGAAAGCTGGGGGCAGCACACATAACTCTGTCACAGATAACTCTACTTTGCGTTATTCCTTTGAGTTTCACAAGCAAGAGTGAAAAGGTGACATGGTTTCATGACACGAAATGTGACACCAGCTTTGACACAAAAATCAAAGAACCATATAGCAAGGAACCATAAAAGAGAGAGAAGAGACAACCAGGGATGTAAGGATACAAGGAGAAAAGCAACATGAAAAAATGAATGAAGCTCAGCTGAGCTGCTGCCTCTTAATCTTATAGGAAAAAATGAACTTCTCTGGAGAGATATTCATAAGCAAAACCTCAAGGTCTCCATCTTAGAATGCAAAAACTTTTTCTCTTGCATGAAAGAAACCACTATATAGTTGCAGCCAAAATCATTTTTCCTCCAAACTGCAGAGAAGGAAAGTCTATTTTGCTGAAGTCTGTCTATAATTCAAGTTGTAGCTTTCAGTCATCCTAGTCAGAACACCCTTCCTAATCTTTCAAAGGTGGCAAGAAAAAAAAAAAAGAAAAAGAAAACCAAGAATAAATTACTTTCCTGCATACACCAATAAAATTATCAACAGAGACACTGAATATGGAAGTTTCAGATAAAAGAGCAGATACAGATCAAAGTAGAGAGGTTGCTGGTTTGATTTTGGTTGGGTTTTCTTTTCTTTTTTTTTTGGGAGGGGGGAACTGAGATGGAATAGAGATCAGAGCTTGAGATGTTAAAAAGTTATTACATAAAATAGAGTGTTGCAGTGGAAATTATTTTGTGACTTTAAAGCGTTTATTGCCAAAAATTCCTGAGATCCTAAGAGAAGTGTTAGAAAATCTATTACATAAATAATTCTCTGAACCAGCATATACAGAGCACTGGAAATGAATGCTGTAGAAGCAGTTGACACTATCACTCAGATAAGCTAAACATTTAATATTTTCCCTACATTCACTGAAATAACCCCGGTTATTCTTATATTTTACAATAAGGGCAGCCTCCACTAGGTGGTAGCATTCTAGTAATTTTGGTACCTTTTTTAACCATTCATCTGAKGAATAGTTTCTGCTTCCACCTACAACTTGGAGAACATCTTTCCAACTTGCAGAGGTACCTCACAAAAAAAGTTGTGTTATTTTTGTCCATTTTTACTATAAACACACTAAATCCTAAAATTCAGCCACCTTTATTCCATCAAACGCACAAAGTTAGATATTTAACTGCTCACATTTAGGGGGCTTCAGTCTTAGCTGCAAAACCCCTGAAATGAATAAATCTGCGGGAAAAAGGAGAAAAAAACAATTCTGGAAGAAAAGAGATATTAAATAAATAGCTAGTTAAAGCTAAAACCCAGACAGATAGCACCACGCTGTTTGCCTTTAACACAAGTTCTGATCATTCAGTACCTTCCAGTGAGTAGCTCAGCTTCCCGACACAGACAAAGCTGTTAAGGACTAGATGTTACTACACGGAGCTAGTGAAAATGTGCATTTGAACTGAGGAGGGAAAGAAAGTATAGAGACTGTCAGCCTACAGTGAATTGCACCATTACGTATCAGAATGGCAGTTTTATGCAGAGTTGGTAATACAGTCACTATGATGTACATCTACTTAGTATTTTCTAAATAATAGCTCTAGCTCTCGGGTCAACTTTACAGCTCTTCCATCTGCCACTTGCCCTAACAGCAAGCAGCTCTTACCTTTCCATGAACCTTGGCTCTGAAGTCTCTATTAAACTTTGCCTGACAGAGAAAATGCAGTTTCAAGCCCTTTGTCCTCTAGGAAATAACCGCAAATGTAGTTCAGAGGTGCAGACTGCGAGAACAGTTTGAAAAACAAAAAGTCCTCCACTATAATCAGGGCTCACATGATTTCTGGACAGATCACAGGGTGGCAGATTTCTAGAGCAAAGATGAATTCTGCTAAACGCTAATCAGAAAATTCACTGTTAAGTATACTTACTTTGTAAATATTTGCCCAGTTTGCCCAAAGCAGCCATTTCTGATTCTCTCACATTAGGGGCAAGCCTCTTTAAGAAAGGGATTTCTCCTTAGGAAAGCGTCTCTCGGAATTACCTAACAGATAATCCCTTACCCCATTCCCATCCCATAGCTCTCCTCCCTCAACTGTATTGCGCCGCGAGGAAGTAGCTTTCGGAAAGCCCTAAGGAGACACAGGCAGAGTTGCCCTGACATGGTGAAAGTGAGCAATCCATTAAGTTGCTCCACAGTTTATTTCTAGTCCTCTCCCCCGGTGCAAGCCTCCGCCAGTCCAACTGCTGTTAGCCTCTTCTTCCGGGTGAGACCTTCCCCGTTTTTGTATCAGGTACATTTGTCAGACTTCTCTCTTTTGCCCCATGAAGAGGACAGGCACAAGCCCCATCACTTATGCAGACTCCCTGTCTCTGAATCCTATTCAAAAATCACCATTCTGTTTTTTGTTTTGTTTTAAAACAAGACCAAAAGAAGTCCTCTATAAACTTGTTCCCAATGACACTCTACTGAATTGCACTTCCTGCCTTACACCTCATCTTAGAGCCTTCCTCTTCGCTGAGTTTATGGTTCACCAAACACCATCCAAGCATCTTCCTTCATTCCCTTCACTTTCAGCACACAGAGAAATCTGGACTATCATTCACTTTCAAGTACAGCCCTTGCAAGGACTCTGTATGCGAGCCTCAACCACGCTATTCACTCACCTTTTAAAACCGGCACTAAAAGAGAAATGACCCCACAGTTTCAAATTGTAATTTACTTCCACTGATTTTGAAACACGTTTTTCTTGGGCAATGGAGGGAGACCRCAAGTCCAAAGCTGTTGAATGATTCTGGACTGTGATTAAACACATTTGGCAAAGCCTGTAAAAAACACTATGCTGTGCTTTAAAATGCATATGGTAACTCTAACAGTACAGGATCTGGGCTCCTTCATGGCTTTCTAAGGCTGCTGTTTGAAGATACAAAGCGTTTGACAGCAAAGCCAATTTCAACAGCATCTGTCCCTCAATGCCTCCCAGAAGATGTTGCCAACTCCACACCTCCGCTGCATCAATGTTGTACTGCAAGCCAGATCTGGGAACTGATCTAACGAATGAAGGTCCCTTCCCTTGCCCTTGTCATTTCTGGGCAGCTGGCTCAGCTACAACTGCAGGGATGAACAGCCAGGAACAGGTCAAGCCAGCAGTGCTTTGCACCATCCAACCGTGGCCCACGGCTCTGTCAGCGGGGGGCAGGTGCAACCACCCTGTCCAGTCCAACGCGGCTGAACACAAGTGCTAAGAACAACGTTTATGTTCCAACAAAATCCTACCCATCCTCCGTGTCATGCCAGGGCTCTCCTGAGCAGCTTTGCAAGCGCTTTTGTTCTTACCCCRCTGCTTAGCCGAGCTGCGCCACAGTCCCTGCGACTGCAAAGAGAGTTTGCAATAACCCCAATTACAGCATTTTTGTTTCATGCTGTTGTAAAGGTTGAAGAAAATGAGCATATTCAGAGTCCTTTCTGCACACTTTTGTTCTGCAAGGGGATCATGTTATAACACGAGTTTTCCTCCCTCGCACTGTAACCATCTGTTGTCTGCACAGGCAGGATTGACCCACGTGACACCCCAGATACCGTGCTACAGCCCTGTGAAGGTAAGGGATGTTAACATGGTAACAAGACAACTTCATCTCATCATGATAGGCAAGATCAAATCATGTTGTAACATGTCTCCAGCACAGCAGATTTTAATGCTAGACTAGCACTGAGACTTGTATTACTACATTTGAATCACTACAGTGCAACCTGACATATTAAAAAAGAGGGAGGCCGTGAAGACAGCCGACATTCCCAAACGAAATTTTAAAAATATTAAAGGAAATACTCTGTGTATACTTTCATGCAGTTTGATCAGCTGTTATGCTGAGGTTGATTGTAACAACTGATTTGTAGCTTTAACTATGCTGATGCACTCAGCCAAGTTCTTGCTGCTTTTAGAACCATTACTTCAACAACTCTTCTGTAAGACTTACTCAAACTGACACAAATTACTCTGTCTTCTTCTGAGGTGTGAACGCCTTCCAACAATGACTCCCTTGTGCAAACATTTTTCAGGCAAGGGACATGCACAACCATCTGCTGAGCTTCCTTCTTAGGTCTACTGCACTTAGGCAACACAAAGAAATACTGAATTACTCTATTTGCCCTTGATCCCMTGTCAGCTTGTCCTTTATAGCTGACACTCTAAATGTCACTAAAAGTCCAAAATAAAGCCCTGCATGAGCTGACAATGAACCCACTTCTCTGCAAAACTCACAAAACTTGAGTGAGCAAAAAGATGGCACATGAGCATCAGTGCAGATAAATATAAGGTAAAGTACCTTCAGAAAAATAATCTAAACTATGCCTATGTGATGCTGAACTTGGAACTGGCAGTTCCAACGCAGGCAAGAGATCTAGGAGCCAGCAATGACAGCTTGCCAAGATCACTGGCTCAGCCTGCAGAAGCAGCCAAAATAGAGCCAAAAAAATGCTGCACACCATCAGCAGGGGTACTGAGAGCAAGCAAAAGGGTGTCGCTTTGCAGCTGTGTAAAGCCCTGGTGTGCCCTCATTTCAAGTTGTGTTTGCATTTCTAGTCTTCACATCTCAGGAAAGACCTAGTGGTGTTAGAGAAGGTACACAGAAGGGCAGCCAAACCAATCCAAGCAATAGGGCAGCTGCCTTGGGAGAAGGCATCCCTGCTTAGCCAAGCTGCGTCACAGTCCTGCGACTGCAAAGAGAGTTTGCAATAACCCTGATTAGGGCGTTTTTGTTTCATTCTGTTTTAAACATTGAAGAAAATGAGCATGTTCAGATCCTCAGGCTCAGGATCCTCATTTTGGAAGAGTGAAGGCTAAAGAAGGAAGGCTGGAAAATGACCAAGGTTTACAAATCACTAAGGCATCAAAGAAGGTGAACACAGAACTGCTTCTCACCAAATCCTGCAATACTACAGCTGAGTGGGACTCAAAGAAATAAGCAGGGGATTGGCTTAAAATAGATTTTAGAAAGTAGTTCTTTACACAGTAGGCAGTGGACTCCTGGAGTCTGATGCCAGATGAGGTCAGAGGCAGACAGTATCAGTGGGTTCAAAAAGCCATTAGAGTGACTCTCTGACAACAGGTCTATAATTATACTAAAAGAAACAGGCAGGGGTGTACCCCCAACATCCAACCCTATGCAGCAGTGGTGGATCCTGGTAGGATATAAGAGGCTGAGAGACATGGCCAGGCTTACAGCTTGTCCTAACCAGCATATCCCACTGATGCCACCAGAGATAAGAGTGCCTGGCTGGACAGACCACTGTGCTAAYGCAACAGGGCAATTCTTAAGCTTTCTTCGTCTACAGCATCCAGTCAGATTAAACATACCTTAGTCTTTTTATTCTGAACAACCACAAAAAACCTACTTGTGYTATCATGAGATCAGCATCCCTTTCTTTAGACTGGAGGATAAGCCTGTTTTTTTCTCAGGAAGCAGCTCGCAACTCCGTATTTGCGTAAGAAGCGGCATTCACGGTTAGATTTGGTAGAGAAGACCCCACATTTTTGACAAGGGAAGGGTTTCTGACTTGAAGCAGGAAAAAAAACCTCACATTTATCTGTCCTGCTAATGTGTGGTAAGAGACTTCGGAAGTTTGTTCCTTCCCTCCCTCACCTCCTCCCTCTCCTCCTGAGAAACCTGGTCATTAACCTCTAAGAACAACTTGTCACAGCCAAAGTTTTGTCCTTTTCTGTTACAATGGGAAAAGCCCCTCGTTTCCCTGGTCAAAGGTGACCAGCTATGCTGTTGCACATAGCTTGCAACAGGCTATTGCAAGCTCCTCAACAACCGCCTCTCCCCTGAGATGTCTATCACACGTGCGAGTTTGATGCAACTTTCACCAAAGCCAGCAGCCATCCTTTCACTGATTTCAGTAGAATCCAGTCCCACATGCTGAATAATCAATCACTTCCCCACAAGAGAAAGTTTTTCATGTCTGTAACTCAAATAATTAAAACAAGGGAAGAGACCAAGTACAAGAGGAGCTGAAAGAAAAGCCAGCCAGCRTCATGCAATGGATGAGGAAAGCAGGCTTGCCAGAAAGACGTCTTTGTGATGGAGGAAGCGGTTGTGACAATGGTCATACGTAGAAGATCAGCTCCTGCCAAACTTTCCCCCCTCACTCCCAAAATCCTTAAATACACACAACTCCCTCTGACCAAACAGCGGTCTCTCTTTGACATGACGCTGTGAACGCTTTTCTCACTTTAACCTTCCACAAGTTGGTTTAATTAACACCTGAGGCTACAGGAGGGATTCCCCACATCTCGCAAGTGCAAGAGACATCTCTGAGAAGCTGGGRCCTTCTCCTCATTTTCTTCCAGTGACAATACAACTTTTTAAAAAGCGTCTAGGCATCGCTCTGTGTAGGCTCACATRCCGGCTAAGTCAACCATAAATTTATGGTTATCGGTACCACTGCTTTCTACACTTCCATGTGGCTTCATTCACAATGCAAATACAAAACACAACTTTCAAGGTTGAGCAGAAATCCTTTCGCTCTGTGATAACTCARTTCTTTTCCACATTTCTCTTCAAGCATGCAGTGACAGGATTAGCTGGGATTAATTGCTTGAAACTCAACCTGCATCTCAACTCACAGATTTCTCATGTTTTCAGACTTTAAAACTTCCATATCAACAAAATACTTGTCATACAGACCAGTACTTCAAGCAGATAAGATATTCTTCTTTTTATATGTACATCCTGGTTGGAAGTATCAAATCCCAAACAGAAATCTTGTTTACTGTGCAAACTCCATTCCCCCTCCACCCTCACCCCTCTGTTACAGCACTATTCCCCAATGGAAAACAGACTGCTTTCCAAGCCTTAACTTTAAAGGCACTAAAAAACAAAACAAAACAAAACAAAAAACAAAAAAAACACAGTATTTCTAGCTCCTCATATTGTCTCTCCCAGTGGCAATTGCTCTTCTGATAGAACATACTTACTGGAAGATTACACTTAAACTAACCAATTAGGTTATGTGATTTACTTTTTATTTAACTTTTTCCGTATGAATGATACGAATGGTCATGGCTTGGATGAAAGCAAGTATGTGTTCTTATATTCAGAACTGATTGTACAATTTGGTTAGCAACACAGCATTTTAGGCTGGATACTTCATGGAATCCAAACCTTGAAGAGAGCTTTTTTAATATAAAAGGGTATCTAAACATTCATAGTGTACAAAAAGACCATCCCTTAATTAATATCCCTCCTGCCACTGCAGTCCTACTGGAAATGTTTTATTACCATGGCAAGGACAAATATTAAAAGCTAAAGATCTCTACAATTTTATTTTGACTTAAATGATATAAATAAGGAATATGAACTCCTCTAGCTGTTTTACTACTTTTTACTACWTGTGTCCTCCCATCAAAAGGGAACACACAGGCTTATGGGTTAGGCCGTACAGTATTTATTTATTTATTTGTATTTATTTATATATATTTTCTTGTCAATCTCACCTCTGTGCTAAGTATTTATTTTGCATGTTTGGCAAGCCAATATGCATCTGTTAAAGAAAAAAAAAAAAAACCCAAACCGCCAAAATTCTACTGTTAAATCTCCCTTCTATAAACAATAAATCTGGATCAAATGTGATCTGGCAGCATCTCTCTGAAAGTCTCCTCAAATGATTTTCTGTATACAGATTTAGGTTATCTACAAGTAACTTATGTTAGACACCACTAAGGTCAATACAGGCCACTATTTTCATTTTATGTTAATGCCAGTCTAATGCACATACTGTAAAAGGACCAAGACTAACTGCATCATCTGCAGGACACATCCTGTTTGTTGCTCTTTACTTTGGAATGGGGATGAAGAAAGTCAAGAGCAGGAGAAAAGAGCAAAAAAGAGCAAAGTGAGTTGAACACAAAAGAGCAGAATAAACAATAACAACATAAAGAGAAAGGTGTTAAAAGCAAGTGTTAGAGCATGTTCGAACAAAACAGGTACAAYGTATAAAAAACAGCTATGCCAAACTCCCAGTACCCCACTTGTAGCTTTGCATGTGTGTGTTTCCAAGACTTCCAACTATCCCGTTCACACTAGTATACCTATCTTTCCCCAARTCAGGGAACAGTCATCAAGTCCAAACAGTAAAATTCCTATTTTTCCTTTGCAAAATGATTAAATGGACAGAACTTTTTCCCAACTCCTTTGAAAAAAACAGAGTTTTCTAACAAGTCACTTCCCAGTCAATAAATGTGTGTGGAGGTGGGAATATGTTGCGCTATGACTCTTCTCCACTGTAGATCTCTCTAKCAGAAAACCAACTCACTCACCCCAGACACAAGCGCAACAGACTGCTGTATTTCACAGCTGCCAGATCCCTCCTATGTCACCTTAGAGCCATCACAACATCATAGGGCTCGCTCCATCTGAACGCATCCCAGCACTTGCCTTGGCACCACTCTCCTAGCCAAAACCTCCTCTGCCTTCCTATCTTACCCTTCCCAGTCCCCTCCAGTACGTCTCATCTACCCTGTTGCCACAGAGGAGCTGCTGCAAAGTACTAATTTAGCAGCAGAGTGCGAGCGTCACCTAAAAGGAGGTGCCCCAAGGACAGGCAAAGTTTACTGTGGGCTAGTTCTCYAGCACCAAGACTCCTTCAACACCACTCTGGTGACGATCAGAAAGAGCTCGGTATTAACCTTGCCAGAGCGTACCAACATGAATCTGAACCACTTATTGCAGTTGCTGTAGCATCACCAAAACCTGTATCTGCACAGAGGCTCCAACCCTGCCGCTGCTACAGTTGCTCACTTCCCCCCCGGGAATTGCAGTGCAGGCTTTCTGAAAAGAGGATGTCTCCTTCCAAGCCCAGTGGTGGTAGAAGAGACAAGTTCTACTGGTATAACTCATGACAGAGTGCATTTTTTTCCTGTCCTCATGAGGGGTTTACACCAGTGCTGCTACCTTGGAAGCCTGCCACYCACAAGCAGGTCAAACCCCTTAGTCTGGGCAAAGCCTCTCTCTATTGTTTTCTGCCTCATGAACAGACTGGTGCCTTCTTTGGTAACTACATGTATTTTTTGGAGGGTAGGGAGTCAGAAAACAATTGATCCGAATAAAGAGCTCTCCTTCACCATTGAAAGCTTACTGTATGCTTTACAAGATGAAATAATTTGGTCTGTGCAGGCTAGGAAACAATAGCCTCACTGTTGCACTGRTACCTTGCAAGTTATGTCCTCAAGTCACCCAAAGCAAACTGTGAGAGGGACTGCTCTACAGCTCAGATTCCCTTTAAATCTCTTAGCTAATGTCTTTTACCTCTCCAATTTTCCCTTTTCAGTAGAGGCATATGAATCAGTTGCTTCATAAAACCTRAATTCCTCCAAAAAAACAAAGTTATTTTCTCTCTTATGAGGCTGTACTCAATTCCCAGTAGTTTCTTACAAATATCCCTGACTTTTATTTTTTCTGTCAGGAAAAGATTTCTGGGATTTCTTAATAAAGAGATAAATAGAGAAGAACTGTGACTTAAAGAGGTTCAGTAAACGTAGAGCTTTGCCCTCTTTCTTTCCCAAATCACAATGAGAATCTGCTGATTTATTATAATGTGGGTAGAAAAAGGAGTGAACTTGAAATCAGCACTGCATTCAGTGCAGTATTTCCTTTATAGCAAAGAATGAAAAGTATTCCCAAACTTACAATAACCTTCCCATTCCTCCTTTTCGTTTACACAGGTTTGAGCTTAGTTACAGTGCTACAATATTAAAGATTCCATATACATCTTCATGTCTTAAGGCATAAGCCCACCTTTAGATGCCTAACATTAAGAAACATTTCCTAGAGGCAAGCTACTATGTAATATTCAGGACAATACTACTTGTACCCTCCTTCTTTGATCTGTCAAATAAAAGCTACCGACTGCAAGGAAAAAAAAAAAGTTAAACATTACACCACTTTCTTTTCCTTCCATGAACTATACTTATTTGCTCTCATTTTTATGGATCTTTTATATCATTACTGAAGTAGACAAACAGCTACTGGAAGCAGCCAAACAAACCACGTAAGATACAATGAAATGTTCAACACACATGTTCACCTTCAAGGTAAGACAAGAATAACAGAAAACCAGAAACCAAATTCTTTTCCCAGCTATGCTAAACAACTCCACTCCACTGAAGCCAAATGACTTTTAGTAAGTTTGCCCTAACGTAATTTGCTCCCTTGACACACAAAGGCGCAAATATTACTCCATCACTGAAAAACTGAACACCACGAACATCACCACAATACAACAGGAGCAGTTGATGATCTGCAAAATAGTGGAGAAAACTATTCAAGCATCAGAGAGAGTATAAGAAATGATCATTCCTCCACAGGGAGGTCCTTTCACAAGGAAAATCCTCAGAGGCTACAATCTACCTTACAGTCCAAACCTGTCTTACCTGTGTGAGTGAGCATGTGCCGCTGCAGGGAACTTGCCCATGGAAAGACTCGAGGACAGTAAGGACAGGGGATTTTTTGCAGGCAGTCTGAGTAAGCATTCCTCTTCCCTCTCAGCAGCTTATCTTCAGCAGTTTCCTTCTCATCCTCACTTGTTCCATTTCTGCCACTTTCTTCCTTGAAATTGTCAGTGGACTGCAGAAATGGGCTAAATTTATTAGTGTCTGTGGTAGCCAGCATCTTCTCTATGCTGGCAAATTCCCCACTTGACTCCAGATCCACACCACTGCTAAGTTTAGGCTTATTTTTTGTTCCTTTCTTCCTACCTCTTTTTTTAGCCAACCCAGCATCAGCAATGGGAGACTTTTCCGGATCACATGCCTGAGTCAGGTCACTGGGAAGGCTGGAGTCTTTCTGAACGGTAGTCGAGATTGTCACTTTTGCTTTGGCGTTCCCTGATTTATCACACCCAGTGGAGCTGCTCGCTGCCTTAGGACTGGTGTCTGCAGCCTCCGTTTTCAGCAAAGCGGGAGCAGAAGACACAGACGAAATGATCTGTGCAATAGAAGCCAGCGGTGGCAGCTCTTTAGTTACTGGAGGCTTTGGCAAGAGAGGTGGCGGTGGCTTAGGCCTCAAGGGTCTCAGCAAGGCAGAATTGCCAAGGAGAGCTGGGGAAATGATTGGGACAGTCAAATGCAATGAACCTTTCAGTGGCTGGGAATGTCTGACAGCCCTGTTTTTCTCTGGGTTCCCATTGGTTCCGAAGGCCAGTGGGCACTGCTGACAGTTATAGGCTTTATCACCACTCCCGGAAGAAGCCAGCTCTTGATTTCTGGCTTCACTTGGGACATCATCTTTATCTTTCTTCAGGGCTTTAGGGATGGACAGGTCAATGGGCTCCATAGAACAGTCATAGAGGGACATGGGAGAAGAGCCAAACAGGTTCTCCTGTTTCACCTGCACGGCACTCAGGTTTTTGTTCTTCTGAGAGAAATCTAAGGGCTCATCAAAATCCATTGGGAAGTTGCCCACAGGTTCAAGTTTGATGGGAACATGAGATGGTGTCCCAAGCAAGAAGCCATTTTGTGGCTCCAGGAAAGGCGTGATGGGCTTGCAGTCCATGTAAGTGCTGTCATCCAATAAAGGAGGGTCTGTCTGGCTCTCCTGAGCACTGCAGTCCACTGCCAAGATATAATTCTCAATCTCCCTTTCTTGCACATGCAAGTGTTGCTTGAGGATATGGTGAATGCAATTCCTCTTGGCTGAAAATGCAGTGCCACACTCCTTGCACTCAAATGGCTTCTTCTTTTGACAACCACTGTGTGTCCTCATGTGGATGCGGAGGGCCCGGTAATGCTTCAGGTCTTCACCACACAGCTTGCACACAGTATCTGGGGAGCAGAAGGCATCAACCATCTCTGCAGCATTGCTAGTGACATATTCAATGTTCTTCTCTATATCCTTCCTGGTCACTTTGAGGTGCTTCTTTCGCAGGTGCCTCTCGCAATTGGCTTTCACTGTGAATGGGTAGTGGCAGATTTTACATATGTAAGGCCTCTCCCCACTGTGCGTCCGCAGGTGCCGGATCAGTGCTGCCTTGTCAGCTGCAATGTAGTCACAGATGTTGCACTGGTATGGGGAAATACCCAAGTGAGAGCGGATGTGAGCYCTCAGGACACCAGAGAAGGCAAACACCTGGTCACAGAATCGGCACGGGTACAAGACTTTCCTCATAGTTGGGGCTTTCTTGTTTGCTGCCCCTGCAATGATGGCTTTGAGGTCCCCTTCTGTCACCTCCTGCTTGATCTTGGCTTCCACGCTCAGAGGTAGGAAAGCTTCAATGATGCTGTCCTGCTCCAGCTGTGTCTTCATCTCATGCTGAGTTAAAGGCTCTACTTTGGGTTGGAGGAGCAACTGTGAGGAAGGACTTGATTTGGCTCCTGGCTGAGGGAGGTGAGAGTTGGAGGAGGACTCCACCGAGTTCTTTATCAGCCTAAGAGGGGGTGGTGGGAGGCTTGGGCTGATGCAGCCAGGGGAGGCTTGCTGGGCACTGATGAGGGGAGGAGGCGTAGAGGTTGCGACGACTGTTCGTGGCGTTACTAAAGGCTTTGGCTTCAGCGGTGGCATATGCTTGAAAATGGACTGCACAGGAACAGAAGGTGCCTTAGAAAGTGGAGGAAGACTGATCTGAGGAGGAGCAGAAGAAGCCATCTTCAAGATCTGCTGAATGTCGGCCAGCTCAATAGCAGATTCATTGGAGATAGGTTTTACAACAATACTGCTGTCAGGCTGGATGATAAAACCCTTCTGGAACGGCTGCAGTGAGAGGAGCTTTATATTCTCTTTTGTAGGGGGAAGGACTGAAAACGACCCTCCCATAGAAGCAGCTTCCAGAGGAGAGAGGCTGAGCAGGCCGGCATTGCCAGGTTCCTGAGGTAGGTTACTCTTCAGTGCTCTGAGCCGCATTTCTTGGACCTCGTCTTGTGTATCGTCCTCCTGCTTGACAGGTTTGATGTCTTTGGTGTACTGTAGGCCCAAGGATGCCATGAAGGCTTTCTGGTCTGGGTTCTCACTGGATGGGGTTGCGGACTGTGGCTTGTGCTTGTCTTTTCCCTGATCCACTACGTGGGTTTCGGTGTGCAGTTTGAGTGCTGATAGCATGGGGAATGCCTTGTTACACATCTCACAAATAAATCGATGAAATTCGCTGATGCACCTTCGCAAATTTGTTTCGCACCAGACCTACAAGATACGCAAAAATAAGGTAGTCAGCCTTAATATTTGGACATCTCAAACTACCAAAGATGTCACATGCTGCTGCAGCTGAAGAAAACAGCTTCACTSTGTCCTTTATTGCCCAAGTTAAGGAGTTCAGAGAAATCACCAGCCATCTGGCTTGGAGGTGGGCATTTGTTCCATAACTTTCCGCTAGCTGAGTTGTGTATCTAAACTGATTCTCCAAAAGTTCCTTTCTGTAGGGACAAACACCTTCAGAGGGCTATGCAGAGTCCTATTCAAATACGTTTCTGCCCCGCACTGCCCTTTCAGAAATCTCTCTTTCCTCACTGACAGGACAGGAGCCTCAGCAGACTGTCCAACTAGCTTCAGTAAGTTGGACAATATGACTATCTTCTTTAGAAACTAGAAGGAAAGCAAACAGAAGCATCTGAGAAAGCAAAATGAATCAAAAATAACTCTCCCAAAAAACAAATCAAAAGCAAAGCCAAAACCATACAGGCTTCTGGTTAGTGAAGTCTACTTACACTTCTTCGCACAAAAAAACACTAATCTTCATAAATAGATTTTATACCTGTTCCTGAAAACAACCAATGCTGTAGGTACACGTTAGCCAGATAGCTTATATGCTGTAAAAGTTCTGCATCAAAGCAGAGCACAAGTGATAATTATTGAGGCCTTGTTAGGATCTCTATATGCCCTACACAGTTTGTTCAGACACTTTGCAGGTCTTGTCTCACAGTGCAAGYAGAATTATATTACAAAAAAGAAAAGCAACAACATTTAGCCTTTAATGGCTGCCATTAATTACAAATGAAACAAAACCAAGCTGTCAAAAAATGTCTTCTCTTTTCCTGAGTATATATGTTTTTCATCAGAATTCTGCAATAGTTACAAAATGACTTATATGCTCTCCTATATCAGTGAAAAGATTCAGGTGTATCACACTGCAGCCAGAAGAGCTAGAAATAATGCTTTAATTCAAGAATAAKAAGAAAAGAGCAATTTCTGAATAAGAATAGTCCCAATGGACTGCATTGGTTTTTGTGTTTGTTTTGAATAATCAGTAAGCCATTTCATCCAGATTCATAATAACTAAAGCAGGCAAGRTTCTACAAATCAAGGGAGGAACAATATCATCCAGTACAGAACTTTACAGTCCCCAAATATACTTACAGACTGCCTTTCCTGCCTTGCCCCAATCACTTCCCCACAAAGATGCAAAACCTTAAGACCTTGTGTGTATGTAGTGGAAAGGTGTTTGGGGCACAGATCTGTGAAGTGGTCATCTCTAAGGAAGTCACCATACAGTAAGTAAGGCGACTTCCCAAAGTTTGCTGATAAAATCTTTCATACCACAACTACATCCTGGCTACAATAAATTAAAATAAATAATGCCTTCCCTACTTTAGATGTACAATGCTTTGGGGAATTAGGGAATTAATGGGCAGGCTGGAATGGGCAAGGATCTAACGGACATCTTCCTTTAAAATATTTTTATAGACCTCTACAACAATAGCTATCCACTAGGATGCTGAAAAAAAAAAACTCTCAAACACTCAACAGATGAAAAAAGAAAAAAAGGAGGGAAATGTTTGAAGCTTAGGCAGACACTACCATAGTACTAACACTATGTGCTTTCTGCAGAATATTCTATACCTAGGCTCTGCCTCACCTAAGACAAATCTTCTGATGAATTCAGAAGACATGCACTGTTATCATCTGGTATCTTAAAATTGTTAAAAAGAAAGAGTACCTGAGAAATGCGGGGGAACTTCCTACAGGAGAAGTCCGTGAATCCCAAATCATGGAAGCCTGCCGGGATCGAAGGATTGTTCTGAATGAACGGCTTTCCCATGGGGTCTCTGGGAAGCTGCTTGTGGATAACTGCATTATGGCGCAGTAAGCCCCGATGAGTACGAAAGGTAATACAACAAATGTCACACCTGGAAAGGAAAGGAATAAAGTGACTTACTGACTGCTTCAAGTTTAAGAACATCTTTCTTGCATTAGGCCAGCCTCCTACCTCTCACCCCATGATACCAGGAACCTGCTAAATACAAAACAGAGCCACAGCGTGTCAAAAACCTGTTGCCACAGAAAGGCCGTTTTATTCACAGACACGACACTTTTTACCAGTTTCTAGCTATTAAGTTCATTGGAAGTTCAAAGAATACAGCACAGGAGAACTGAACATCACACAGGGGCAGACAGTGAAATAAGAGCTGAGACTGCAGCGTTTCGACAATCTTCCCACTTTTTGACGTAAAATACTTCATTGGCTTTGCATCTTTTCATTTTCCTGAACTTTTACTAAAAATTATTATTAAAATAAAGACATTAAAAAAACCCTCAGTGATAGGGAAAGGCTAAATCAGACCTAAATTGCAAGCAGCTTCAAAAGTGTAAACACTGCCTTTTTAAATCACTTTGCAAAACATGCTACTGCACACAACTCAAATAATACCTTGGTACGCATTTGCTTCAAATGCTTATACTGTATTTTCCCTTCCATAAACTTTCACTGATGTTTCTTAAAGCTGTTACGAGTAGCATACTTTCTTTAAAAGAAACAAAACGTGCTCTTTTCTCTTTTTTTCCCTCTTGAGAGGGAGGCAGGCCAGAGGACGAACACCTGAAACAAGTTCAACRTTTCTGATGCTTTTATAGTCCCTTCACAGCCAGCGCGTCCCAAAGACGAATGCAGCAGCAATGTCTTTTCATATCCACACCTTATGGCTATGATTTCTTGCGTTTCAAGTTGCTCCCAACAAGCGGCACACAATTTCACTCAAAACAGGTCCTTGTGGCCATGGCCCCGATTTGTAACCAAAGCACGGGTTTCACCGAAGCAGAGACCAGGGAGTGTTGACGCAGTTTGATTTTGTCAGTGAGGACTGYTCGCACCAGGAGTTTTTCACATGTCCGCGCTGCCTCCCGCCTTTCGCCCTCCCCACGCCGCCTTTGCCCTCCGCTTCAAGGAAAAGGACATGTGTCTACTCATTAACAAAACATCCTGCAATTAGAAACGTCTTCTGACAAAATCCTGAAACAACCCCCTCCCTGTCCTGTCCCTAACAAACTCCCATTGTTGTTCTTTTTATCACTACATAAACTTCCACAGGCCTTTTTTTTAATTCCCTGAAAATGAAGAGATAACCAAGGCGCTCACAAAGCCACTGCGCTCATAGTCCCCGAGTGGTGAAAGACACAAGTGTGAAGTATATGTAACACTGCCTTTGTTATCACGGTACACAGAAGGCTGGGACATARATATTATGCTCTGCAGCTTTAATCTGCTTTATCTCCCCTGTCAATTCGCTTGCATCCTACCTTTATAATTACTGCCAGCATACTGCCTGCGTTGCATTAAATACAGAACCAAAGCCATTTACAAAGCAAATGTTTGCTTAAAGAGATCTGCTAAATGTGACGGCAATCTTTGGTCACGGTAGGGGAATGCCAGGAGGCAGCGCTCGCTCGGTGTCAGGATCCGCGGCTCTCCCCCAGCCAGCTCGGCGGTACCCGGCCCGCGACGCAGCGCCGTCATCCTCAGCGCGCGGATCGACACCGCGCGCAAGGGACGCRGCAACCCTGCCGCCGAGCCCGGCCTCGCGCCGCCGCTCGTTACTTGCGTGGCGGTCGAGTCGAGAGGCGCCTCAGCCGCAGGTACGCTTGCTTCTGCAGGCAACGCGTGCGCTGCAGAGGCGGCGAAGGCCCGAAACACGTTTCGCCGYGCCATCAGCCGAACGCGGGCGAGCGCCGTGCCTGTAAGCCAACAAGGCAGCCGTGACGCACGCCGAGCACCCGCCCTGACCAGCACGGGGCTTTAAAAACAGTTTCTTAGAGAGACAGCGCASGGGCCGACGGCTCACGTTATCCCTGCTGCTTCCATATTCTTCGACAGCTAAAATTAACGCGCTGACTGCGCCGCGAAGGGACGCGGCCGCCCCCGGGCACCGGCCGCAGTCCCCACAGGATTCGGGCCGAGCGGGAGCCGGGGCTCCTCGGGCAAGCGGCCCCTCGCGCCCACGCCGCCCGTCTTCAGGGCCGGGGTGGGTCTGGAGCGCACCTCCATGGAGGGCTCCCGCCGAAGGCGGCGCTTGAGGGCCGCGCTTTCGGAGCGGAGACCCGCGGGGGAGTCCTTCACCACACCCCTGTGCCAAGGCGACACGGCGCCCGCGAGGCAGCAAAAATCTGCGAAAAAACACCTCTTGCATGGTGTTTTCCATGCACGGGGAATCCCTCCCCCCCAAAACCGAAAAAGGAATTCAAGGAATTCTTCTGGGAAAAGGAATACGTATTTTTCCATCTTTTATAATGCACAGGATTAAACATCCCTATCTTCTTCTCTTCCCTTTTTAGCCTTCTCTTCTTTTTTCCCTTGTTGGAAAGGTGAACGGAAGAAGCAAGAGCGCCTGCTCTTTCAAGATACAGGCATTTCAGGGAACATAAATTCGTTGCAGCGTAGGGGCTCACCGGCCGGGCGACGGGCGCAGAGCCGCGCGCCCACCGCCCCGCGCTGCAGGCGCTTCCACCCCGCCGTGGGAGCGCAGAGCTCGGCAGGGAGCCCTGCCCTCCACCTCCAGCACCGAGGGAGCCCGCGTTTCCTCCGAGTAACGTTTCACGAGCTCTGAATACTACTAGCAGCGCGGATACAGACAGGCGTGCGAACCGACACCAGGGAAAGCCTACGGGCACTGAACTTCAAAACCCAACTAGCTCCAGCAAGCAGCGAGTTATATTGACAAACGCTCGTATTAATTTCAGATGGAACAAACTGTCCAGACTAACAACTGGAAACTTAAAAATACACATATATTTTTTTAAGGAAGCCTAACAATCGTCCTGCTTTGCCACCAGTGTTATCTTCCATCCTTAAATAGTAACCGTATCGACAACTTTTTTTAAAAAAAAATCTAGAAACACAGTCGAGGACGCAAAAGAGACAGGAATCCTAAGTGATGCGACCATGTTTTTCATCTTCCTTAAGTCCTTTTCAAAAAGCTGTTATATAAACATGGAAATTCTGAAAATCCCAGTGTATCAAATAAAGCAACTGGAACATATGGTAATACTTTGCTCATGATGAACTTAAAAAACAAAAAGCCCCTCTCCTTACAATTTCACAAGTCTGCCCGTGCATAGTGCCAAGTCAAACACGGATGGTACGACTCAGAAAACAGAGACGGGAACAGGTTCTGAGGGGGTTGGCAGGAGAGGCAGAGCAATGCCTCACCACCTGAGCAGAAATAAAAGCCCTGTACTTGCAAGGTAACTTTCCAGATGTACTAACAAAAAAAAAAAAAAAAAAAAAAAAAAAAAAAAAGAACAGCTGCTGTATTATCACGCGATAGCTAGTGTTGCCCAGAATTTCCCATTTTCCTATAAATGTGATCACAGAGCAGAGAGAAGAGAGCTGTTCGGTTCCAAACACAGAGATTCAATTATATGCAAAAAGGAAAAACTGCAGTTAACAGCTCAGGCTGTTTTTAAAATGAGCTTCACTCTCAAATGATTTTTCCCTTGTACATTCATACCTATACAAGGTAAACGTGGTACTAGGATTCTGGCTCCCACGCAGAGGGGTAGAAAACAAGTGGGTGAGAAAACAAAACTGATAAAACACAAAAGCAGATCCGTAATATAACTGTGCAATGACAGTGCAATGACCAGGCTGACCTTGGTGCTTAGTCCACATATTACACCAGATGAGTCTGTTTAATTATTACTATACT
>NW_028186868.1:1856831-1929839 GCF_003343005.1 Rhea americana
AAAAAAAAAAAAAAAAAAAAAAAAAGTAGATAAGGCATCTATGTAAAAACACATCATTAAAAAGCTTTCTATTAGGAGTAAGCTAATATTTTTGAAATCTGAAATACTAATTAAGATATAAAAGCACTTTAAAATGCTCTAAGAAATACTCAATCCTTTGTGTAGCTTGCTCAAGAGGCAAGCCAGGTTTTACTACACTTAGGACAAGCAGCACCTATGCAAGAAAAGTATATACAAGCAATGCCTGTTCTTTTGCATTATACTTTCCTCTGAGTCAATTCCAATTTGTCAGCAATGCAAATTATCTTTATTTTTAGAAAAAAAGACAAAGAAAAGAAATGACATTTTGGAGAGGAAATTCACAGCCAAACCTTAAGCAAAATTAATCAGTCTTGACTTTGATTAAGGATAATGCAGTCAAACAGCAAGGCTTCTAATGTGATCCTTCTAAATTTTATACTTCACTAGGCAAGAGTCTTCATATACCAAATATTTATATCTACCATTCTGTTACCAACAGATTAAATATACCTTGTGCTCTGCTCTACCTGGGACTCAGGATAGGAAAGTGATACTTAACATTCTCAAATTTATATATCTGAACCTGACCAAACCTGAAATTTTCACACATGCAGCTCACCAAGACCACAGTGCTGGAATTGTGGAAGTTAGTATAGAAAAATAATGTTCATTTCTAGGTCTTATCTAAATAATAAAAAAAAAAAAGTGGCATCATTTTGTTCATTTCCAGTCCGTGCTCTTTAGCATGTTCTGCAGACAGAACCAAAGGCAACAAGGCAAGGATGAACCACACAGCGATGTTAAATCATCAAACTCCTCCCACCATGCATAAATTTCCACTGTCATTGTTATTATCCTGCTTTCTGTCTCACATCATTTGTGCAATTAATGTAGCTCTCCTTAAGACCATTGAAAATCTCATGTTAAACTAAACAAAATAAAATAAATAAAAACAACAACAAAGAAACCGAAGCAGAAAGAAATGGGCAATTCCCTCCAGCTGAACTTCTGCCCGCACGGCACCACGGCAGGGAGCAGTACCCTGGGCTTGTCCCCAGTACTCAGCACTGCACAGAAGGCTCATGGGGAAGGGGAGATGCAGGAAGGGCAGTTTTCAACATAAGGGCTTTCATCACCTAGGAAGCAAAATTAACAAGCTACAAACATATTCCCCTTCAGGAGGGGTTTGCTTTACTTCTCTCTCAGGGGAAGGTGGAGGAAGGGAGATGGAGAAGAGCAAATTGGTTTCTGCTCCTGTGCAACCCCACCCAGCTCCAGATACTCATCTCCTTTTGGACAAAAAAAAATCCTTCCCAGCCTCCAACCCCACCTCCGGGAAATAACGCCCAACAGCTGCACTCATCTCTCCCACTCGCTGCTGTGGACGAGCGATGGGAGAGCCGCGAGGGCAGGCGGCCCAGCAGCGCGCTGAGCAAAGCCCCCGCCAAGCACGGGCACAGGCACAGGAGCACGAGCGCGGCGGGCTGCGGAGAGCGCGGAGGGGCTGCGGCGCGTGAGCCAGCACAGGAGGATTTCCACGCAGGCTGCTTCAGGGAGTCGCCAAAGGTGGGCTTTGTAAACCCTCCTTCCCTCCCTCCCTCCCACCTCCTCGCTGGCAGTCCGACTCTCCTGTCGCCCCGTCCCGTTGCTCCCTTTAATCCTCTCCCTCAGAGGAGCCACCCTTGGGTGCAGCCAGGGCTGAAACCACTGCACCAGACCTATTTATAGAGGAATGCTTAGCCTGGGCACGAGGCTACGTGCGCTCCAAAAGCGGCACTTCGGTCCGGGCAAGAAAAGTACTGCGCAGGAGCCGGGGCGGCTCGCATACAAGCCGGGGTGATGCGGTGCTTCAGAAAGCTGCCAGCTGGCGTGCTGCAGAGACCGAGCGAGCACAGGTGTGTCACGACTCCCACAGCCAGCGCCACTCAGGTGAAGTGCACTGCTAGGTGATTTGAAAAAAAACCTAAATATAAGGCACAAGTCGTTCTTGGAACAACTATCGATCTACGTCATCTTTTGACTTTCTTCTCCGTGTGCGAGCAAAGAAATCGGAAAAGAAGATTTCACTTTTTCATAACAATATGATGAATTGTTTGCACCAGCAACAACATAGCACTGCCAGATTTTAATACCTCCGCCCCAGCGGCATAGTAGCTTACTCTACCATTTATTTCAACACAACAAACATGTAACTAAGATCAAACAAAGGGAAAACGGGAGATGGTCCACAGACGCTTGCACAAATGAAGTAGTTCGTCTTCTCGTAATGACCTTTTTACTTAATAAAAGTTTAAAAAAACATAACTGTCAGAAACTTGTTGAACAAAATCAGAGAGCGAGAGCTGAAACTCAACATAAATRACAATCAAATGTTTAACAAATAGGGCAAGTGTACCTGGAAAGAAAAACACAGCCAGCACTGTATTCTATAGCTACAAAAACTCCAAGCTGCCTAGTGTCCAAAATTAAAGCGACTGTTTGCACATATAAATTCAAAGGGACTTTCTAGTACTCTTTGGGGGTAAAAAAAAAAAAAAAAAAGTTAAGTTCTTCCTGCCTCTAGCATGTCTTTCTAATGCAGAAGCCAAGTATTCGTGTAGTTATTAAAGTACTGGGAAGAGTTAAAGAACAGATCTATTTCCATCATGTTAAAAAATAAAAGTATCCACTTTTCACCAASTCTGTTGTTTATCCTATAACCATCTCCTGAGGACCACAGGGTTCAAATACAGGTGCAGCTGAATCTGGACTGAACACGCCTGCCCTYATCTACACTCACAGGTAAGCTATGCTCCGCACGTGGACGTGACTGCTAACACAACATGCAGTGGCCACCACCTCTGAGAGAGGGTGCATGTAAGCAAGCTGGTCATCAGGATCARACAGGCACACTAATAACCCATTTGGGGTCAGCCCTCTTTCCCTSCTGTATTCCCTGCTACAAGAAGCTCTTCTCTAGAGACAGCTTTGCATTTTACCCACTTTCTATTCTTGTAACCAAGCTCAGATATTCAACACCATGTGATGCACCACACAGTTTCACACGAGCGTCACCCCGAGTCCATTCACTATCTGACATTTCTGCCCAGCCACTCTGGATTCCCAGTCTCCCAGCACAATAAGCCCCTGATGTGAGCTGACCACCTCTAGGTCGGAGTTGGACTCACTCTGCTCTTCACATATTTCCCATCTYTCTTCTTTGAGCAGAAACTCCAAAAATGCACTTAGACTGCAGTTCTCATGTGGTTTTGCAAGCCAGCACAAAGACAGATGCTCATCCCTCTCATTTTACTTCTCCATTTTATGTGCTCAGTAAAAGGATGCATTCACCAACTTGGTTGCATATGCTCTCCTTTGYCTTAACATTACGAGTTACTTTCTACCATGACTTACTTTTCTCATACTATTTTACCAGAGCTGAACTTCATTGCCACCAGCTGGCTCACTGAATTGCTCCTAGATTGAAAACACTGCCAACAAAGATCTAGATTCAGTTCCTAGTTTTTATCAGCAAGACACAGAGCGCACAATTTTCAGAGCAGAACCCAGCAGGAGAGTCAGCAAACTGGCAACATCACACAACTGACCCTCTTGCACCTCTGCCCTTGGCTACACCAAGTCTTCTAGCAGTTACTGTGTTAGCACTTGATAACTCTAGCAGTTCTTCCGTAAAATATGCTTGTTGGTACAATCTAAAAGAATGACTAAGAAAGGGAAGTATCAGGATTTTTGCCAAAACCAAAGGTCAGGAGGTCCATGAACATGCCTATGCTGAGTGTTTTATACCCATCTCCCAGTATTTGACAATTGTGTGGAATACAACAACTTCAGAACTATCCAGCTGCATCAAATAATGCAAGTTTCATATTTTGAAGTGCTAACTAGGATTCAGACCTGCCTCCAGCGTAGGGCTACAAAGATGATCAGAGGGCTGGAGCATCTGCCCTATGAGGAACAGCTGCGAGAGCTGGGCCTCTTCAGCCTGGGGAAGAGAAGACTGAGAGGGGATCTTATCAATGTGTACAAGTACCTGAAGGGAGGGTGTCAAGGSGATGGGGACAAACTCTTTTCAGTTGACCCGTGTGACAGGACAAGAGGCAATGGGTAGAAATTGAAGCACAGGAAGTTCCGCCTGAACGTGAGGGGGAATTTCTTCACTCTGAGAGTGAGGGAGCACTGGCAGAGGTTTCCCAGAGAGGTTGTGGAGTCTCCTTCTCTGGAGATCTTCAAGGCCCTCCTGGATGCAACCCTGTCTAACATGCTGTAGGTGACCCTGCTGAGCAGGGAGGTTGGACTAGCTGATCTCCAGAGGTCCCTTCCAACCTTACTGATTCTATGATTCNCTGGGGAAGAGAAGACTGAGAGGGGATCTTATCAATGTGTACAAGTACCTGAAGGGAGGGTGTCAAGGGGATGGGGACAAACTCTTTTCAGTTGACCCGTGTGACAGGACAAGAGGCAATGGGTAGAAATTGAAGCACAGGCAGTTCCGCCTGAACGTGAGGGGGAATTTCTTCACTCTGAGAGTGAGGGAGCACTGGCAGAGGTTGCCCAGAGAGGTTGTGGAGTCTCCTTCTCTGGCGACCTTCAAGGCCCACCTGGATGCAAGCCTGTCTACCATGCTGTAGGTGACCCTGCTGAGCAGGGAGGTTGGACTAGCTGATCTCCAGAGGTCCCTTCCAACCTTACTGATTCTATGATTCTATGTGCACAATGATGGTTGCACTAGAAAAGTAGTATGAAATTTCATAATGCTGCATGAAGATTACTTGTAACTCATAYTGCAAGTTGCTTCCAGTAATAGAGTCAACTACTTGGAAAAAACTTCCTCTCCCTACCATGAACCTTTAGTTTTGGTTGACAAGTAGTACAAATTGCATACCACATTTGGTTTTCAAATGCATTCACTCTCTCAGTTTTGCAATGTCACTAACTTCCACCCATAGCTTCCTACAAAATGCTGATGGGGCCAGAAAGTAATACACTTCACAAAAATGAAGTCAGCAGGATTACGCCGTACTAAATAAACGAGGAATCTGAGACACAAGGAGGGAAAGTGAATTCCTGAAGTTGCTTAAGTAGGCAGTAGCAAAAACAGGAAAGAAACTTCAGGGGGTTTTTTGGCTGGGAGCTTTTTTTTTTTTTTTTTTAACGTCGTGTATTTATGTACTTTTGCTCAGTTACATTGCCTCTCTGCACATGCTTCAGTCTTAAAATGCTCTTTTCTATTAATGGTAATGATAATCATCTTGGTACACTTAAATTAACACTAATTTATTTCTTTGACTATTTTATCTCCCAGTTGCTGATATATAGAACTGTCATGAACAACAGTAACTGTTGTTAAATTGTTAAAATTCTAAGTAGCTGGAATTATTTTGACTCAAAACCCACTTCCTTTTGACTTAAATGAGACTGCCCATGTGCATTGGCTAAGATGACTAAGGCTGTGATGTAGGCCCACGTGTCTTACAGCATCGCACCACCTGACACCATGCAGTGAGGAATGGGGATGTGGTGGCTAAGTGGGGAGCATGCTGACCAACCTCACTGAATCGCAAGTTGCACATGGCATCTTGCAAAACAATTTGCCCTCATTTAGGGCATTCAAATTGTTCACTTTTCTTCTGAGTGAAGCTGTATAACACCAGGACACAAGAGCAGCACTTTCCACCAGGGAGTGTTTTCAGAAACAAGAGTGGTTATCCTTGCAAAACTGGAGGCAGAAGACAAGAAGCACCAACAGTCAGGGTGTCCTGATACTTTCCACTCTAGCACCTGAATTTTTCTGTTGCTATGTGTCTGCCAACTTAACTGTTAAGAACAACAGCTTTCCATGGTGGCATTCAACTTCAAGCCAATCTGACTTTACAAGTTTCAGCAAAATTTGGGTAAGCTTCTTTTGAAGAACAAGGTAGACTGCAAGTGGCTTTTGGTTTTCTTTCTTTTGAAATTCTACRGAAGCACATTATCCTGGGGCAAGAGAACTGTTTTTGCTGTCCTTGTGAAAATATGCCCAGGATTTGGCAAGTTACAAAGCTTAATATATTAAATCAGTGTTTGAACACGCTCAGTAAAAACTTCATCCACCTTGAATCCACTCATGACAGTAGGCAGTTACTGGCACCRGTTACTAAGCCAGCTCAGGGACTGAGGCAGTCTCTTTCACACTCCTCAATAACTGTTTTATTCCTGTCTGCTAGGCTCCTATAAAAAAAAAAATTAGCAAAACCAAATCATGTCATTAAAAGCMATGTCCTGGTGAATGAAATATGCTCAAGAAGTCCCCTGAACACTCACTAAGATACCAGCTTTTACCTCGTTTGAAACCGTACATGCTATCCTTGCTGAGAGTCGACGTCTCTAAGAAAGGTGATAAATGCAATGTTACCAACACTTCCCTCCCCTCCTCAGGAAGATACAYGGGCATGAGAAGTAGAAGAAACATCTCCCTGATGCTGCGAGGGAGGAAAAAATAAAAACCTGTGCTGGAGAAAGCCTTGTGGAGGAGGGGAGAGAGGAAGTGTAAAAGGTATGCTTTGTTGCAGTGAAACCAACGGAGGAATGCTCCRGTGCACATACTTTGCTAAAAGCCACACGTTTTCCTTTAAGCCTGTTCCATTGTACTTGCCAAAGGAAAGAGGAGAAACCTCACAGAGCGCCTCGGGAGGCCTCTCCTCAGGAAATCCTTACGTCTCCTTTCCTAGGGCTGCTGGTGTTGCTCCGAGCTGCCTGTCAGGCGACCTTTACAAGCACATTACCATGTTTGACAGCAACCCGGAGCCACAAAAACTTTCCAGAGAAGTTATCCCGCTCCGTGAGGTTTCTCGTTTTCCCTGCTGGCTGCGCAGCAGCGTTGCAGGGCTCTGCTAATTATATCAACGCTCGGATACAAACTCACCAAAATAGACGGTGTCCGGAGGCCCCCGGCTGCGGGGAACTGGCCGTCTTCTTCCCGCAGGCCAGGTAGGGAGGCGAAGGGCTTGGGAAAGCCCGGCTGTGCCACCTCCCGCAGCCAAGGGGGACGGCAGAGGACCCCGCTGGGGCCAGCCAACGTCCCTAATGAGGGTGCCCGTCCCAGGGCTGCAGAGGGACGGGGACCAGCCGGGGGGTTAACACCATGAAGGATCCCGGACACGGCAGCAGCAGCAGCGTATTGTTACCCTGACAAAGGGCCCTAGGAYGGCCCCCAAGGGCAAGGGCAGCTCTTACCCTAATTAAGAGACAAAGAGGCACGATTCGGGGATTTTACAGAATCAAGAGATCCCCTCCCAAGCGGGGAGCCCCCTTGGCACAATCGCTGGATTAAGTATTGTTCGCTCTGCCCCACGCGACAATGAGGTGCTCCCGGCTCCGGCCTCTCCGGGAGAAGGCAGCGCTCCGGAGGACAATGCGCGACGCCTTTTCATCCGKCTCTGAACAGCGAACCCTGAGATCTGAAGCTGTTCATTTGACAGTATCTGGAAGGGCAAAGGCCCACCCTGGAAATTAGCTGCTCACATACCGATCCGGGGGCCACCAGGCGTTACCGTGTCTGCTTCTTCAAAGAGGGGGGCCGGGACACACAGCCGCCCCGCGAGGGAGAGGCTGTATTTGCACAACAGCACTACAATGGCAGGATTAAAGGACCACAGCGAAGCTCCTGCATCCCCTGCCACTTTGCTGCTGGCTGGGGATGCAACCCCGAAGGCAGGGCGGCAGCGCTGTCAAGGCAATACACATCTGTGCGCTGCACAGGCGCTTTCTATCCTAACAAACAGGGGAGCGCACAGGAGGCGGACGTCTGCCTGGTGGCGCGGCATGCCTAGGCTGACAGAGCATCGCTTATTTTTGCTCAGACAAAACAGGCTGTGTTGGGGTACCCAAAGCGGTAGCTGCAAACCCACCTGCCAGAAGCAGACCGTGAGGCTCTGGAGTGCACGACATCCGATCCCTGCCGCACACAAGTCCTGATCAAGGGACTCTACATTATTTTTAATTGTAAAAAAGACTGAGTATATTTTGCTCCCTGCCCTGTGGTCATAACACAGTTGCTATATTTTTTTTTTTTATGATTTAAGGAAAGTTCTTACTTCTCATTTTTTTACAATAAGGAAACACCAAGATTTGATGAAAACCTTCTAACATTTTCCAGTTTGCTCTCCCACCACAAACACACCCATACGTACATGCCTCCTGTTCTAATACTGTAGCAAAATTTTCTCTTTCTGTCACCTCCTTCACTCAAAAAAAAATTACCCAGAAGTCTCACCAAGAGGATTCATTTCAGTTGCATTAAAACCACATTAACTTAGGATTGAAAATGCTGCACAACATTCAGCCTGTTTTGTTGAATCCTACAAACGAACCCGGAATTACAGCCTCCAGCTGCCAAGGATTTCCACCTCCTACCTCTTTTTGTGACGAAAGAGTCACCTTAACAACAGCACAGACTACTCTGCTTACCAGAGGATTTTCTCCTAGGTTGGGCCAAGCAGACAGTGTCATTTGACTTGTCTAGACTAGGACAAAAGGTGTGTTTTAAACCAGATAGGCAGGGCAGATTGAATACGAACATGTTAGCTGACCAGGGAGAGCCTTGTTCTCTTGTCAAGCTCCCTTGTTTTGCCCTGTCTCCACTGACATGTCTTAAATTGCTAACGCAAACATTTGATAAAATCCCCCTTACCATCGTCTAGACAAGCCCGTAAAGACATCCGAGCATCCCAGCACCGCCCTTAACTCATGCCCACAGAGCCTGACAATCATGGTTTCAATTTAGAGACGCTTTTCGGTCCTCATTGCTCAACACAACCGTGGGTAGCAAAATCCATTTCAGGAGAACGTTATCCAAAAGCAAGCCTCCTAATAAAGAGTTGTGCAAGAGTGTGAATAGTGTGTTTCTGCAGGCAACCTCTTTCTGCCTTGCAGCAGCAGAGTATAATGCTGCCAAGCGAGAAGGATATCTGTTCTGGTATCTTTATCCATCACTGAAAGCAAGAGAACCCAGCTGTCTGCTCAGCTTCACGGTGTATAGACTCACAAAGAGATTCTCTCTTCACAAAAGCTCAAAAATGAGGCTGACACCGGGCTAAGCAGAGTATGACAACCACTTTCTCTAAAGTATATTGTATGGAAACAATTTCTCAGCTTCCCTTTCATTGGAGTTGTGGAGCTCTATCAGAAAACTTTTTGAGTTTTGCTCTACCACGAAAATATACTCTATTTACTTCAGAAACAGCAAATCTCATCTGATTAACTGCCATTTGCTGGACTTACTTTAGGAAAGAGCTCTCCAATTCTTTTTTTTTTTTTCCCCAAGAATGGTTTTACATATAATTTCTATGGTTCTCTGAAAAAAAAATGTTTAAGTCTAGCTCTGCTCCATCTCATTCTACTAAGAAAATATTTTCAGGAAAAGAATGTTGACACTTCAAGATGCTGAATTCTGAACCCTTCCAAAAAGATCACTAAATAGCCCAAACTCCTAAAATAAGATTAAAACACAGACAAGCTTGTGCACAGGGAGAAACTAATTTTCTTAAATTGCAGCTCTTCTACATGTTTAAATTGGAGTTGGAGCATACTGTTTCTGTCTTCATGTATCTGGCTCTACTTTTTCTTACAGTAAAAACTAGGAAATAAAGAAGTATCAGGAGTCCCAGGAGCAGTTACCTGAACCAGAACAAAAAGCCCAAGCACCTTCCCAAACAATTAATAACTAATTTTTCCTTGTTAAGAGAAACTAGTTTAAGCTAAAATCCAGAATATTCCCTATCCTCAACAGATTGAAAAGCATAACACATTTTACTGCAAGGCTGGAAACAGAAATTCATCTATCCTCACTCACTCACATGACAAACAACCAAACTTTTATGTCCAGCCTTCTAGCTCTATCCAGCCCCAGGCAGAAAATCACATAGGTTGGTACTCAAATACTTCTATAAAGTTTCTCATCATGTTTTACGCATGTTGAAATTCTGTGATGCTCACATTTTTACAGTCTTATGTAACTACTGAGATGCACTTGGGGAAAAAGAAAGGGTGCTCCCATTTCCTCCAAAAACATATGCAGCTTCTAGCTGGCAAGATTTCCTGTATTTACAAAAAGCATTAAAATCAAGCCTAATAGCACCCTGGTGACACAAGACAAGGCAGAAACATCTTTAAAACTGTTTAAAATCGCAAATGGGGTCATTCAACAGGTCCGAGCAGAGCTTCCTTCTCTCCTCCTCCCCAGCAGGCTCCCTCAGGCCATCTGGTGACCAGAAATGCTCTAAGGCCTATTTCTTACCTCAGCGAGTTATCTGGATGTGTCTCCATGTGGGACTCCAGTCCATACTTGCAAAAAAAATCTTTGAAACACACTGGACAATGATAAACTTCCTCCTCAGCCTTCTTATCCCCTTCACCGGATTGAGAGTCCTCAACAACCTTCAGAGAGAGGGAAGAAAAAAAAATCATTAAAGTGAATTTTAAGCAACAAACCAAATGCACATTCTATTCAGAGTCCTCTTAAAAATGAAGTAGCTTTGCTGCAGGCTATCAGAAATGACTTCATTTCGGCAAGAGAGAGAGGGTGAGTGAGAGAGACTGCGTGTGTGTAAGAATATGCACAGCAGAGATGGAGGCTCCAAAAGAGATAAAAGTGTTTAGCTAAGTCATGGATACTTCGGTTCTAATAAGAAACTGTGATTTGAACAAACCTGCATGTTTACATACCACTAAACCAGCATCCCTCCCCCTTCAGAAAGCCAGGCAGGCTGTCAGCCTAAATTATTTATGCCACTGAGTTACTGCCAACTACTAACTCGAGCAGTCCATGGAAAAGCAGTGAACTTCTGCACATTTTCTACAGCCCTCTTCTGATTACAGGAAGAAAAACATGGACAGAAACGAGAGATGTTGAACTTAATTCAGTTGCTACTACTTCGCCATTTAAAGATTGCAAGTTGAAAGAATAAACTCGGCAGCTGCCGTAAATTTTATATAAATGACTGAAATGCAACAGAATATTTCATAAACAAAACCCTACCCTTCAAATAAGTATCTTCTGGTTATTTCTGCATCTCTAATAATGCAGGATTATGCTACTACTAAAGTGAAATACACTATAGTGTTTTTGTTCTCCAGATCAAAAAAATAAAAATGCAAAAATCTAAATCATTGCTGCTTTTGAAGTAAACACTGTTTTTTGAAAGTTCAAACTGCTATCTTGCAAGACTACTTTAATTAAACAGGAAAAAAAAAACTAGGGGAAAAGCTGCAGTGCAGAATAAACAGTTCATCCTCTCCTCATCCAATGTTAACTATGCAATATAAAACTTAGGATTTAAAAATTTAAACAATAATTAAAAAGTCTGTAATTCTTGTGAGGTCTGAAATTAGAAATTTGTTTTCTACCTCAGAACACACTGTTAGTTACACAGCAAAAAACAGTATCTTGAAACATACAGGACTGCAAAAAGACCACATTTTTTGTATTTCTATGCCATCTGCATAAATACAACCACTGAAAGTTTAGGAGGTAGGCAGGAAAGTCTTTCGTTTCGTGCTCTGTAAAGAACCTTTTTTGCAGGTGTCCTTTCCTCTCTGTCTGTCTCAGCATCTTGACTAAGCTTCCGTTTAGACGATAATCGCCGGCGCTTCAGAGGAGATGGGGGAGTCGTACTCGCTGTGCTGTTCGGGTCCTTCTCGTGAATCTTCATGTGCCTGAGCAGGAGGGGGAAGGAAACAGTCTTTCAGCATGCACATGAGGGCTCAAAAGTCCACGTATGTTTTAGTCCCTACGCTCGCTGCCTCCCGGCCCCACGTGCACCACACACATCACGCCACAGCCCAGTGTGGTAGCCTAATAGTAACAAAAAACCAGCAGCTTAGCATCCACTCCTCTCAATGCAAAGAAGTGCCTAGTCTTCAGTTTGCTCTCCTCTTCTTATTTCAGACAGTACCCCAAATGGATCAGTAAAAAACAATCCGTCACAGCAGCACTTCCTAAATACTCTTAGCCTTTTCCTTCTTAACACAGCATATTGGTGCACCCTCGAATCCCATTTCAACTAAAACTTGGAAATTTGAGGTCAAGGTGCATCTGGTAACACTGCTAAGCTGCAGCAAGTATCGCTTGCAAACTCCATACTGCCAAAACATGTTTACAAACCCCCAACACCAATGTAACAACTATGCTTTGTCACATAAAGAAAAGGAAAAGGGGAACAAAGGTTCTGTAGGATGCACTCATACGTCTTCAAAAAGTTTTAAGTTCTATAAATGCAAGTCGTTGTGTTCCTAAACAGCAGCAGATAGACTGATACAAATCTAGCATGTTTCTTTGGTTCTTGGATGTGAAATGAGGGACAAAACGGCCCAATCTCATGAATGTCTGTATACCTGATCCACTTGCCTCTCAGTTTTCCATTTTTGCAGTCTGAGGAAGATACCTTTCATCTAACTGAATGGAACTGGAGGGGGGTATCGTTCCCATGCTGTTCCTTTTGAGTATTCAAAGTTCAGGTGGTATTTTGCTCCCCCCCGCCCCAAACAGATGTAGGGCTTTTACTCCTTTTTTACCCTTCCAGTTTATAGCACTCAAGTGCTTATTGGGGGGAGGGGGGAAATCAAACTTAGGCTACCACATCTCTCAAGTGGAATGGAAATTTTTGCTTCTAACATTGAAGAATCGGAGTGCAGGAATGCAGGGGACAGTTTATCCACAGGACTGACTTCAAAGCAGCACAAGGGAGACAATGTTAATGGCATTTGGTCATGCTCCTTCAGAAGTCACACCACCAAGACTATGTCATTTAACTTGACTGTTCGCTATCATATTCAAACATGAGAGAATGTTGTAATCTAGATGAGTCTTGTATGTCCTCATAACTGCCCGAGTGTTATGACATAAATCAATTTTAGTTTTGGATGCCAAGGCCATGATGCTTCAAGATAACACATGGACCAAACTGACCCACGGTCAGACTCTCCTGAAGCCACTGGGGGACATGCTAGCTGTGCCTATCTGTCACACCGGGGAGTTCAAAGAGGAGAGAGCATCTGCGTGTGCCTGGCAGGACAGATGCTGAATTTGTCTTGACCTCTTTCCCCATCAAGCACTTGGCTTGGACCAAAAGGAAGCTTTAACCTTAGAGGATTTGGCTCTCTCCAGGTTATAAAGGACACAGGGAGTGGTCAGAGGGCTGATGCAGCCTCAGAAGTGCTGTGCACTCCCCTTCCTTAGCCTTGTGGTAGCCTCATAACACTATAAACCAACAGTGACTGATTTATTTGCATAAAGCTAAGCTACCTTGGTTTGCAAAATCTACAAGCAAGTTATCTACAGGTACTGTGGCTTGCCACCTTCCAGGCTCTCTTTCACTGTCTTTATTCTTTTCTTTCCTTAGTATTTTTTTTTCTCTGCCTATGGCACTGCTCTAACTTCTCATGCTAGCCAAGCCAACCCCCGAGCTTTCTGTGGATGAGAAATCAACAGCGTTAAGAGTAGTTGCCTGTATTCATGCAAGAATAACAAAAAAGAAACCAGTCTATTTGTTCAAAGGACTTCTATGCACAATAGCTGAAGATGAACTTGAAAAGCAAGTGGGAACAACAGTAAGCCAAAAACGTAGTATCCAGTTGCACAAGCAAAGCAAATCCTGGAAGGTGGGGTTTGAGTTTTTTTGGTTTTGTTTTTGGTAAACTGCTTTCCAAGTTGTGATGAGCTCTTGTGCCTATGCCTGTCTGTCCTCTCCACCCCAGACACAGACAGACACACAAGGCCTGCATGCTTAACCTTCTGGCAGTTTGGCTGATGCATAGCTAACATTGTTTGGCCGGTTACTCTTCAGAGAGCTAGAGAGCGAAAGCAGTCAAGCAAAAATCACATTCACCCAGAAAACAAACAAATAAACAAAAATCTCCTTCCATACAGTAAGTGTGGGACTTTTTGTTTCTGTGTTCTGTTAAAGATTCCTTTCTGTCACTAACAAGCATACAAAATTCCTGTTCAGTAGCTACCCATGCAAAACAGCTTCCTTAGGGCTAGGTTCTTTCCTCCTGCTGTTTTCCCATCTGTTTAACTCCGCTTGTTTCAGTGGTGCTGCTCCTCCTTGAGAGGGGTGCGATGGCACATCCACAGTTTACAAACAGGAGAAACAGTGGAGATTTCCAAGCTCGTGTCAGCCTGGCCTGGCACCTCTGCATGGCATGACATAATGCATGCAAACACCCTGGCTCCTGCAAGTCCCCAAAGCAGTTCGTCCAGCCACATCTGCAATGTAATATATGCTAAGAAGGCAGAGTTTGTTAATTCAGGTGCAGCATGACAGTGCTGGTGCTGTGCTACATTTGGTGGCAGCCACTAACTCTCCCTGCTGCGTTCCCATGCACGCTTCTGCCGTGCCCTGCGCCAGAGCAGCACCCCTGCCCACTGCAAGGAATGTGGGAATCTCTTCATGTTTCAGCCTTGCACATTTGAAAGGAAGTGGCCTGAGCTATTGAACTATAAACAGGAAGACACTCCATCTGCACCTTTGACTTTTACTGTGTAGGTCAAATATCACAGACACTATGATAGCCCTCTGCATGCAATTATTAAGAGGGAAAAAAAAAAAAACAAAAAGCCAACCCCGAAACCAAAGCACCAAGTTCCACAGTACTCAAGGAGAGTTGCAGCCTGTCCACATTACAGGGAGCAGGTTTATTCCTTTGACAGGTTAAGCAAGTTTCACTACATCAAGTCAAGGGTGGAGAGGAAAGAGATTACTAGAGCTACAACCCAAGATAAGTGGGAAGATAAAGGAAAACAGTACAAAGGACAGACACAATCTTCACCTCTCTCTTTTACTTTGCAATAGGGATGCCATTCTGCCTTGRGAAAACATTTATCACTCAGCTTGGCTTGAACAGCAGCAGATGCCAAGCGGCATCCACGTCTACCATGTTTTCTTTAAAAGTTAAACAGTCCCTTCACCAGGGCTCTTTTTGTTTAAAAAGCTTCCTAATTAAAGGAGGGTAGGGGGAAACAACAGTATTTGTGTTGCCTTACCCGCCTTTAGAAGATTTTTGCCTCGATTAGATCTCACATGTATCACTAAAAATGCAGGAACAAAGCTGTGCTTAAAAGTTGTTTTCCCATTGTGACTACAATGACATATTTTGGCCTGACAACACTGGCGTATTTTGAATATGAAAGTCAGGATCWTAAGTTGGCCTGGCTTTCAGCATCTGCTGTGATAAAGGAAACTGATACGAGTCTTCAATTCTGAAAAGCAAAGATAAACTCTCAGCATTTTAAATGTGAAGGAAAAAAAAAAGAGCAAAATAAGAGAGATTCACAGGAAAGCTGATGTTAAGCCACAGATCCAGGTTACAATAACACGTGCCAAGCAGCTCTTAAGTGACGACAACTTCAGCTCAGAAGAAAGCCAGAGCCACAGCTAATGGAACGTTGCTTTCTTCTAAATTAAATCAATTACCTGTGGCTCTGAGCCATCCTACAGAGCAACACAAATAACAGCGAAGGAGTGAGGGAATGCATAAAGTCCTCCTGAAATTCGTACTTCATATGGAGGCTATTAGTCTCCCCAGCATGCATGCATGCAGATATGCATAGCCTTGGACAGCACTGAAGATGGGACACTAAAATGCAACTAGGATTAACAGCATAAAATGAAGGAAGTAAAAATGGAAGCTGAATACTAGGGATGACTCCTTAGCCCTTAAGTGCTAGTCAGTCTTGATTAATCTCTCAGAGAAAGCGGTGGAACTCTATTTAAGTTGAGACTAGACACTGTGCCAGAAGAGGAATTTGCAAAGAATAATCCTAAAACGAAAAGAGGAAGTTAAGTCTTTTCCCAACAAGGTCTGTTCCACCTCTAAACTGAACTCTCATGTTTAAGAATTGCTATGCAAAAAATGCATATAACTTGCTACACGCTATGCTTTTTGCAGCACAGCTGTACATGAAAAAGCTCTCCTTTCATTCTCTTCCCATCCTCTCATAAAAAGAATTTCACAGGTGAGCCAACAGGATCCAACTGTGCTATGACTATGTGCCAGTCAGGCCTCTAACAAAATGCCATTTTTCAACTGCTTTACTAGTTTATTCCATCCTCTTTACRAGAATCCTCTTCCTCTTCTGCTACAACTCTCCTCTTCCCTCCAATGGTCATGAGAACACAGCGACAAAGATCACACTGCACAAGAATTGCCCCAGCTTCTCTTTTTTTGGCTTTTGCTTTTTTTTTTAAAAACAGATAGGCAGAAACACACACAGAATATGATTTCATAAGGGTGAACAGTTACAAGTGAAGAACACTTCACTACTTTTCATTGAAGAGGAGACTTTTGTAAAAATAAACAAATACTGAACTCAAGTGCCTTATTCCTTTTTCCCTGTTGGATGGTGGTTTATCAATGCCTAAGGGAGGCGCCTCATGGCAGAAGGGGGAACAAATCAAAAAATGTGTATCCTACTGCACTGATATGTAGCTTTTACTGGTCACATCCCAGTCTGAATTGCATCTCCAGAAAGGCTGCAGTCTTTTCTTAATGCAGAGGGGATTTGCATGTTGATCATATAAGCTTTCTGGAGGTCTTGAGGCAGGGCAGCCTACAGCATCATTGCCAAAGCCGGAACGTGGGAAGATTTTGACTGGCTGGCTCAAAGCTAGACCTAGGAGTCAGATGCATCTTGAGACAGGCAACTGCAAAACGCAGCTGCTCCCAGCTCCTGGGTCCCACTGAATTATGAACAAATCCCAGAGGCCCTGCTTTGCATGCGGATCAGTTGTTCAGCACCATTTTGTCTCTCAGAGAAGCAGCATCCCTCAGCATGAGTGGGAATCGCTCACCTCTAACTCCAGGAGGAAGAAAGCACCTTAGCAGCCCAGGCTGCCATGGCTGCTGACTTGCTCCCCATCCCTAAGAGAGATGGGGGCTGCCWGGCTCAGCAGCCAGGGCAAAAGCAATGTAAGGAACAAAACGGCAGTTTCCATAGCCTCTGAGCACAGTCCAGGGTTCAAGTCTCTCCTCTCTAACTTCAGCAGCACAAGCACTGCTGGCTTTCAGTCAAGGGAGCTTTATGCCAGGTAGGTTTGATGAGGAGGAGCATGACAAGAGGGGGAGCAGCAAGCAAATTCACTGAGGCCCCGTTGGGAAAGTCCCAGGATCTAAATCAAGATTAATTCTTGAGTGCAGGATTCAGTGAGTGTATAAACACCCTCCTCCTCCCTCACATCTCCACTCCTGTGGAAACACAGTTGGAAGGCCAACAAATCTGAGCATYATCGGTTCAGAGAGATCACTTGACAGGATCAGGTTTGGGTTCTGACTTCATATCCCACATATTATTCTAAGTTTCTTCACTTTACCACTAGATGTGCCCTATACTCTGCTGTACTTCCACACAGCTGTTTCTCATTGCCATCATGATTTCTGAGCAGTCTGATGCAGAATTCAAGCRGATGATACTCATACATCTTATAGCTATCTGAAGACAGGAGCAAGTCACACATCCATTTAGAGACTAAGAATAAAAAACTAGAGCCTTCTATGCTTTACCTTATTTATGATATATTTTAATAAAGAGCTACCAGGCTAGTCTCAGGAGGACTGAGCTGCTCTGATGCCCTAAGGGCAACTTAGCTGACACAATTGCTTTACCTATTCCATGTTTTCTTCCCTGGCATCTTTCACTTAATACTCCTATTTTCAAATAAAAGTAAGTAGTTTCCCAAGAATCAATGTATTTTCAATAATCCTGGGAAACAGAAGACTTAAGGGGGGAATCTTATCAATGTGTATAAGTATCCGAAGGAGGGTGTCAAGGGGACGGGGACAAACTCTTTTCAGTTGACCCGTGTGACAGGACAAGAGGCAATGGGCAGAAATTGAAGCACAGGAAGTTCCACCTGGCTGTGGGGGGGGGTTTCTTCACTGTGAGAGAGACAGAGCACTGGCACAGGTTGCCCAGAGAGGTTGTGGAGTCTCCTTCTCTGGAGATYTTCAAAGCCTGTGGGGATGCAACCCTGTCTAACATGCTCTAGGTGACCCTGCTGAGCAGGGAGGTTGGACTAGATGATCTCCAGAGGTCCCTTCCAACCTTACTGATTCTATGATTCTATGAATCCACAGTAAAGAGCATATTTATCACTCAAAACATGAGAAAACATTTCAGTATAAAAAATGTCTGCTTTGTCTAAGCTTCAACTTTGTACCACCATATCAGATCTAGCGAGTTCAAGATGCATGCAAGAAATGTTGAAATTCAGTTCATTATATTTTTTCAGGCCCCATGTAATGAAAAATAGCTCACATTRTAAGAGAGGACAGCCTTCAAAATTATGATGGTCTGTCTCTTTTGAGAGACACATCAAGGCTGCATCACCTTTGTCACTGTTTCATTCTGCTTAGCAAATCTTGCTTCAGCCTAACTGATCTAGAAATGCAGGAAAAACACACAGAACTCCTCTTCATCACTTCTGCCATTTGACATGCTTGAGAAGCACATTCTGAACAAACATAAAGTAAAGCAGCAGCATTTTCAGGAGCAATCACTTAATATACTGCTGCCAACTCTCTTAGAGAGTCTCGTGAATATGACTGGAACTGAAGTCCAAAGTACAGTAACATTATACCCTTGGGTTAAAGAGTTTAGTCAGTTGTTTGTTTGTTAAAACATGTAGAGAATCTGTATCGACAATGTACTTCCAGTACTAATTACCAACAGCAGCCACTTAAGAGAGCAATTCACCCAGCCCTTGCTAGCTGCAATCAGAAACCAAAAAGATGCAGGTAATTTTGCAAATCAGACATGATCCGTATTTGGAAGAGCTTCTGTTTGTCTGCTCTTATTGACTTGTCTGCTATTTGTAGCCTCAAAAAAAAAAAAAACAAAAAAAAACAAACCCCAAAAAACCAAAAAGGAGACTGACAGGCACGCACACTTCACAGCAAGTCAGCAAACATTCCAAGACCAAGAAGCCAACATTTTGGGATATGCCCTCTTACAACTGTGGAGAAATCTCAAAACAGATCTCAAGTACCACCGAACATTCTAGTGGCACGCAGTGATTAATGCTAGCAAGGGATAAACAAAGAGAAGCTGCGCAGCAAGGCAACTCTACTGCTAAGCTAATAAGAAAGCCACTGTAATTAATACAGTGAAGTGATCCCATCAGAAGAGCAGGGTGGGACAAATACGTCTTGGGAAGGATCAGATTGGAAAGAGCTGACTCATTTTGGCCGCATGTCTGCATCCAGGCAAAGCAGAAGATCCTCAAGCCTGTGCAGCCTGTGCCTGAGCCGGTGTCACCTTGCCAGCATAGCCACCCAGCCTGAAAGCCTCACGGCGGCCCAGCATGAATCAGCCCCCTGCACCGCAGGGGCGTCACGGCCCCCTCCATGATGCTCTGCAAATCGCCACCTCCTGCGGTACCCTGCAGATGCGCCTTAAGKGTCCCTGAAAGCGTGCAGCAGGCTGCTGCCTTGCCTGTCTCCCTCCTGTGCAATGAGGCTTACCCYTCCAAGCCCAAATTACCTTACAGTGGGGTGGCAGACAGCATCATTAGAATGACATCAACATTATTATTTAGATCCACCAAGGCTACCTGAGTGCTCTGAGGCTGTGAAAGCCACCTGTGATTATGTTCAAGTGACAACTCAAATTCCTTTCCAGTGCTACCAGGGTAGCTTGCAAATTTAACCAGTCTCACACAGCTGCCAATACATGATACCTAAGGATACATGATACAGACACATGCACACAAACCATTTTGTATTTTTGTCCTAGAACAAAAATTTGCTTTGCTGTGGATGTTACAAGCTGTTAGCCTGAGTGAGAAGAAAGACAGTGACATACAAATCCAAARGGGGGAGCAGGGATAGAGTACCCTTTCTGAATAATTATGCTGTATTCACAGATATTCAAGCAACTACTTGCTACACAGAATCAACAAGTTCAAACAAGCTTAGATTGATACAGTTGCATTGCCATCTTAGCTCSAAGTTATCCCTGTTCTCTACCAGAAGTGGTGTCAGAGCACCTCGAAGGAAAAGGAGACAAATATTTGCCTGATGATGCTGTGACAGGGAAGTGATTCAAAACATGCCTCCAAAGCAAAGCTTCCCAAAGGACAGGAAAAGAAAGCATTCATTTGCAGTTCTCATCAAATCTTGCATAAGAGATGACAAAAGAGCACAGAAAGGCAATATGAACTTCCCAGTATCACTTCATCAAACCTCCTGCATGCAGTTTGCAGCAGATTCAGAGGGGACCCAAATTAACAGTGCCAAATACTGAACGGAGACCTCTATGCCATTAAGACACTGTTAAATAAGGGACAGCTTAGAAGAAACATCTTTCTGAGTCTCCTGTGATTCTTTAAGCCTCGAGAGAAAGGTTTATTAACAATAGTAAAATTAAGCAGAGATAGTATTTTTAAAAGTGTACCAAAAATCTGGCTGAGGACTTTCTGGGTTGCTATTTTCTTTCATCTTTTTGGCAACTTGTGGTTTTCAGGCACCTCCTTTAGTTATCACAGTATATAAGTTTAGCCAATGACTTTGCAGTTGATTTCTTAGGAGACTTCATTTTAAAAGAAAAGGAAGTGTTATTAGATGGTGAGGACAGTTAAAGCCATTTTAAATTTTAGCATCAGGAGGAAAAAAGAAAAAAAAAAGAGAGAGAGAGAAGGGATGTTAGAAGGGAAAAAAAGTTTTATTCTTAAGAGTAAACATGGTTGAAGTCATCCCAGGTATGTCCTGTCTCTCCCCAAAACCTCACCCCTTAACAACCAAGCAAACATAACCCTCAGCTTCTTCCCAGAAACCAGGCAGAGCCCTAATGCAGTTGCTGCCCTGTCACACTCTGCTGTTGAGCAATACTGATGGCACACGGTGCAGAACAACTTGCTGCGTCACACAGCTCAAGGAGGAAAAAACAGACAGCCAGAGCAACGCTGGGGATGCTGCGCAGATGGTGCTGACCACCCTCCCCTGCCCCCCGGCGCGCGCACGCACACAAAGGAAGCTGCACCAGATAACAAAAGCTCATCTTCGTTAGAGCAGGGTCTCCGCGTTCCCCTGATAGCCGCAGTTGCCAAGTGACTCGAGGGGCAAGGAAGTAAGGGTTATCGCTGCACACACTGCTTCTACAAACTTTTCCCGGTGCCGAGGTCTGCATCCCAGTAGGAGAAGTTTTCACGTGTTTAGACCATTTCCTCTCCTGTTCCTGAACATGTGGTCCTGCTTCCTCACCAACCGTGATCTCACAGCATCCCCTATCCGAGCAGCAAAGCGCTAGGAAAAGGTTTCACGTCTCGTTACATGTCTGTTTAGTCAAGTGTAGTGGGGGCAAACAGAGTCCCAGCATGACTCGCGCTGCTTTACAGGAATCAACAGAAATCGCTGAGGAATACAGGGAGTTTGGGAACTTCCGCCCTAGAACAAAATTAATTTCAGTGCAGTCCCTCACAAATACGGATTATCTCACTCTCATCACCTTCAGTCTGAAGCCCAGGAAGACTACAAATTTAGATAACTCGATGCTGAAAACAAACCMTACAGAAGTTGTTTGCCTCCTCTGTTTTAAGAAAGCTTTCCACATGAAGCACTGGAGAGTTGGCTCTGAAGACTTGCTAAAAATCACTGAGAGTGTTTGAAAAACTTTAGCTAGGAGAACAATTTGGAGAAGTCAAAATACCAAAAAATGCCCTCGAGGAAGACAAAGCAGTATTTGTATGTTTKGTGCTATTTACCAATTGTATAATGGCACTGACGGTTTATAGCACACATCTTTGCTGAAGCTGTGTATCATGCAAGTTAAGCATCACAGCTCAAAAATCTGAGTGAAAGGCCCTGGCTAAGCCCAGATGCCAAGATCCCTCCCTTTTTTAAAAAAAAAAAAGCCAGAAAAAGTTTCCCTAAAAACTGAAAATCTACCATTAATGAACAGCCTGCTTCCAAAAGAAAGGAGAAAAGAAAAACAAACRCTGACCCCGAGAGGGGGTACCTTCTGCAGTTTGCTGGTTCCAGCATGCTGAACGGGAACAGGTTGAGCAGGTTAGATACTGGGGTGAAGGGAGAGAAAAGGTAAAGGTAGGAGACCTACATTAAAGGTAGAACGACAGCAACCACAAGTGCAGTTTGAGATAGGTTTCTTCCTCATTCTCTTTAGGACTTGGCTTCAGAGTCTTTTCAGACAACAGTCAGATCAAATGCACGCTCATTACAGAAGCGATGCAAGTGCTTCTGCTTTGCATGTACAAAGCRCTACGTGGAGATAACCTTAACATACAAACCTTCTCAGCAATCAGCATTTTCTACACAGAATCACCCAGCTGAAGCACAGGTAAGAATATAAACCACCAACTTAAATGTCAGCAACACTACACATCGCATGTTAACCTCCAGAGCTAACATCTCTTATGAGAATCACACAATGTCAKGATTATGGCAAAAGACTAAAAGCACCTCAGCTCCCCGCAAAGACAACCTGAATTTTCTAGTGTCTGMTCAGCTAAGGCCTGTATTTATTTTGTAGTTCTTTAAGTTGGGAAGGGGAGATATATCCCTGGGAACACTAACCCTCTAAAGGAGGTGATGTTCCTGCAAGGGTACTTAGGCAGAAAGATCAAGGTCTCACACAGCCATGTGCTCTGCGACGAGAGTCTAATCTGTCAAGTGGCTTGTGCTCATTTGAACTGTGACATGGGTAACAAAGCAGCACTAAGCTATGCTGAATACACTCTGTTACACGGAGATTTATGTTATTGCCCGTGAGGAGGGTGGTATTACGCTGCTATGTCAGGCCATCTTCCCCTTGGCACAATCCACACCAGAAACCTCAATTTCCTGAGAGCAGGGCATCCCTTTTATCATTTCCAGAAAACAAAAAAACCTCACCCCAYAACCTGACAATGTACAAGATGAGTTTAGGTATTCTTTAAAGCAACACACACAAAAATYAAGGCCTCGAAAGCACACTGAACTCTTTCTTATGTTTAGGTATCGAAAAGCTCTGGAGATGCAAGCACAATGCTGCTCATTGTGTACGCTTCAGCTCCCAAGAACAATGGAGCTAATTAAGGTCAGCATATAAATCTCAGCTCTGCACTTCCTTGCTTCTCTTGATTCTAATCAGACCTCAGCATTAGTGTTTTTGTGTTAACTTCCTTTGCTGCTCTGTGATGATAACTGAAGGGGGATACTGTCCAAGGCTACAAGCAGCATATAACATGCCTGATATTGTGGCATCTACCTTACAGCTCTTATGGCTCACAGGGAGGAGTACTGTGACACAAGAGCTCCTTTAGAGTCTCTTATAGCTCAAGGTATCCTTGGACGACTTTTCTGGAGCACCCTATTTGTGACCTGGGAAAAAGGGCTGGTATAAAGTCCTTACGAAAGGTGAACAATTTACTCAGCAATGGTGAGACAGACAAAAGTGCCTGTCTGTGATCAGTAAAAATATTTTCTTTTTTCTAATTCTCATCAAAGACCTAGAAGAACAGACTCTAACTGCTATACTGTTGCTGAAAAATGCTGACCTTTTCTTTTATCTTCTTCAAAAGATGAAGATCTCAGCAGGATACTCACCAGTTAACTCTGGATATATCTGCTGCTGGGAGGGAGATARAAGAATCTCTCCATCCATTTCCCCAACTTTACAAATTGCAATAGTGAAAATGTAAGAAACAGATTTTAATTGCAAAGAAAACCAAAATAGGCATCACATCTCAGCTATCTCCTACAACTACAGTCACCTGCTCCTAGRAACAGAAATTAGTCCTCTGAGTTAATTATCCCTGCTCAAGAATTAGGGCACTTGCATTTGCTGAAGCTTATCTTTCGCTAGCAAGCTGAAAGTGGCCAAATCATCCCCTTGTATAAGGAATGCATTTGAAAGCCTTTATGTCCTGCTTCTTCACATTTAAGAGCACTGTCCAACTCCATTGAAATAAAAGCTCCTCATGAGATGAGTGAAGAGAGATTTTTATTCTGCAAGACAATAAAAGATGGCCTTCTCACACACGCAAAGTGTCAAATCATTTTCAGTGTGGAAAGTTCCTTGGGTATTTGTTTTTASCTTCACAATCTTATATTTTCAGTTTTCCAAAACTGCCCAAAAYTTAGTGCCAGATTTCTACTTGGGCAACCTCACAAGCCTCCAGAAATCAAATCATGTTACAATAAAGCAGTTTCTTTCCCCTCCTGGAAAAAAGAAATAGTTCTTCATTGCATTTGGCTATGCTCTGCCTCCAAAAATTCCCATCTCGAGCAATGCCAGAGTACATGTGCTAGACTGCAGAGATCCCATTTGTACTTATAGGCTGGGCATTGTTACTACATTGCACCCTACAAAGAACAGACAACTTATTGGAAGCAGGCCAAGGCCATAAATAACACAAGAAAATCACAGGTGGAATGCAGGGAAAGGAGGCTTTAGCAGGAACTTGAGGTCAGTCTSCATAGTGGATATTTGCAAAGTCACAGGCAGCCTAGATGCATTTCTGCCCATGAAATGCAGATACATGTTAAAGAGAGCGGGGAAATAATTAAAGCATATGTATGTCAACCTTCAAGCCCTTATGGGGATCCAACATTCATCTCCCAGCCACTATGTTACAATCTTCACCAAGTGTACACTCTTCATTTGCTAGTTTAGATGGCCTGCTGAAACATCCAATTTTAGTGGGTTACACTTTAACAGCACACGCATTTTCTATCTTTCTTAAAAAACAAAACCACATTCGGAAACATATACACACACATATAAAAAATTTTAAAAGTCTTAATTTGAGTAGCAGAAAAGCACTATATCCTGATAACAAAACAACTGTTTTTCTTTCCACAGCTTATTAAAAAAAAAAAAAAAAAGTTGGGAAAAATTATCTAACATTGAAAATAAGACTGAGAATGAAAGTGCCTTCTTAATTAAAAGAAGAAATACCTTCTTTGATAGGACCCTTTGTAAGCATGCTTCAAAGCATAGCTTCTGCAATCCAGATCTTCCAATTTGAGTTTCAAAGAGTTCTGCATGTGGTTGTTGCATGTGGTGTTTTGCATGTGCCAGAAAAAAAAAAGGGAAAGAAAGAAGAAAAAAAAAACACCAAAACTTTCAGACCTATTCCTGAGATAGTATATAAGCAGTTTACAATTACATAAGTAGGATGTAAATGAAAACCTATTATGAATAATTTTACTGGAGAGAAATGGGAGAAGGAACTAGGGAAAAAAAAAGAAGGTAGAAACCTGTGAGGTTTTGGTTTCATATGAAACACTTCAGTTAATTTGCATTGTGACACTTAYGGACCACCCAGAGAACATCAGCCACAGACACTGGAACTTAAATTTACTGAACTGGGGAAGTTGTTGTTCAAATACATGTATTATCCTCTTATTCTTTCCAAACTTGCCACGGAGCCTTTAATAGCCACCCATTGGAAACTGGAGGGAACATTTCTCACCTCCCTTCCGGCATTTAGGTATTTGTATCCTATTAACATTTTGAAGCTGCATGGAGAACATGTCTTTGACAGTGAAGAAAACGAGATTTTAAAGTCACAGACCATCCTTACTCACAGAAATGGAAAAGGAGCTGCTGGTAAAGTCTCCTACCCTGYAGAAATCTGTTTTGGAGCAAGTGGATGCAACTCTCTCACCTGAAGTCTGATGCATGTTCTATCAAGGTAAAAGACAGCAAAACAATCTTTTCTCTCCCTTAAGATTGCTTGCTAAAAATGTACCAACCATCATCAACAAAACCCACAGCAGCACATTAACACTTCTGTCCGCATTCTAGAGAGATGCAGGGGCGGAGGAGGTGTAGAAAGAAGCTTGCAACTCTGTTTGATGGCAGTCGAGACCCAAAAGAGTTCCTTGGAGCTGGCATCATTCATAGCTCAACTCACCACACAGCAACAGTGACAGCACAGACAGAAAGCCTTTTGTAATCTCAATTCACTGATTGGAGACATTTCTTTGGAAATTCCCAGTTCCTTTTGTGCTACAGAAAACCCTTTATAGACACACGCGCTCTTTCCATATACTTTATGTTCCTTCTRGTACTCTGAGAACATTCAACTTTAATTTACTGCAACTAAGAGAAAGCTATAGAGTCCATGTACCTAGAATAAAAGTGTGAGGATTAGCATGTCCTAAATAGTGATAGTCTTATGTACTGATCACCTCAGTGCTATTCCAATTAGAGGAACTTTGAACTCAGTTACTACGATCTAACTCCTTCCTCTAAATTCCTAAAAATTCACAAGAAAACAAGCCCACTCAAACTCTCAAAACAGTCTCCAATATTGGATGGCTTTGGATGTTCTTTCCAGGTCTGCTCAACAAACAAACACACCATTCTCTCCGTTCTCCTACTCCTGAGCAACTTGTATCTCTGATACAGACCCTAGACACTGATGGATCTCTCAACTACTGTACGAGACTGCCAAAACCCTCCTCAAGCAGGAGAAGCAGCACTGACACTGAGGTAGTTAGGCTGGTGGCATACTTAGAAGAATGAGAAAACCAGCTTTTCTTGCTGGATGCTGGGCACTCTCCAGAGACCTTTGCTGCAAACAGCAACTGTCCCTGCAGGAGTCTCCAAAGTAGAGTTCCATTCCTGAGCAGTCTGGCAGCTGGGACAAAATGCAAGTTTTCTGAGATAAGATTCCCCATTGAAAATCCTGGCCAAGACTCACCCCGGTCTGAAAGGGAAGCAGGTTTTAACCTCCTTTTCTGAATGGTGCTGCACAAGAGGACCTTCCCTCTCCACCCCTCTGCTATGCCCATTCAACTTGACTTGCTGAAAAGGAGCCAAGGAGCACAACAAAAAGAAACAGAACTTTATGTGAGAAGCTATGACTCATTTACAAATGAAGTGTTGCATGTATTGTGAGAGGCAGGAAAAGCAGCATCAATTTATCAGGTAAAGAGTACATGCAGTAGTTCAGCACAGCTAGTCTAATTCAGAGAAGAGCTAGGCAGAAAACAATGTTCCCACTCTACAAAAAGCCCTGYGATTGCAAAAATATTTCTGCCATTATGTGAAAGAGTAATAAATACAAGTTTTGGAGGGTTTTATTTCCTCCACTAATTTAAAAAGTGAAGCAGAGAAAAAAATACCTTCTATGTTGATTACAGGCACTTAAAGAATGTAAGAAAACTGGTATTTTCTTACCCAAAAAGTAACCTGAACTTGTCTCCTTCCCTCCTGTCAGCAGCATATCTAATGACCAGGCTATCATGAGGTGGGAAAATGCATCAGAAATTTCATCCTCTTCTGGAACTGTTATAAGTACTCCTAAAGCACAATATTTCCCTTGACAAAACCGTTTCATTGGGTATTCTCCCCAAAAGGTCTAATGATAAAAGTGTAGGTTAAAAAAAAATGCACAGACAGTTAAGAATTAGAATGAAGTAGAGGAGAAGAAAGAAGAGGATGTACATAACACGTATACATTCTCCCCCCCATTCAGAGGCTGGCAGATTAACTTCTCCCTCACTCCTCTCCTCTGCACTGAATGTCTTTAAGGTAAAGATGTAAAGAATCTTGCAGGACATTCACGAGATATGTTTATTCTTTAGCAGATCATTCACAATGTTATGCTAAACTCACAACTTCTCCAACCATCCACTCTCTGCAATGCTCCAGGGAGACTACTACTCTGACTACTGGGAGGACATGAGAAGTCTTGCTCTTTTCTGTTTTTGGCATGTATGTGTACAAGAGCRGAGAAAGATGGACTTGTATTACCATGCTCCTCGGCTATCTGATGCTGAAGAACAGACCCGGTGCCACCACAAACGAGACTGGTGGGAGCTGCACACAAGGCAGGACTTGGCAAGCAAGGCCTTGCTCTTGGATCCAGGACAGCAGTAGCTTTGAACCTGAAGTGAAAGTATGGATTCATCCACAGCATTGACAAGTCATGGGACCTGATGCTACAGCTAGGTTTGAGGTGTCTACATAAGAATTTATTTCAGACCACCTTAGACTAGAAATACCTGTTTCTGAAGGAGGTATCCAGTGGGCAAAATGAATATCTTCCTTCAGAGTGCGTCACAGCACCAGATAAGGAATTTCATTTCACTTTGCATTTATTCTCATCTGCCTACTTGCACATTCATGCTCTCTCTGCTTCAGCTGTAGGATTCACTTTTATATTTTATCATAGCAATAAGAAAATTATTCACTGCAAAAAAAATGGCAGCACAATCCTGTCAACCACTACCCTCCTTTAGTAAAACTACCCTATTTCAATAGGCTACAACATTCCACTAAGGTGCTGCAATGTGTGTCCACGCAAGGAGGACTTTTAAAGAGCAAACACAAACACCTGTCAGACAGAAAGAACCTTAATTGGAATCTTTTCCTTGCATGAACAAAGGTCCTTTTTAATGTCTTCAGTAAATACAGCATTCCATCCTGATAACTTTAAGCAACAGCTCATCAAAAAAGATTAAAAACAGTCTTGTCATCAGAAGGTTTTCATCTATATTTACTTCTTTTGGATAAGTCACTCTGGCAATTCTGGCAGACCTGCTGCTAAAGCACTGTAAGAGCTGCTATATAGGGAAGCCCCAAGAAGCAAAGCTACTGCATCAACATCTGATAGGTCTGGAGTCAAGTCTCACAAGTAGYCTCCCTTTCCTGTTCCTGGGAGAGGATGAGGAGATGTATTGTGAGCAAAAAGCTAAGAAAACAGAAACAAAACAAAACCCAGCAACCCTTCAGCAAGCACCCTTGGCCGAGGAGCTAGACACAAGCATATCAGACAACAAAAGCGTCCTGACACTGGAATTCTCACCCTCTAACACTGACAGTGGCATCAGAAACTACCCTGCCTTCACCACGGCAGATGATACAACGTCTAACCTCCGGTTTGAGAAACATATGGCTCGCAACAGATGAGTTGGAGGTGAGATTTACTCAATGTCCAAGGCCTCTCAGTATCTTGTCTTTCTCCCTTTGTTTCTCTCTCCAACTCTCCCCACTTCTAAGCAAGTATAGATTAAATAAAGGTATAATTACAGAACTGCTTTCCTCCCAATCCCACCTTCACTTTCGGTTGACCGTTAAATCAGACAACATGATGAAGGAGAAAAAAAGAAGAAGAAAAGAAAAGGTAGAGCAGCAAGCAGCTACTGACTCCTTTGTGTAGGATTAGTCATCTTTTTTAGTGTCATTGAAAATCAYCCCATTTATTCCACCTATCGATTGTTGCTTGGAGAATGGCTGGTCATAATCAAGGAAACAAGATCTCTTCCCTCCCACACAGAACCGGTCTGTAACCATCACTCTTGTCATTTTGCTTATAAGCCATCTTCCTTTTCCCCACCTGTCTTGCACTCTCTTTGTAGGCTGTAAACTCTTTGATATGGGGACTAACACTATGTGGGAATTTGCAAAGACTTAATCAGCTCTGAGGTGCTCCATCCATGCAAACAAAAGTATACAGAATTGGGGGATGAGAGAGGGGAACAAACACACATGTGATTTAACATTTTGTTTCCCCTGTTGACAACTGTATGTATTGCTACATCCCTATGAAGGAAACTACATGAAATATGTTTGGTAACTTTGGTTACAGAGAATTTCCTGGATCTGTGATGCAGTAAGCTMTCTACCGTGCAGGCAAGTATTAATGTATGTGTTTAAAAAACAGACCCATTATTCTGAAGAGGCATCTTCACAATGGCACTTGGATATCTGACTACTTAGCACCCACCAACAACAATGGATGTCTCAATATAATCATTTGCACCTGCTACTCTGGGGCTACAGAAGTAGAAGATCCTTTATAGCCTGACTATGTATTTTTATCCTTTGTGAAAAATCTATTCCATTTACTTCCCCCTCCCTTCACCCCCCCCCCAAAAAAAAGAATCATGAAAAAGCAATACTTCTGGATATCCGTAACAACTCTTGATGATSTTTGAAATGAGCTAGAAGACCTCTCTCAGTTCTGACTTGTTCCCACAGCTTAAACATCTCAGTAATCGTGGAGTCCTTGGGTATCATGCCATAATCATAGATCATAAATAGTCCATATTTTTTGCCCAATTAAGGTCTTTACTCATCTTCACAGTCCTTCTAAGAAAACAAAATAGCCCCCTATCCTGTAATCCTTTCCCAACTAATGGGTCATGATCAGCACTCACCTGTGCATGTTTCCATTGGTGGTGAAGGACTGTCCACATACTGAACATTTATAAGGCCTTTCACCTGAGTGCACCAGCATGTGGCGATCAAGGGAGCTCGCTGAGCTCAAAGACTTTCCACAGATGCTGCAGGAATGGTCTGTCCCTCCAGTGTCAGTGTTATGCTAGAGAAAGCAATGATTTTTTTCATTGAATGGCCCTTCTGAAGYGCTGGTGCAAATCAGAGAGAACAATTTAAAAGCAGCTTTAAAGAGCCACTTATCACAGTACCTCAACTATCCACAGCCCTCCCACCTCAACTCCACCCCCATCCTTCRCTTTTAACTCCTTAACACACCATCACAGGTAGCTGCTGCACACAGGCTGAAATGCCCGCCAAATGCAGCATTTCTGCTGGACGTGCAGCAGGAAAGGATGGATGGGGATCCAGCAGCCACCCATCAGACAAATGGGCGCCTTGGGATACCTTAAGCTCTGCAGTGTGAGKGGGAAGGGGAAAATAGAAAGAGGATGTAATTTATGAACTTTATGACAGAATTAAAACACTTAAAATATATACTCTTTAGAGGTATTAATTTCAAAGTGACTGTGTAACAAGAAAGTGGAAGTGCTTCTGTATACATACGCAGACTCCTGTGCCATAAGAACGCATCACAGGGAACCATGCATCACAGTAACCATTAACTACTGTGCTACATGCACCAYTCTTTCTTACATGCATTCAAAGACTTGAAGATTTCTTCACACATCAAAAAAATCCCCAGGAGAATCAAAAAGAATTAAATCATAATTATAGCACAGAAGGGAAGACTGAAGCACTAAGCATCAAGTGGACTCACGGTGGTGAACCACAAGCTTAGTATCCAGTGCAGGATCTTCTGACACAGATAAGGCCAAAGTTCCTCCATAAAGTACATACATATTTGAAGAGGAGAAAGGGAAAGCCTGCAGCTGACTAAAAAGGGTATCAGTTATTAAAAATAAATAAATAACAGTATTTTTAATTTTGCCTTCCAAAATTGCTGGACCTTGCAAAGGACTTCCTGCTTCTTAATTTGCATAAACCCTAAAGGGAATTGTACTCAGGATAACAGGATAACAAAAGAGGACAAACGCCTCTTAATGGAAGAGGTTTTCTGGATCCTTGGGATACCTTCAGCTATGCAGAACAGGACCCACTTCCTTGTTTGAGTCACTCCTGGGAAATAGAGGGGTAGGGGGAGGGAGGTAACYCAACTTTTATTTTAGCCTTCTTCATCTACTGAAAGCAAAACAATTGAAAAAGACATAATGAAACCTTTATGGTTTGTACATGGAATTGGTTTTCGCTATAAGCAAATGCACTCTTAATAAAAGTAAGAATGAAGAACTGGTACTTTGCATACCTGACGAATGTGCATAGTTAGCTGGTGCTGTGTAGTGCAAATCTTTTCACACAGAGGACAGGTATAGGAAGACTTCTCTTCTTTTGTTTCCTGTGGGGGGGGGRAGCAAAAATCAGAAGGAATACAGTTAAAAAAGACTTCAAAAGCTAATACCGTGGGGATGGAAAAAAAATATAAGCCACCCTATGTACCCTATGTACAAAAGACAACTGCTTACAGAACAACTTGCATGTATACATTTATCATCCAGATAGATCCCTCAGGGAAGTTTCAGAAACTTCTGAATTTATAAATAGGAGTCATTTCAACCACCACAGAAGTGCAGCAGCTGTTTTAGCAGCACAGATACACAGCAGTAGCAGTTTAGGACAGGAAGTGAAGGCAATTATYGCGACCAGCTCCAACTGCCAGAAGGAGTTTAGGTGAGCAGAAAACAATTACTCAGACTGGAACACCACCAGAATATGTGGGCAAACCCCAATAATCTTTCAAAAAGATCTTTAACAAGCACAAGTCTTCAGGATTTCAGGTTTTCCATGCTATCTGAAAGGCAAGGCACTAGCCCAATGCCCTTTTTTAGAGGCTGCATGTTCTGCTCCRCGGCTGACTCAGAAGGAAGAGCTGCATTTGCTGAATCACCAGCACTATTTCCCTTAGCATCCTGTGTTTCTCCTGGAAGCATCCCATCCAGGCACACTGGCCAGGCCCAACCCTTCTTAAGCTTGCAAGATCTGATGAGATCATAGCGAGAAAGAGGTGACAAYGCAGGGGTGTACGTGACTCAAAACGAACACATTATGAACCCATTTATTCCCTCCACCCAGGTGAGAATTAAGATTAACCATGGTCAAATCACRAGTACAAACAATAAAGCTGACTGGAGAACTCAGCCTGACTTAAGCATGCCCTTGAGACATTCAGTAAAACCACATGAAATGGCACTCTCATAGGAACCAAAGGCGTTTTCCTGAAGCATCCACAAGGATGGCTACTGAATGACATAACAGATATTTGCACCATCTCAGTAAGAAGCCCACATGTGGCTTCTTCACCAAAGCCTATACAAGAAAAGAACGAATGTCTGGCACTGAAAATTAAACCTTTTTTTTCTGCAGAATTATGCAAATATTTACCAGCGAGACAGATCCACCACTTGTTATCTGAACTTCTGATACAAAAAAAAGTACAAAAAGCATCTCCGCATGACTGACAGGCAAGTATAATGGCCATGCTAAAAGGACTCATTTTACTTAACTTCCTTGCTGACTACTTTAAGTATCATTAGTAAAACCATGAAAACAAGCAAAAAAAACCTCTAAACAATTCTTCAGTTAGGAATGGGAGGGCGTTGATGGATATGAATGCATCCATCCATTTCCTCTTTCCAAACAATTTTTTTTCTCCATCACTGTTCCCAAAGTTATCAATTGAGAAACAATCATTTCCAGATTGTCAGACACAAGTATTTGTGGGAAATTCTGAGAATTACTTACCCAAGTCTCCGTGACAAATTCTCTGGACTTTTAGGAGGAAAGATGCTGACACAGTGTTAGAAAAAGTATTTCGAAGTCTTAAAGAACTTAATGAAGCAACATCCCCTTTTACACCKCTGACTTGGGAGAACTATTGTATAAAGAGAGCTCTCCATTAAAAWCTGAAATTGTGTTTTCCAAAACACAATCATGATAATTTTATATTGATCTCYGTCACTTGTGGAAGAGCAGCTGTTTTCTCACTTTGCTTCAAGTAAACAAAACCTGTGACCTCRTATCTAAAAGTATCAGAACTGCAGAAGCTAGGTTTCCCCACTCTCCTTTACTGTTCTCCTGTACCTAAATACGTTTTTCTAACCATACTTCAAAACTCTCTATCCTAAACTTGATCTCACTGTAGGCCACACACAGGCCCCAGCATAACATACTATTCTGTACAAAACATTAGAAAGCAAGCGAAAAAAGGCCACCATTATGAAGTCTGAACACCCCAAGAAAATTAAAACACAACGTGCCGGTGCCCCCCCCCCCCACATTTTTACATACAAACATATAATTCACAGACACATGCACTCCATCCTACTTATACTACTTTAATTTTACTACAGGCAATCAGTCTGTGGAGTAATGCTCAGCTCCAATTATACTGCAACCACGCTGAAGTTGGCTTAGGACAAGGAACAAACACACTGTGCTGCGAGGAAAATCCCTGCAGCTGTGCTGACAGTTTAGATGGTGTTTAATCCCCAGGGTATTTCTGTGAAATTATCAACCCCCCCCTTTTTTTTTTTGCCCCCTTTTGAATGAGTGGTACAGTTCTACATGGTGCAATTAATTCTTTCAAAGCCTGCTTTCTAGACTGCCTGCTCTTTGAATCAGTAAATTAACAGAAGATAGAGTAATTACTRGTTCACCTTGAAGCAAAGATCAGAAACACACTACAGCTCAGCCAGAGCTGATTAGTATTGAATCTGGGGTTTATTATTAACTAAAACCCAAACTTTCTCCAGTGGTCACACAGGGTACACACTGCATACCATAACACAGCTCAAGCAAATCAAGGGTAGCTACAACAGGAATTCTGTTGACTGACCCAATCCAGACGAAAAAACATTAGCATCCCTACTGTAAAAGCACCCCAACCAACAAATTTAAAACAGAGCACTAATTCACCCCACTGGAGCCAGGTTGGTGAAAAAGCACTTCCTGAACTGAAAGATAAAATTAGCAGCTAATTTGTTAGCTGCTCTCTCTGTAGTAAGTCAATCTGGCATGGCTGTTCTGCATTCAACTGATGGCAAATCATTTTGGAGTTGTGCATTAGGCTTATTTGGGTTTTCTTTTTCTGCCTCAAGAAAWGCTTTTGTTACTTTTTTTTATTATTATTATTTCCCTCAAGAGCAAGGTAGAAGTGAAGTTATAATGGGTGCATGTTGATGTGAGAACACGTTATTAGACTATGGGCAGACTAGAGCCAAGATAAAGTCAGCATTATAAAGAGAACCATAGACTTGGGACAAAGGTTCAGGGCAAAACATTTCACTGCCAACTCATGGGAAACAGCAGTCAGGCCCAGGAAGTTAGCTAACTGTTACTGTCGTTGTAATTATAATAAAGGGCACATTCTGACCAGAATTAAAGATCTGTGTGCTGCTACACACTGAAACAATTCAGCGCTTTCATTCTGCTATGCTGAAAATGAAAATTCACTGTTTTAGAAGTTGCTAAACAGATTGATGTCCACTTAATATTTCACATCTCACTTCTATTTTCTCAGTAACATAGCCATTTGCCTCCCTGGCAATAGCAATCTTTCAGCTTAGAAACAAACAGGCTATTTACTATGTTTTCAATGTATTTATTTATTTTTACACTGCAAGAATCCCTCTTAATCCTGTCACATTTACTCCCGAGCTTCCTTTGATTTGATGCCCATTGAAATATCAGGTGGAATAAAGGTCAGTAACACTAATAAACTCTCCTGAAGCCAAACCACATGGTGTACCAGTGGACAGCTGTGTAATAGCACTGCCACCAAGACTAGTCTGAACACCAGTGCCTGCTTCACAAAATGAAATCAAGGAACCAGGGCAACCCCTAACTGGGAGCATAAGCAAATAAACCTTAAAGCCAGATGTGCTGGACAATATGACCCAACAAACCTAGTTGCCAGTATATTGCTCTTCATTTACAAATTCTCTTGTTCATTTACAATTAATAGATTTTTAACTCCATTTAAGAAAAAATTCAAGACAAGTCGTAAGTCAATGGGCTTATGATTGGACAACTGGGCAAGAGTCATGCTTCTCAGCTTTTCTGGTCCCTGCTACCTCTTGATTCATTTAAAAATCCTCTGTGCTTCCTCATAGATTCTGAAGTCAAATGGACACAAGAATTTGGGGCATTTCTTACTGTTCTGCAGCATCTTCAGTGGTAGGGTTTGCCCCATCAGGAGAGAAACATGGATATAMATAACCACAGCTTTAACTGATACAGTTCTCTTCTTTCACTTCTTTAGAACAACATTGCTATCAACTGGTGCCATCAAATGGTAAGTGGGAAAAAAAAAAGATAAAAGCTACAAATATTTGCACTGCAGGACTTACACAAAGCATTCTGCAATAGCTCTTCGTATTTTTAACAACAAAGTAAGGACGCCTTACACTGAAAACGTGCAAACTGAGGGACCTGACAGATGTTTCGTTCTAACACCACCTTTAACCTTCAAGCACCTGGACCTTGAACGGGAACAGGCAGGCAGTTCACAAGGGGTCCCCCACTGCAGCCAAGACAAGCCTCACCGCTCGCTGCCACATGGCCCCGCTCCTACTTATTCAAGCTATTTACTTTTTTTCCCTCGAATAGTGAAACAAACTGGTTCTCCAGTGAGTTAGGTGAATGCAAGAAGGTAGGTGAAGGATGCAGAGGCGAAGAAGTGGCAGCTGTTTGGTGGCTTTGCCACTGCTAGTGGCATCTGTYAGATCAATTCGCCCATTGTATGAAATGTGAGTGTACGCTCAAGTGTTTTACATATGAATCCAAGCATGCCGACCCTTTCCATCTCCAATTTTCTAAAGCTACATTCTGAAGGCTACCAGAAAGCATACATAAAGGGAAATGGTATAGACAGGAAATAACTATTAAGGAAAAATAAAGGCAAAACAATCAAAGAAACATAACTACGACTTATCTCTTCTCACACAGCTGTTTGACTCCCCTTGGTCTCCCTGTATTCAGGCTTACATACCTGGTTCCTCCTGCCAATCCGATTTGGTGCAGGAGACTTTGAGGGGGATTTGACATTCTGAGAGTTCCCACCATTTTCAGCAATCTTCCCCACATTCATTACTGCTGACATCATGGCGTCAATGGAGGACAAGTCTGTTCCGTCCAAACTGTCTGCTGAATTTGGGGATACCTTGTAACTCTTTAAGCTTTCCAGCTGCTTCTCTGGAATTAAAAACAAAAACCACATAGGAGTTGCTAGGCCCATCTTAAAAAAGAAAAAATCACCAAAAAACCCACAGTGTTTTCAGCTGCCTGTAACTCYTAATGCTTCTCTCAAAGGACTCACATGCTGCTTGATAATCAGGAAATAAAGGAAATAATAGTTCACAATAATTTGAGTTCTTTTTGTAATAGGAAATTTTTATCATTTTGGAATTCATAGGAAAAGGTGTAAATTTTTCCTCATAGGACATTCATGTTATCTTGTTTTTCAACCTAAATTCAGTATGGGGCTTACAGTCAGATTTAAAACAGTATCATTTGTGGTAATTTATGACCACAGTGAAGTCTTAGAGCAGTGCTGATGAAGGCACTCTCTGGCAAGGACAACCATTCAAGCAAGCACGTGTTTGGAGCAGAACTGGACAATTAATTAAAACTAGCAATACAGCACAGGGTAACAGATTCTCTTTCTAGCACAGCTTAAACCGGTTCTTCATACGCAATAAGCTAAATTTAAAAAAATCCACTCAAAACAAAAATCAAAAAAAAAAAAAAACAAAGCATGTCTTCACTACTGCAGCTGACATCTACATAGTTTTCTTTTTCTTCCCTACCAACCTCTGTTAGTCCCTGAAGTATGTGTTACACCCATGACTAACATTATTCCACTGGGAAAGCTGTTCAGATCCAAACTTCTCCAACACATTTTATGTGTAGCAATGATGCTCTTGTTTCAGATAGTGAATTCCAAACACCTCAAGTCACAACTGAGAATTCATCTCTGGTAAAGCCCTTCCATGTTCCTCTTTAGGGGCTTGAAAGGGAAAAATCCTGTCAAATTAAATGTTCCTTTTCCCAAAAAGGAGTCTCTCAAACAAAGAAAACCACTCTGCAAGTTTAAAGCTCTAGCAAAGTCATCACCTCGGGCAGACAGCACAGAATCTTACAGTGTCTGTCTGTGTAGTGAGAAAGTCACTGTAACACAAGAGGATGTGAGGGTGAACAAGGAGGAACATGTTTGTCTGTGAACATTTGATCTCTGTATAATACTGTCTTTGGAAGTTAAGTTTGAGCATTATAAACAGGTGTTTTTTGAGGATAAGTAACGTGGTGCCAAGTGGTGCAAGTACTGGGAGCCAAGAAAATCTTAGTTTGGAAGCCTGCAGTGGTAGTTGAGTATTTATGTGCCCATGCCTCTGCTCAATGTATTTCATACTTTTCACACAGAGAAAGGTTATGGATGGGGAAAGAAATGTATGTGCCAACACTTCTGCTCCATTTACCTCATACTCTTTACACAGACATGGGCTACAGATGAGGTAAGAAATGTTTCTACAAGCCTTAATCAATGCCCTCAATTCTAGTCAAACCAGTTACCTTCATTTTTCTCCCCTGATTGACTGAGGCTCTCTTCCTGCTTGCTGGTCTCCTCACTTAGTGTAGTATGCTTCGTAGCGTCTGGCTCTTCAGCCTCTTCCTCAGCAGCACCCTCGAGCACTATGTGAGGGAGATGGGAAAAAGAGAGTAAGTTTCCCTGGAAGCTGTTTTAGCAAAATAAGACTGAAGTTCTTTCGTCTGAGGGCTCCCCTCTCCTGGTACGTAGGTTAGACCAYGGAAGTACACAGATAGTCGCCAGTGCAGCCAAGCGCCTGCTCCCACGAGTGGCCTGACACAGAGCAGGGAGATGTCACTGCCTCTGTGAGTGGTGAAACCTGTGCAAACTAAGGGAGGAAGCCTTTGCTCAACTTGGTCTTCAGGATTCAGCCAGCAAAAACAGGAGGAGGGAGAGAGCAAACTAGCATATCACTGACAGACATGACATTTGGTCGAGAAGTTGGAAGTGTATTCTGCAGCTACAGAATTTAAGTAATTCAGCTTCATACATTCCTCCCCTTCCCTTCTCAGAGGAGTAACATTTACTCCAATAGATAAATTCATAGTGACCTTTCTCTTCCTTCTAGCAGTGGTGAAATGACTCCTGAGGCTTCTGGGACCATTTGGCACATTCCTCACACCCACTGCCCAAGCTTTTTAGATGAGCTGAAGACATAGACAACCATGATGTTTGCTGATGGACTTTTTCCACACCCTCTTCTGAAGCCACAGACTTATCATGCTACCGCTGGGGTTTCAGGAAGAATGCCGGCTCTGGCTGAAGAATGGCAGGGTAGCTGAACACCACTTTAGAAGAAGCAATGAATAGTTGACACRTGAGAAAGAGAAGTCCTCTCCCCATGGCACTCATGGCCATGGCCAGATTTTCAAAAAAGAACATTTTGTAATATTGAAAAACATAGATAGATTTTCAATGGAGAAACACACTTTTATAACCCTATATGCAAAATTGTTGTTTCACTATGGAAATGAACACCCTGTGGATGTTTCATCATCTCATATTTCAAAATTTTGTCCAGCAGACTTAATACAAGTTTTCCTTTTTTCAAAAAACAGTGACCATCAGCCTCAAACTGCAGTTACCTCATCAGGCAGGCTTTCTTCCTTTTTAAAAGCATTCTCAAGGATGACATGCAAATCAGTCACATTACATATCTGCATTTGAAGAGTATTTGCAAACAATAGATGACCACAGTACCCCAATTACTGGCATTTTACAGTGCACAACAAAAAGCATATGAAGAGAAACAGCCCACTCCTGCTGTCTGCACTTGTGTCACACAGTTCCTTATTTCACCCAGCGCAAAAAAAAAAAAAAAAAAAAAAAAAAAAAAAAACACAGCAGAATCAAACTTCCTAGGTTCAACCGCCTGCCCTCTTAGGAACAGCAGACAGACAACTTGACATAGTGAGCCAGTACAGGCTACAGATTAAAACTAGGACCTCTTTAAGCCTGCCTGGCTAAGGCTCTACATAACATCATCTCCGTAAGCACAGTTTTCAAATGACTTCTCCAAAACTGGACAAAAAGAACTTTTTATGCTATCTTAAACAATTTAATTTTTCTATGATGCAGTAAACTTGTTTCCCCTATGACAGCAGAGATCTCTTAATCCAAGGACATCCAACCATCTATCTTTCCATATTTTCTTCTATAAGGATGGGAGGGTTTTTTTGCTTGTTTGTTTTTTGTTTAGGTCTTCATAAAAGGTCCATTTCGTTGAAGAACATCACTACCACTTATGTGGTAGCTGATATAATTTTTAGAATTATTTTTGAGACTAGCRTAAACCTTTTAAGTTGCTGCTTAGCACCATGAAAAAATATGACCAGTTTAAATTATTTTGGGGGTTTCTGTTAAAACAGTGCAAACAAGTACTTTAGTACTTTAAAAAATAATAACAATAAAAAAAAAATCAACTCTTTCTTCCTAAATAGACATGTTCTTTCCTGTTTCAGTCAAAACCTACAACAGTAATGTTATCACCGGTTACGTCCTGAAAAAGTCAATCTATTGTGTTGATCAAGGTAACTTTAAAATTGCTGAAGATCCTTCCAGAGAACTAGAGTCTAGACTCCTAGGACTGCTTTTAGCAATAGTGAAAATCATCAAAAAGAGAAGAGGCAGGCTCACAGGCATACATTAACAAACCTACCTCCTGGTTTTGAAACACCTGCAAGCTTTCTCTCTGTTCTTCTTTCAGGAAGAAAACTATACTAWTACAGTTTTTCACAACTTCTATGAACTATTTTATTTCTGAATCTAAAACACCTTCCTGCTAATGCAAACAAAGATGTAGAGTCACAGATCTATTTTTTAGAACAGCTTTCAACACATTAAAAACTTCCTAATTGGGAAGCAGTGGAAAGATTGAAACCTTAATTTTCACAAAAATATTATTACACGCTTTGGTTAACGTATGTATTTTCCATTCTCTTGCATTAGGCAAAAATGCACCACTGAAACAAAGACAACTGCATGAGTAGCACACTGCTTTCAAGAGCATAACTTTCTATTTGCAATAGGATATAGAAACAATAAGAATACTGGGCCAAATCACTTCTTCCTGTGGGAAAACCCATGGCAGAGAGCCTCCAGGCAGGAACATATTGAGAGGTTTCTCTTGCACTTTTTTTTTTTTTTTTAATAAATGCACCACTGAGGATGTGGAAATGTTTTTTGTTTTTTTTCTCCTCACAGCACCTATGAAATTCAGGAAATCAGACAGACAGTGACCAGGACAGATGCCCTGTATCAGGCTGTCCTCAGGACTGCAAACCTTCTCAGTTTACATCAAACTCCCCTCTCGGGGTGGTTGCGCTGATGGAGCCTTCCTCCTCCCTTTCTCCAAAAGAAAACAAGACCTCCAGGAAAGACGGACAAACAGGAAACAGCCTCAGGTTGCATTCAACATCTGACCAAGGCCTCTAGGAACCAGGGAAGCGATCACAAGCACTAAGTCATCTTCTACTTTGAAGAAATCCTGCAGTGTCACTGCCATCCTCTTGTATGAAAGCAGGGAGTGAGCGAGAGGGAGAGCAAGAGCTGCACACACATGCAAGGGGGAAAACAAAACAAAAACCAGCCGCCGCTTTGCACTGACACACGGAGGGACCCGGCTCCTCTGCGGGAACGGGTCCCCTTTACCCGATGATGCTGCTGAAAACATGAAACTGGGGGCAACCACAATCCCACAGAGAAACACGAGGGACCTTTAGCTCAGAGGGCCGCCCCTGATGCTACACATAACCAGCTAATGGAGAGCCACTGAGAAAGCAGAGGGCTTCAAAAAAAAAAAAAAAGAAAAAAAAAAGCCTTGTTGCTTCCCATTCAGTCTGTACAGGAAGACACTTGCTAGACCTATTTCCTCCTTTGGGATAAAGTGTGACTCCACTGTATGCTAAAGCTGAGCCCATCAACAGTAACTTCTCCCRCTGATTTTAGGTATTTATTTATAYTTAATTATTTTGTCTTAAGACCACTCAACTGCTTCGGCTGCTTCTCCTTCTGGTGCAGAGCATCACAGACGAAGCAAAAACGAGAACAYAGCCCAGAGGGGAAGGAAGAAGAAAGGAGAAGAAATGATGAGTCCTTAGAGTCACAGTCACTTGACTTGCAGTGGAGAGGCCACTACACAAGCGCAGAGCCGCACGCCCTGCCCCTCGGGGCACTTGTGAGTCCCAGCTCCAGCCTTCCCCACTGTCTCTGCTCACGATCTCTCCCCTTGGAATAGATAGGAAGAAACAYACAACACGGGCAAGGAGGGGGGAACCTGGTGTGTAGTACAAAGCTGCTCATTGTTCTGCCTTAAGGAAAAAAAAAATCCACATCAACGTTAAAGTACAAGCCATGCACTAATTGGGCCAGGGAAAGATTAACACTTTCGGATGAATACTTTTCTTGGTTTCATTAAACATGCTGCAGTACATCTTACAGAACATGGGGAAGAGGAGAAACGGGGGAAACAAATGACAGTTTTGGGAACGTGCACTTCCCTGCATGCATTTCAAATCACTTTCTCCCATGGGACCCCCAAAAGAATACTAAGCCTTCTTCATCAYTTCCATCTTACCAAAATCGTTCGTTTATTCAAAGCTTTCCCACTGATTTTTTCTAACTAGTTAAAAAAAAATGCACACACACAACCCAAGGATCATTTAAATGAAGGCCAGACCTTCTAGTTAACAAATGTATACAAGAACAAAACTTCAAAGAGGGCTATTTCATTTGAATAGAACAAAAGTTTACAATCTACCCTTGAGATTACAAGACCTATGAATCACTACACCACACTCAAAAAACATTCCTGATGCACTGGTCTTGCACTAAAATTTCACACAGGGGGACAAATTTTACTCCCAGAGTACATGGTGACATTTCCAACTGTAAATGCTCGCTCCCACCCCAAGAGATGTGCATAGTCACTCAAACTGTATTTTGATGTGACGTTGCATCAGAGCTAGTGGGGAGGAAAGAGGGTGAAAATGAGTTGTGTGGGAAGAAAAAAAGGGTTAATACTGTTCAAAGCTACTGCCTCAAGGCAAAGGAAAACCAAAAGAAAAAAGTTTTCCCAACTGACCTTTTTAATATCAACTCTGCCCTTGCTACTGAAGTGTTGGTGCTGACTCGGCACCCCAGCGGCAGAGAATTTTACTGGCAGCGTCACCTCACTGTCACCACTGCTGGAGCACCAGTACAGAGCAGCCTATGGGGAAAGGAAGACAAGCATAAAAAAAAAAGGCAGTGGAACGAGAATATATGGTGGTTGTTCTTTCACATAGAATCTGGTAAATCAGATACTAAGAATATTATACTAAAGGTTTTGAACTTATGTCTGTAACTAAAGTTTTCCTCTAGGAAAGAAAAAAACAAAAAAAAAATGGAAAAACCTAAAAACCTCAAAGGCAACAACCAACAAGAGCAACATTCCTAGAAAGGCATTCTGCAAGCACTGAAAGACAGACAGTTGGTCTTGCTATGAACTCTTTTAGCTATTACTGATACAGTTGTTTTAACAATGTTGCACATAGCTTTTGTTTTGTAAAATAACCCTACAAATCCACAAAATCCATATCCTTTCCCTTACTTAATATACATACAAACACACACACACAGAGAGAGAGAGATACAGAATAAATGAATAAAGTTCGTGCTCATGGCTATGCCTTAAAACTGAGCTATTTACCATCTTGTTTTGGGGGCAGAGAAGGGAAGGAAGCACCAAACTAGAATGAAAAGAGCCCCACATTTCTGGATCATTTTATACACTGTTGTTACAACACCTAAAAGTGAGGCTATATTTTGAATATTCAAATATTTCACTTCTCTTTTGCTCCCTTGCATGCATGACGGGATGTGTGCATGTATTTTAGTTTCATACGGGTTTTGAATGTCACCTTCTGATGCCTTATGGACTATCAATGGTCCTCAGGACTTTGGCTTAGATTACCAAAAGCATCTCCCCATAAAATATATTAGAATTTCAACTTAGTTGATGCCTTAAAGGAACTTCAACTCTAAATCACCATGATACTCTGGTATATGTTGATAAAACCACACTGAAAACAAGGAAGCTCTGAGATGCAGTCCTGATAAAGCAAGGGGCTCCTGGAAGAAATTCACCAACTGGTTAGCCACGGTGCAGAGCCACACCATGGATGCAATATAAAAATGCATCCATACCTCTCTTCTTGTCCCTGTGCTCAACTTGCTAACCCTAATGATGCAGCYACGTTTGTTCAGCCTGTAATAATGGTGTGGTACAGGAATGGCATCTTGCACAGGAGCCTGTGGTCTTGTTAGGCTAGAAAGGAGAACTGGTGCACACGCGGTTCCAGTGCTGAGAGTGAAAGCAAAATCTTGAGGGCCCCACACTTGTGATGGGAAAGCCTGGTTCTCTGCCAGCACACTTTGCACCTTAGAGAGTTAATTCAAGCCTGCAGCAAGTTTGCATACAGCGTTACCATTCTCAGGGCCACCGCCACACGGAACGCAAAGAACAACCATATTTAAGCTGAACAGTTGCTGATGAATTTTGAGATTTTCTAGCTCCTTATCCCCCTCCTCTGACCTACCGAAGAAACATCTACAAGCTGTTCCGCATCCTCACTGCTCAAATCAGCTTGTGGGTTAGCACCTGGCCCTCCAGGAAGCCTTTGTCACCAAACAACTTCAGTAAGCTTTGAGAACTTGTTCAAGCAAAAAGAATACAGAGATTTGAAGACAGTTTTAAAAACTTGGGGCCACGTGAGCCACTTTTAGAGACACAGACACACACACACACACAATTGTCATCAACAAAGAAAAACAAGTAGCTATAAGCAGACATCCCTCCATTCCTTCCTGGATAAGCAAATGCAAGCATCCTTCCATCCTCTTCCTTGCTAACTAACTCCTCATATAGCTGTCAAGGCACAAAAAGATCTGCGGGGAGCGAGTCCAGTGCCCCTGTATCATCAGGAACTAGCAGTCATAAAGGGAGGACGTTAGACAAAATGGACTTTTGGCGTAATCCAGTACATCCACTCCCGTATTCCCTCCCCGCTTGCCGAAGAGGGACACAAAAGCAATACTGTCTGTCCTTATAAGCTCTGCTTTGCATGTGTTCAGCAAGCTAAGACAGCTGTGTGGACGGCTTACAGAGTTCCAGGAAGTTGATGTGTTTCTTGGCTTTGACTCCAGTTTATTTGCCTTAGATGAAGTGGTGACCCAAGAAAGTCCCTTTGCTTCCTCCYGGGCTAGCACTGGCCATGATACTGCAGTGGTCCTTAAGACACCATGCAAGATCACCCACCAGAGAAACGAGCCCTCCCAGGCCAGCGCATCACGATCCTGCCCTTCAGCTAGAGCTGGTTCACATCTCGTGGGGCAAGGAGATGGCTTTGCACAATGATGAAGGGGAGCATGCGAGCTCRGGATCACGCTCCTGACAGCAGAGCAAGGACTGGAAGATCTCTTCTCCTCTGCCTGAAAGGGACTCCTCACACAGCCCCAGAGATGGAAGTGAAGAGAGCAAAAGCGAGCAAGTCTTACTGTCAGGCTGGTGTGATGGTGAGAAAGAATCCGGCGAATGGTGCCAGGCTGTCTGCCGAAACAGCTGCTGCCCAAAAGGCCCCCAAAGGAGCAGCAGAAGCAGCAAAAAACAGAGTGGATGGAATCCAAAATGAGCAGCAGCAAGCAACCCTCTCCCTGTCGTGGCTCCCTGCTGAACAGGGAGGTGTACCTCGTAAAGGTGAGCCTGCTTGGACTCTCCAGCAAAGCTAAGAAAAGCCTTGCCTGAGGTAACAAAACCTCATCCGCCACCACCATTCTAGACAAGTGAGAGAGAACTAGGGATGTAAAATAAGGGAACAATCTAAAACATAGCAAGCAAAAAGGTCTGTGGGGTTTTGGTTGGTTGGTTGGTTGGTTGGGGGTGTTTTTTTTGTGCTTCACATGGAGGGGAAGAATCACAATGCAGTCAAACTTAAAACCCCGATGAAAAAATATATATTGAAGTGCCATCACCTACATGGCAAAGCAAGCACTGTGCTGATTTTACTGGGAGACTGAGAACAGGATACTTGTCCAAGAGCCTGAGGGGAGAGCTAGATGGATCACACTTGGGAGAGCCAGATGGAAAACATTTCTGAGTAAGAGCAAAGAAAACCAACCTCCCCTCCAAACAATCCACATTAAAGTGCCCCTGGATTCTGACCGAGGAGAGGCTACAAGGACACGGCATAGGCAAAGCAGGACTCGCAGCTCTACTGAGTAACTGTGACGGAGATGCTGACATCCCAGACAATATATGGCCCGTCTAAACCACGGGATATCTTGCCCTTTTAAGGTGGGCCAAGAGCAAGCATCTGTGCAGCAGCAGCCCAGCCAGAGCTTGCAATCAATAGCCAGTGGTGTCATTTTAAAACAAGGACGTCCGTGCCTTACCAACTGGCCATGCAGACGCTGAGGCATCCACCCTGAGAGAAGACAATTGGTCTGGTTGTTCCTCCTTACAGCATCACGGAAACGAGAAGGAACAGTAATACTGAGAAGAAGAAAAGCCATAAAACAGTGGCATCAGCTCGCTCACTGGCAATTGGTGCCTGCACCTGTTGGGTCAGGAGGACCCGCCGTGTCAGATGAGCAGAGCTGTCACAGTTCAGCTCAAGGGCAGCTTCAGAACAGCTTCCCCCGTGACTTTAGATGAAGGTTTAACACCAGTCTCTGGAGGGAAGCAGTGGGAGAAGCAAGCAAGCATTTCGCTCTCTCACACATGCTCTTCACACGTAGYTAGAGCTGCTTTTGCTGCAAGAGGACAAGTTTGGAAGGGATTAGAGAAAGGCAGGATGAATCATGCAGAGGGAGAGACAGCAAATCTCCTGTGCTAGTGCCCTGTTTCTTGTGAGGTGCTTTGGTTGTGATCTGCTTCTTCCTTGCGTGGATTTGAACAGAGGTAGACAGTGGGTTGGCTAGCACAGGGAATTTTACAAAAACCATTCTGAAAATAGCATAAGCTAAACAAGAAAAAAAGACATTTTCCTTTTGGAGTAACTACGTCCCACATGGCGTCTCACCACCGTAACTGCATCCACATGCTAGTAAAACTCCTTGCGTAGGCAAGCCCAAAGGGGACAGCATCGGTTCAGTTTACCATGGAGCCCCAACACATCCTTTGCCGCGTGACCACAGTATGTTTGGAGCAAATGCCAGCACGCTCGCTGCTTTGGAACACCTCACCAGGTACCATGCCAAAGCACTTTATGCCTCACGAGATAATGCAGTAAAACGATACATGACATGAGCAAAGAAAGAGTAGAAATTACAGGGATTAAAACTCATTTCCTGGTGGTAGTGTTGTGAACCATCACAATTTTATCACGAGCCTTGTAAAAATCTGACGGTGTTACATTACTGCACAAGAATCTTAAACTTTCTTTCTTTCCTTTTTTTTCTTAAGTGAAAGTTCTACTTTTCCAAGTTGTGGCGAAAAGACAGAAATGGTAAATGCTCAGAAAATGTAAAAAAGCAAATAGAACTGAACAGTTTTATTTTAAAGCCTCAAGCTTTTAAGGATAATCATGACCTCAGATGCTCAACCTGTAATTTCTTAACACACAGTGACACAGACAGGACACAAAGTGTCCCGTTTTCACATAGCACATTTTGTACTCTGTAACATACACTCTCAAAACTAAAATGCCCCTCGCCCCCCTTTATTTTTTAAGAGAGAAAAAAAAAAAACAAAAAAACTTGTAACATCTCGGCACGTTTCTAACATTTCATTTAAAAGCCAACACAGCTGCACTCTAATGCTACTTACAGATGAGAACCTCCACCAAATTACCAAACCCCATTTTAAGCAGAAAGGGATTCAGCATGCAAATATTTTGCAGAGAATGATTCAAGAGTTTGCAGCTCTTCTCGTTGCTCTTTTCCAGGGAGCATGACTTGCTGACAGGATTAACTACTGCCAGGCTCACGAAGCTGGGAGACAGCTGCCACATGGCAGCCATTTATTACAAAGCTCCCCTCCTCTAAAGTTCGGAAAGAGGCAGACTAGTTCATCCGTGTTATCAGCAGGGTTCCTCTGCTCCATAGGCTTCAGGGACTCGGCTGTTTCTAAACAAACACCTCCTTTTCTCCCCCACCTTGTTAACATCCTTATCTTCCTGTCTTCTGCTTCTAGTCAGCATAGGGACTATTCCCTCTAACACATCCTCCAAACAAAAAATTGAGAATTGAGACAACTCAAAATGCTCAGAAACACACTCACTCTGAAATAGTTTTTTAATTAGAGAGTTTTAGCTTGAAATTTGAAGAGGGAAAACCACATGCCACAAGGAGGAAAAAAGAGCGAYGTGCTGGAGCAAAGGGAGTCAGAAACATTCTGTAAAACCCTCATTCTTCCATCCACCCCAAAAGGCATGTTTTTAATGCCAGCCTCCAACTACAACATCCATAGCAGATACACAGCTTTCTTATGAGCTAGACAGCATCTAGTGCTCCCTCCTAGCTCGTATCTCCGCAGAAGGCTGATCCAGCACACGCCCATGGGCCACCGGCATCACCCAAGGCACAGGCAGGTTTCCAGCCAACCACCTCCTACTGTCTGCTGAGACCAGAAACACCAATGTACCACCCACATCATCTCCATGGGATATAAAGYATAGATGACCATCAGTTACCGTTCTCTTGTTGTTTTGAACACTATGTAAGAGACACAAGCTGGCTATCAAATTTTACCYAGGGTGTTCTAGATTTATATGTTTGCCACAGATCACTCAGACTGAGGTTTATKGCTTCCCCAAGGTGAAGGAATAACCAGGCTTGCGAAAAATTGCTCTCCCCTATCCTGATGAAAAAGCTGCCATGGTCTTGTGAGCACACCCACTGGCTTACACCAGCTATGCAGGTAGCTTTCAGGGTTGTATGTGAAGCTTTACATTCTGAAATAAAATGTTTCTTATTTTAGCCAGGTAAATTAATTACAGTAGTAGATGGTCTTGGCAAGTAGGCACAGTTTCCCAGAGTTGAGAGCCTCATAAGAAAGCCACTAGGAAMATTTTAAAAAGCAGTACTGCTTGTCAATGGCATACTTCAGTATAAGTTTTCTTGCTATTTTGAGGTAAACACAGTGAAACTAACCTGTGGGAGATTGGTTTCCAGCACACTGACAAAATGAAACAGCATCTGTTAATCTTCATACATACCCCTCCCTCCCCCAAAAAGAAAAAAAAGGACAAAGAAAAGGGAACAGGAATCCAGCTGAACAATTTCTTATGGAATTCAAAAGTCCCTCAGTTTTATCAGATGAGTACAAAAAGCCTCCTCAGAAAGGACATCTCTATCTAACTTGAAAAAGATGTATTCTAAAAACTAGAATTACATGCATGTACACACACACACACACCATCCCGCCTCATCCGCATCCAGATCCAGCTGCTGACCTTCTAAGTTCCTTGTAGTATAGCTTTTGCTCTGAGACTTTAAAAGCCCAGCAGGCATTTCAAAAGGATTTTACAAAGTACACAGGCCTAGCGTTGTAAAAGCTCATGAGGAATCTATGGAGGTCATCATGGAGATTAGAGAGTCTACAAACAGCATAATCCACGTGATGGTGAGGTAAGGAACGACTGAAGCCGGGCAGACAGGCCTGAAGTCTTTGGCATCAACTGGTTCCTCCAACAATGCTGTAAACCCTGGAGGAAATGCCTGCTGATCTTCAAAGGTCTACAGTAGGAGCAGTCTTACATTTCCTGAACAGGAGCATTCTGGTTGCAAGGCCACAATCGTTCAAGGCACGCAGAGGAAAAACAAAATAAATAAATAAAAGAAGGCCCATTAAAGTTAACGGTGAGTATTGAGTATCCTCAGCGAGACTGACCCTCTACTCTGCAATGAGCTGTCAGATCCACCCAGTAAAACTGTGACACGCTTCAGCACCGCAGCCACGCGGATTAAGGAGGAGTTTACAATCTCTGCAGCTTTCCTTTTTCTATTACAGACAGTCCTCCCCACTGTCAACTTCCAGCTCCTGGAATGCAATACTCCAGTTGCTCAGATGAAGAGCAGGCACTACAGCCTTTAGCTGTGCGAGGTACCTACTATAACTAAGTCAAGGCCACTTCACTGTGGGCAGAATTTTAGGTAGAGTCCTCAGCTGTATGACAGCCTGCACAAGCGACCGTGAGTAAAGGAGAGTCTGAACACCTGCATGCCATGAAGAATTACAGGATGTTTATTTCAGGAACGCTGGGGGRAAAAAAAACAGACAAAATTGCGAACAGGTTTCTTCAGTGAGTAAGTGAAGTTCCAAGTTGCTATTCATCCAGCCAAAAAATGTCTGTTAGTGGTCCAAAACCACCCTCCTTTTTCAAAAACAATTCYGCTGCTACTGATGTGCATATAACCATTAAACAGATGATGCAGACAATTCTCTCCACAATTCACRTATGAAAAAGGCAACTCATTTCCTTCTGCTCACTCTCACAGACATATAATATTGAACACCAAAACATTAGTCTGCAACAAGTTAGTATGAATTACGCATAGTATCAACCTGTTTCTGCAAAAAGTAGTAGTTGCAAATGTTCACCACAGAGAAAAATGAACAAAAAAAGTCCCACTAAGTTGTGTGCATAACTATTYGTGCCCACTTCAGTTTGTGCAGTAGGATTGAAACAGTCTGTTAGTGGAACCTTGACTAATCACTTTCWCATACGCACACACAGCAAAGCAACATTAAAGCACCATAATTAAGATCTGTGATACTAAAAACCATGTTATTGTCATGAGTTATGCTCTCACATAACATTTTCTCAATCATATAAACAAACATATCTTTAGAACCACTTTCTTTTAATTCTAAAAATCAAATCACCTTGCTCTACAGCTGTAAGCCACTACATATTATGGCAGTGTATTTATTTACACTAATCTTGCTGAGGTCACTTACAATCTACTCCATGACAAGAGGTGAGCAAGACCTAAAGTATTTTGAGAGAATCAGAGAAGAGAAGAGAAGAGAAGAGAAGAGAAGAGAAGAGAAGAGAAGAGAAGAAAAAAGAAAAAGAGTTCTCTGAATAGGTTACAACTGTTCAAAAGTGCAATCTGTATTTCTGCCCAACTGAGAGATCTCATCTTCCAAGCTTCATACACAAATGACACTCAGAGCAAAAGAGAAGCACAAAGAAAACCTCCACACCAGAATTCCTACTTTCACTCAAATACTAAACAGCAGGAGCTATTTTCACTTCCCATTCAGACATTAATGTTTTGTAGTAAGTTTTATAAGCCTTATGGAGCTCAACTACTCAATATAAAGAGGTACAAGAAAAGAATTTAAAAAATCAGTAGCAGTCTCACATATAGAGCAGTCAAATGTATATTTGGATGAGTTAAAGCAARAAACTAAAAGGAGAAAGCAAGCAAAAGCACCATCTAAATAAATTATTTTTCACTGTAAGGTGAAAAACTTTTCTTAATCTACCCACTCATTTCACATGTGGTTGTGTGGAACTACTGTTTTAGAAGATAGTCATTAGATTTGTTTTATTTGTTTCTTCACCTAAACTTCAAACAGGGTTTCTGGAGCTGGACCATTTCACCATCCCCACTTACATACAGCTGTAAGACAGAAACTAGGCCTTCCTCATCCGTTAGGGTCTTGCATGACATGGAAATTATGGAGGTAGACACTTTCATAAAGAGAAGCAGCAGCAACACATTCAGCTTATTTCACACCAAATTTGAAACRTTTTTCAATACAGATTTTATATTAAAAATATGAAAGCTGATAGGGTAAAAGGTGCCTTACCAAATATACTTCTTTAAAGCCCCCTAAAAACACTAACTATGGATCATTTCTGAAATAACAAGGTCTTCAAAATAGCACCAAGAAAGCTCCCCTGAGGGTGGAGTGATTGGGAGGGTTATCACACCTCCGGGGGAAGTCACAGGCTCTATCTTGGCAGTGTTTCATCCCTTCATATACCCAGGGGACTGATTAGTTCACGATAAGCAATTAGGCACCCTAGGGAGGACAGTTAACTGTCTTAACAAAACAAAAAGACTGCACAAATGTAAGTCTCACTAGATTAAAGAAGCACTATCCGAGGAAAAGCAAATTTGTGTTTGTTCCCTTCTAGTGGAATCAGCAAAGATTACATTTTGCCTACATATGGCACACACAGATCTTAAAAATCCCAAATTTGAGCACGTACTTGCTGCTAAATTGGTAACAAATGCTCCAAAGCATTATTTTTCCCAAGACACCAGTGCTGTGATGCAGGAAAAGAGGAGGAGGGATRGAAGACAGGAATACAGTCAATAGTGATTAAATGACTTGAAAYAGTAATCTCATCCATTTAAATTCTTCCTCTCATTGTTAAAATAGTTCCCAATCAAGGATAAGCTGTGGCTATGGGGACCTGGAAAGGCAGTATATATGACCGAATGCAGGCTCCTATGGAGTCCCTAAAGCCCTTACTCAGAAGCAGCCCCACAATTACACACCCAGCTCCCAGAAAAGTTCTGGAAAGCTGCTGCTTGCTGCGAAGCACCTATGCATATCATGATCATAGTCAAGTTAAACATTTATCTACAGTAAAGCAGCTGGCCGGCTTCGCCTCTCCCTTGCCAACTGATGTAAAAGCTCCAACACACACCAAAATTGCCAGTGACGTCTCTGACTCGCATCAGGCCCAATATATTTCAAAGTACTTCGACAGCTTAAAATATGAAGGAATGCTTTTCACTGAGACGACCCCCTGTTCTTTTTGGTCCTTTTATCTTTCCTTAACAGTTTGCCATCCAGTGATAGGAGGGAACCCCAGCTGCAGAGCCTGAGCTTTTATCTTCTGCTGACCATGCAACAACACAAAGCTCAGTGCTGGATTTCCTGCTGCTCGCCTAAAGGGGCTGTTCAGCTTGTTTAAATATTACTTGCCTTGGGAGCCTTGGAGTGGTGCCCAAGCACTGTACTGTATCTTCCCAGCATCCATTTCAGCATGTACTTTAAAGGTCTTTAGGTTCGATGTACTATGCTCGCCCTCGTTCCGGGAGGGGCCTGATGCTGCTAGGAAAAAAAAAATCCCCATACAACTCCTCCCTCTCTTCCCTTTCCCCCCATTAATCCCCGCTGCACCTCATTCTGTTACACAGCTAACTGAAGTTCCTCTTCATCCCAGGGTATGCAATCATATTTAGCTCAGGAAAGCGAACCAATTGCAACCAAGGAAGAGACATTCTGGTACGAAAGGCTACGGCCAGGGAGAAATCAGACGCCACTTATCACGTACAGCCAGCTATCCATACTCAGGGAGCAAACAACTGGAAAAGCACAGTAGCAAAAGGCGGCTTCTGAGCTGCGCTGTGGTACTGTAGTCTTTCGGCATGCTAAATTTAAGAAGTCTCTGTAGTAGATTTTAGGGAAAAAAAAAACAAAAACTTTCTTTGACTGTGTAAACTTACCTAAGTCTCTTTTTTTCCCAGTTCAGAGCAGTGATGAAAACAAAATAYAGCTTTTATAAAAACAAAAAGGATTATCAGTCTTCTAAGTTCTTTCAAAACCCCTCATTTTCACAATTACCATGCCACAAAGAGGTTCGGTTCTGGCTACAAGGTCAGCAAGAAGATAACCTTGGCCAACAGAAATGATCTGCCACAGCCCAAACACAGCAAAACGCGGCCACCCATTAAGCAGCCCAGCAGGCCTCGCTGTTAACCTGGTTTGCAGCTGATAACAGCTGATACGGATGGAGAAGGAAGAGAAAAAATCCAAACTCAAAACCTATTTGTGAAAGTTGTGGATACAAAAGTTCTAAGAAAGAAAACTTCAATTAATATTGATTGCAAGAACTGTCCTGCAAACTGTTGTCTCTTAGGTATTTCCCGGCAACTGAGATGCAGAAATATATATACCCCCCACGAGCTGATTTAGAACTACAGTTGCAAGGAAATTCAAGGCTAGAAGTGAAAACGTGTTTTTAATCCGTTCTGCTCTGACTCTGTCTGCAGTGTGCCGACTGATTTAACCTGATGTAAGCCACGGCTGTCATTCAGAAGGACGGACTGTCAGTCCTCACTTCACCCCACAGCTCTGGCTGCGTGTTCCCACTCCTGCGCTGTGCCAGTCCCAGCRTTTGAACAACCACAGGGTGATCTGGAATCACGGAATAGACCAAGCTGGTTTGGGTTTGGGGCTTGTTCTTTGTTTTTCTTTTAAACACGAACACACACATACGGTTTCGTCAACAGYCTTCACTTGGGGAAGCTTAAACATCGTCAAATTACACCCTCTATTTGAGTGAGGGATGAGAGACCTGAGCAGGAATGTTGTATGTAATTCTATTCCTGTGGTACCGTGGCACCAGGGAAAGATAAAGATAAAAAGATGTACTGGCATCAACTCGCAACCAGCTCCATCTCCATATTCCCTCCCCTTCTCCACTCCCYTTTTTTCAGTTCAGAGCTTGCTTGCAATCTCTCTGCCATAAAGAACACTCCTTTCAGTTAAAAGTCTACCTGGAGCTCCGCTCTCCAATTAAACCCAGTGAAAATAATCCGGCAGTAAAACAAACTACTGCAATCAGAACGTGGGCACTGCACCTCTCCCACGACATCACTGGAAGACAGGAACAAAAAAGCAAGAGCAGTCCCATGCAATGAGTCAGTAATTTTCTGCTTCCCTATCCAACCTTCCTAGAGCAAGGACTGGGTGTTCTTCTGCCTTTTGTACCATGCTAAGCACAGAACAAACAGAAATCCAAAATAAACCCCTCCCCCAGCCCTTACCGGGCTGATTGATTTAAAATGCATGTATTAGCTTTCTACTTGTTTGTAAACATTTGTAAATAACCCTTTCCCCACACACAAAAACCAAATTACTCCCTCCCAATACAGCTCATGCTTCATTAAGTCACATCAGCGAGGACGCTGAAACAGTCTGCCACCATGTGTCACCTCRTGTATCAACCACAGCTACAGCTCACAAACGGGACAAACAACTCACCTGAAGTCCTCAAGTACTTTAAAAACAATATTTACAAACCTTGGACCCTTGGGCCTAACACGCAGTGCAGTGGGAATGGCACATATGCTCTTGCACTGGCAGCTGACCACCTCCAGAGAGAGAGATTTACTGCAACGTGCATCACATTAGGGGGACGAGGCGGGACGGAGCAGGAGAAAAGAAACCAAAGCTGCCCCGGGAAAGAGCACGCTGCCCGAGTGTCTGTCCGCAGGCACCACAAGCTCACATTGCTTGCGCCCTGCGAGCACTCGGAGCTAAACAAGGAATGTAGGTAGCAAGTCACAGCCCCGTGCAGGGCTGCAGACGTGACCCACCAGCTGCTTCTGCATTAYAATCACTGCACTGGGGCACAGCAGGACCAAAAGGTGGCCTCTGCAGATTTCTGCCATGCTTTAATTTGTTGAAATAGCAATAAAGGTGACACACCACTTTCAGATTTGAGATTATGGTCACCTTTCTGCAGGCCCAGCATTCAGTTTAAAACCACAATCCTCAAAAAGGGCAAAGGACCAGAATTATTTTACTTTATTTGAAATAGCATTAAGAAATCAATTTTCACAGGGTTGTAAGATCTTTTTCCTCCCYAAGACAGAAAAGTCTACCAAACAAAAACACACTGAAGCAGCACTTCTCCTCAGCCATCACTCTCTGCATTTCTAAGCTCGTCTTGGCCATTTCCTCTTCAGGCCACTTCTGCTCTCATGCTTGCACTCTCTCTTTTTAAAGTTTCTACAAATAAATCCTACTAATAAAAATGAAAACCTTATTGCAATATCATCGTTTCCTTGTATTATCATATTCTCTAGCAAACCGATTAATTCAGAGTGATCCTGACCTTCAGCTCCCACAGGGCTTCAAGTGATGCAAACGGTTTCTCTCAGCTCTTCCTCCATTTTATTTTTGTCCTAAGATGCTTCATAGAGGGCTCAGTTTTGCAACACTGGACTGCAAATGCAAATATCTTCATTGGCATAGCTCTAAGCACCTAACTTTTAGGCAATTTGAAGTAAGTCAGCAGAGAAACAAACAAAAAAAATTTAGAGGAACAGAACAAAAAACCTATGTACAGCAGTACATAGCCAAAACGTTTGGGTTAAATGAAACAGAACAGGCAATGTTAATCTAGACAGCAAAGTCTCTTCCAAATGATTGCCTTTAGGGCATCATGAGCATCTGAGGGCCAGAGGGATGTTTACCACACCATGGACTCCTGCCTCTCACCCACTCCCAACCAAAACCAACCAATAATCATTCTAGCATTTTTAGCATATCTATAGATAAAGATGCATTCAAAGCAAAAATCTGAGTGATGGCTAAGGGCTGAATACAAAGGGATAGACTCAGTCGTTGCTCCCCTGTCCCCCATTCTCCTGGCCCGATTGCCCCCCGCTCCTGTGTTGCCATTTTTGCAAGAGCAGAGATGGACCTGGGTGCAAAGTGGTTATCAGGAAGATAGCAGAAAGGGGAAAAAGACATCAGTAAGTTACAAACTCTCGTAGGTCAGAAAAGCACACTCATGGCTAATAGACCAAAACTTCTGTTAGTACAAGAAGAACACCCATCTTCTAAGAAACCACTTCCTATCTTATTCTTCCCATCCCCTCCCCATAGCCTTCTCCCTATTGTAATTCAGAACAACCAGGCAACTGATCTCTAACCATCCATCAGAATTGGCTAATACAATGTCACCCAGCCTACCACATGAACAAAAACCACCAACGAATAAAGCYGGTGGTTAACTGCAAATGTTTGCTTTACTGACAGTATTATAATGGTGAAGGTTCCCCTGCCATCACACACACACACACTGCCTTAGAAATCCACTCTGCACAAAGTCAGATTTACAAATGCATATACAAAGTCCTACACATCCACTTCCACCTGGTGGATTACCAGAGATGGAGACTACAGAGTTTCTCAAGTAAACATGTAAACCCACTTCTAAAATTAGTTCCATGGTAATTCTGTGGGCAACACTACAAGGGAAAAGTACTTGGGCTTTTATTTGGGGAGGGAGAGAGAAGGGGGGGGGGGAGATTGCAAGGGATGGAATACAAACCACTAATTATTAATCTCATTTATAAATTCAATTTTCTCTCTCTTGGAAAGCACATTTAGCAAAGAAAAATTACAGGTGATTTTTCTTTAATTTTGATGAGTTTCTCAAAATAAAGAACAGAACTATTTAGTACTGCTCTGAGTTCTTGCCAAAGAATTCATAAAATACTCTTTCTACAGCCTGCACCCCTATAATCCAACAAAAACAGTCATTTTTAATGCATATTAAAATATATTATACATATATGCAATATGCAATCAAAACAAAAAATCTCAAAACTAATTTATTAATTTAAAGCCGTCTTTATGGAAACCAGGGATTCTTCGAACATTTCAGCAAAGCAAATGAAAAAGGCTGGGAGTATTCTGAAATATTTTCCGTTGTAAAAGCTCTCTGATCTGGTTATTCTACAAACTTCCTTGCTATGATACCAACAAATGCAGCTTTGCAGTAACTTCCAGTTCCATTTTCATATGCATATTCTTAAATATACCAGCCCTCAGCAGTTTATGTATGCTGCGTCAGTGATATTTCACTCTGTATGCTTTAAATTTACAGGAAAAAAAAAAACAACAACTCTGGAGTTCCCAGGTGTGGCACATTCCTTTTTACTCTAGATATTCCTTCTGATTGGAAGTAAAGATAAATATTGCTCCAGTCTCAGTCTCTTTCTCTCACACACGCTGCAGCATAGTAAGATACAGTCAGCAGGCTACTGCAAATCACACTTAAGGACCGGTTACAAATTAAGGCTTCAGTCTTGCAAATGAATTGATACTAATAGGCCCATTCTGAGGCACAGATCCATTAACTTTAACAGAAGGGTCAAATATGCATGGCTAAAGGGTCCCAGTTCGAGCTGGAGCTGTGAGCTGCAGTCTGCCAGTGAGTGCAACGTGGCCCACCCAGCAGAGTTTATTTGCACCACGTGCACAGACATTTAGGAAGTTCTGGGCTTTTGTTTCAATTTATCAGACTGGCTCTGATTAGCAAGGTGTGCAAAATCTTGTCAGRCAACTTTCAAGCTACCCTTATTACGTATGGAATAGAAATGCCTTTAAATTCACCATTCATGAGAAGATCATTTTAATCTTACACCAGCAAGCCCCTCAGATACAGGTTCTACAGCTATACTTCATAATGCAAGAAAAATATTCAGGCATTCACATCATTTTTTTTTAACATATGAATCAACAGACATAAATATACATAAGACATTACCTTAAATTGCTAAATCAGGACATAAAATTAGGTTGCAAACTTCTTCACTATTTACAGACAATCAAACCAACATATTTTAGTCTGGAACCAGAGGGACCAGAACCTTTCACTGGTGCAGGTACAATCCTTTTTTACCTTGTGCATTACAATAAATATTAAAAGCAGAACACACTGGAGTAAACATTATTGCTGATACCTCCTCTATCTCTTTGAATCGACAGCTGTATGCTCTCTCTCACTCATTTTACCCTTTCCCAAATTTCAATGTTCCTGCATTGAAACTTTGAGGACTAGAGATGTTCGAGGAAAAAAGGCCAGACCTTCTCCCTCTTTTTTTAGGTATTCTCAATTCGTTATGCATGTTTTTCTCCTAATAAGAAAGAGAGGACACACACAGAAAACAAAATGTGAAGTTACTTTTCCCTTAGTTGCACTCTTAGATGGCTGATTTTTTTTATTACTTATTCTCTTTCAGCCAAAACAAATGTGGCCTGAAGCTAAACACCTGACATGTAATGTTTCAGCACAAACGGTTAAAGTRTGATAGAACCATATGCAAGTGAAAACAGGGTCTTTAATAAAACTGTCTGGTGTTCTCCYTTTGAAAATACTCCTGGCAGCCCAGCTTCTTTAACACAGAGGAACGTACCAGCATTCTCCATTCCTCTCCCTGATGGCTCTTCTCAGTACACCTGGAAATTGGTAAGCTGCCTAAGCTCACAGAAAACTGGTCTGGTCAGTCCCAGTCACCCCCATTTCAAACCAGTGAAAGCAGGCAGCCTGACATCTTCTCAGAAAGCTGAGACTTTAGACTGCACTGGCAGAATTGCCAGCAAAAATTACAAAGTGTCCTCTCCACCCTTCTCCCCCCTTTGAGTCCAGTTGCTGACACAGTCCCTCATCCTAAAAGTCAGGAGACTTTTTCAATGCATTTTGGGGCCTGCTGACTTTAAGCCCATAGGATAAACTCCACTCATGTTTTTTCACACGTCAGAAAATGTTTTCTTGGGAAAACAAAACAGAAAAAAAAAAGCTGCAATTCTCACACAATCACTCGATTCCAAGAGCCACAACCTTAGTACTGCCAGTTTCCCATCTCATTAAGTGTCTTGCAATACTTGCTTTTGTAATTGTTTTCCATGTTGTCTACACAAAAAGCCATCTCGGAAGCCAGAAGAACTACATTCCATAAACAAGGATGCTTTCCAGACTCACCCCAACACTTTCTGTGCTTAAGGTCCTATGCATACAGGAACACACAGATTGTTATTTGCCCAGCAGTTATTTTATTTTCAAGCTGCTCTAATTTTAAGGCCAAACAATTCTTAAACTTCTCCATCCCTGATGTTCCTGTAACATTTTCAGGGAAATCAGACTGCTTCCTGAATTTCCCTGAATTCACTGTTGCTTGGACTCCACTGCAACCTACTGACTTGCTCTCTCATATGCCACAGAGTCAGTTTGTGTTACCGTACATGCTGTGTGCAATTTGCATTAACTGCTTACTTCCTGCACAGCATCTTTCTTTCTATGAACTCTAGCATGAAAAGTCACTTGTTCTCCGTTTTTTTCCTTTTTCAGCTCCTTTTTTTTTTTAAGACACAGAAACTTCCTCCCCCTCTTTCCACATCACCTCCACTCAGAAAGATTAAAGCTCACGGATCTCATGATAGATGCAAGTCCTTTGATGAATCAATGGCTGTTAGCCACTCTTGAACTATGGGATTATGGTGCAGGCGAGATACCGAGTATACATACTCCTCCAGAAACATTAAAATACAAAAGCAAATTCTCTCCCCAACATCTCTAATGCCAGCCAACAGAAATGCTAATAAAAGAAATCATACTAAGAGCAGTTCTCCGCAGTCATCAGACCCTGGGCAAGCCCTTGGGAGGAGGGGATAGAGATCCAGCCCCCACACATGGGGCATGTTGGGCTTCCTAACTCCCACCTCCCTTAGCCTCTCCACAGGATCTCGGCCTGCTGACTGGGCCCCATTTTTAGCTCATCCAAGTTCTTACGCCCCTTTAAAACAATGGGTAAATAATAGCTAAAGACCACTAACAGCTGCCGAAGTTCATACAGATAGTATATTCTCTCCTCCTTTCCTCCAGCTACGCAGCAGACATTCGGGGACTTCAGAATAAAACTCAAAGCAGAGTTAAAACAAAAAATAAATGGGTGGTCAGTTCTGAGGTCAGAGCGTACCTACAGCTAGCCTTACAAAAAGATGCGCAAATATTTATTTTCTTTGCACAGTGTTACGTCCTTTACATCTACTTAAGACAAACCCCTTTTTGGAAAGCTTTTTTTCTTTTTTTAAAAAGAAAGAAAGAAAGAAAAAGAACAAAGAAAGAACAAAAATCCCCAGTCCTTCCAATTTTTGTGCAAGAAGCAAATCTTCCAATACTCTCTTTGTGTGCTCAGGGCTCTGAATGCTGCCAGAAATAGTCAAAGGAAGGCAGTAGAGGGAAGGCTTCTGCGATGAATCCTGGTTTTCAGGAGGTTTTAGACATAACTGTATGATCAAACAGATGTAATACATTGCTCAAATCAGTATAAAGAACTCAGAATGGAAGTTGCATTTTAAACATTACTATGGCTTCGGRTTTTCTACTTTTATATTTTTGATAGCAAAGAAAAAGTGGTTTCTTGTAGCATAAAGTGACTTTTCAACCTCAAGACAGAATTCAACACAGGAACTGGCATCTCTGCATCTTTCCCATGCATTCCTATCATAGAGTCAATGGTACAAATGTGAGGATGCATACCTGCAAGGTTCGTAACCACACCTTTGCACRAAAAAGGTTACTGAGCAATATAACAAAAGGGTGTTTGCTTTCAATCCATCAATTCTATATTACTCATTTGCAATCTGTAACTCTGATACCATTTAACACTGGTGATGAAAGGACCCATGTCTCTCCCCCAGTCAGAAGCCGTAAATTCACAGAAGTCAAAATAAGACAAGTTAGAGGCACAGGCATCAGGCTTCTGGGATGTCTCTTGCATGGATAATTTTGATGAGCTTGTTGAAGCACAGTCTTCAGCCAAGTGCCCTTTCATGCTAACTCATCCATAGCRCAGGGATGATTAATCATCATTTATTACTCACCTTTTGGCAACGCCCACTTTAAGCTAGGCACCGTCCAGACACATCAGGAAAATAGTCCCGGTCTGAAGGCTTTGCAACGTAAGGGAGACATTTCCRAGAACCAGTGCTGGTGGGCAGACAACTACGATAACGGAGAATCCGACAGACACCAGTGGCTCTCTGCATGGCTACTAGGATCCGCCAGGATTTAGCTGTTCACAGGGTAACTTAAACATGAATGTAATTATTTCAAAAGTGACAAGGTATGTAATAAATACACTGGCTACACCTACTTTTCACTGCCTATCAACTGCTGCTGGTCTTACACCATAAAAATAAGCCTTGTGAAAGGATTTTTGCTGAAGAAATAAAGTGAATCGCCATAGACGATCAACAGCAGTTAAACGATCAGAGCACCTCGCTTGGTTACAGCATATAGGGAAGTAGCTATTCTGTTCTTCTGCAGCATTAGTAACTTCTCAAACAAAGCAGCCTGATTGAGGCAGACAGTGAGGGGCTTATCAGCTTAGGAAATGGGAAGGATGGTCCAATTAACTGCCAGGCAGTCAGGCATAATTCACTCTGACGAGGCCAATGAGAGGCAAGTCGGAGAAATGCTTGCCCTGTCCGTTTACGTAACACCTACACATTCCCTTGCTGCAAACTCTCCCCTCTGGGAAACTTTGTCAAAATATGGACTAGGCCATTGGAGGAAAACCCATGTGCATTCAGCAACACGCATCAAACTGGCACCCTCTCCGATGAAGAAACTCTTAGAGGTACAYGAGACCATGCACGAAACTGCCGGACCTGGGCGCTAAGAGCCGTCAGCGTGCAAAAGCTCTGCACAAGGTTACCTTGGGTGTCCACTGTTTTTTCATAAATCAAGCAGTGGGGCAAGAAGTGGAAGGCACAAGAAGACTCCCCCACCCTCCCCCAAAACACAGGCTAAGTAGACAGGTTTCATCTCCTTTCCCCATACCACTTCTGCCAGCACAAGAAGAGTCAGAACTTCACTGAAGTCATTTCACAATGTTTAAGTAAAATAAAGTAAATTTGAAGGCAAACCRTATGTGACAGCTGATTAAGAAAGCCGTGTATCCAGCCTCAGTGCTGCTTTCAGGTTGTTGCTAGCACTGGGGGAGCGAAGAGAGGCCAYGGAGAAAGAGGAAATTCTACGAAAGATGCGAGAACGAAAACAGAAAGCTCTTAATGAATCATAGGTGCACCTTCGGCCCATCMCCTACGAGGCAACGCACTTTTAAAATGGGAGGGAGAGAAAAAAGGAAAAACAAAAAAACCCCCGGTCGGTGGAATCATAAATGCAAGCTCCACCCGCCGTTTACAGAAAGAGCAGAATCTTTATTCTGAAACAAAAATGCACGCGTGGGACCCAGACCATCCTCCCGTAAGGCAACCTGTTCGATATAATCCCCTTCGTTTTTCAAAGGGCCAGACTCAGGAGTGCCGTGACCAGAAACACGTCCTTTACCCACCACGAGCAGGAGTACAAGAAAGCCCAGTTGTGTGCAGTATTTACGTTACGTATGGCAACACCCCATTTGCCAGCCGGTTACCAGGAGCTGAGGAATCTGCGCGGTACTAGAGAAGTCGCCCTRCAGCAGGGTGTTATAGCGAGCACGCACCAGGCTATATATGGTACGTTTACCGAACCATTAGGCATAAAACATGCTACAGAAGAAATGATGCCTGATCCTAGACACTGGGCTGGCTGCCTTAAGGCAAACCGCCTCGCTCGGGAAGCGGCTTGTCACATACTCCTCACGCGCTTCTGGCCGCAGATGCCAGTGAAGCCTCTAGAAAACAGGAACAGGTTATGCTGCAAGTAATGATTAACTCCGTGGAGCATCAGCGTGCCGAGCTCCTCCCGCCGGCAGCCCCCTCCTCCGGGACGGGACGGGAGGGCATGAGCGGCGGCGGCGGCGCAGGAGGAGTGCGCGGTGGGCACGGGCAAGCGCGCCGTCTCTTTCTCGAGAACCGTCCGGCAGGCGAGCGGGYGCTGCAGCTAGCTGCCTGCCCCACGTTCAGACCCAGAGGCTTCACAGGACTATTTCGTAAGGGAGCAGGGCAGGGGGAAAAAAATATCCTGAAAGGGGAGAGGGAGGAGGGTTTACTGAAGATGCCTTAAAGCATAGGGAGAAGGTTCATACCTGGCTTCAGAGTCCTGCCTAACCTGTTTTGTGGTATGTTCTGTTTAACTCTTCTTTTTTTTCTTTCCTTTCCCATTTTTTCCTCTTTTTTTTTTTTTTTTAGCTGCAGCCCCTTCCCCTCCTCAGGCTCTTCTCACACCCCAACGTGAACGTGGGTGTAAGGGAAGGGGGAGATGCTGGAAAGCCGAACGCCAGGAGCTGCACAGGCTGAAACTGGACACACGACTGCGTGGCGATAGGGAACTGGATCTTCCTTATCAACCCGCCGGCACTCCAGTGTCAGGCTTCCCGCTGCTGGCGCCGCTCTGCCACGTTACCAACCAGCTCCGCACCTCAAAAATAAAAACTATCCAAAGCGGTAAGGGCATGGGGGGGGAACAAAGCAAAAAAAAAAAGAAAAAGAAAAAAGAAAAAAAAAGGAAAAAGAAAAAAAAAGGAGGAAAAACCCAAAACCCCCAAACCACACACCCAGAAGAGTGCTTGCCACAAAAATCTAACCGGAGCACAGCAATGGCAGCATCTGGGCATGCTTTCCTCACCACAGCAGGCTTTATTTCTTCACTGTCTGCAGTATTTACAGGGTTAACGGATAGTCCAAAGTTCAGAAACATACCTGCTAAGCAACGAAAGCATCAACTCAGAGCTGCACTGGGTGGTTTTGACATAGGTTAGGCAGTTTCTAGCGGGTGGAAAGAAGGTGGTGATGGTTCAGTAGCCATTTTAAGCAACAGGCACATTAATCATGGGAGTCGGTAACAAAAGGCAACGGGCAAAGTGCGGTGCAGAAACAAGGATCTCTAAAAGTGCCCCGACACACGCAGAACTCAGTGGCAATGGCAGCATATGTAAAATACGCTTAGGGAAACCAATGAAGAAGAAAGATTACTAAGTGGCCTTCAGAGCACAGCAGCTCCCTCAGAGCAAGGAGTACTCAGCATAAGAAATTTCCTGGTTTCCAGTCAGCTGTTGCACATGTTTTCTGGGGAGTTTTCATGCTGTGGGAAAGATTTCTAAGTACACTGAAAGTAAGCCGGCAACATCCCCTTCCACTCCCACAGCAAGTATGCAATCTATAAAAGATTAAAGTGTTGGAAACATATGCCTGAGCTGAGACTCTTTTTTTTTTAATCATATCAACAATTTAGCACTTGATGCATCTTATCAAACTATTTTGCTGCCCCTTTTTTTAAGGTAGTAGGAGCGAGAGCGCGCAAGACTCATTCAGCCTGTAACTTGAACACGGTTTTACCGATGTGTTTTCTGGAGCACTTTTCTTTGGGGGCTTTTCAGGCCAGGGCAGCCTTTGTTTCTGCGTGCGGTCCAGCAGGCAGCTCCCAACACATGAGCAGTCGCAGGGAAAGCAGAACCGGCGCCTCCTCCGAGCCTGCCAGGATGCTGAGAAACCCAGATGTGCCTGAAAAATTCCTGCCGAGCTACTCCAAGCACTTCTGCTCGATCTCTCGGTCACGCGAGCGCCCCAACTCCGGGCTCCAGTCACATGGAAGAGACCAGGCGCCCCCCTCCCACCGCATCCCGTGGRCCGTGGAGATACGGAGGGACACCAGGAAGGGGGATGGGCGGCGGAAACAGTCACAAAAAAGGCTGCAAAGCCATACTTCCTCCACTGTTGCTTTTTTGTGGATGGGTTATTACGGTCGAGGCCAGACCACCCCCAGCTCTGAACCCTTCGAGAAGCCAAAGGAGGGCGAGGTGGGGAAGCCTCACCTCCTGCTTCCTTAATACAGCAGGAAAATCAGAGGTGTTCCCAGTCTTCCTCAGTAATTTCTTAAAGGAAATGACGATGAAGGTGGGGTTGTTTTGAAGGTGCTCTTTTATTTGGAGAGGGGGGGAGCACGGGGGAGGGAATCGGTAGGTATACAACAGCAGAGACAAGGGAAAGAGTCCACTCTGTCTCTGAGGAGAAACTCTTGGCTTTGAGATAAATGAGGACAAAAAAGTAAGTTCTGATTTATCTGCTGAGTCACACATGACCTTCCTGTTTTACAGCCTGCGCTCGCTCGTGTACCTGAGAATTGGGGGCTTTCCAAAAACCCCTCTTGTGAGGGCAGAGGGGGAAATGACAGAGAAAAGCAATGCAGATACCACGGTGCTGATTAACCAGCAGCCGGCTCCCCCTACACCCCCAGGGCCCCAAATTAACACCCGCTGCTCGCAGTTTCGGCAGAAACTGCTCAACTCAACGGGGTGGGCCTCCGATGGGCGGTAGCGGGGGAGGCCACAAGGAAGCGTGCCAGCTTGACATCAGGTGCCGTGCCCTAGACCAAGAGTTAAAAATGTAAAGCACAGAGCATCTGTAATTTGTTACGTCCCTACAAGTCTCCAGTCTGACAGCATTTAACAAAATAAGAACGGGGGTGGAGGAGGTATACGGAGGGCTGATGACATGGRATAAAACATATATGCGCATACAGACTTTCGAAAGTGCTAAGTGCATTTTCACTTGAGTTATAATTGAACGTACCCCCAATAACACAACTACATTTCTAATGTTACACCATGTACCCATTCTCTAAAATATTTAAAAATGTGTTTTCTGCCTCGCTCCACCTACAYCAAATAATTAAGAAACATCAGTCGTCAGGAACTCCCTAAGAAAAACAACATCTTAAAATAGCAATGTATGTTCAGCAAGTAACATATATTCCTGCAAAACTGCTGTTCTTAAACAGCTTGCATCTGAAAACTGCAAGTCTCACACGCGCACACACAAAAGAGAGACAGACTACTGCTGCGGACAAAATGGTGCCATTTAATACAAAAATCTGGTTTATGCRTAGACAGGCTGTAGTGCATGCTGGTCCCAAGCAGAGTGGGATGCAGCCAGTTATATCGAACAGTTGTGCCCTCAGCAACAAATGGTGCATTCATAAAACTGGAAAAGCCTCTGTCTAGGGGCTTTAAGTTCTGCAAAGGAAACAATCAGTTGCTGACATTTTCTGAGGGAGGGTATGGTGAAAAGAGGTTGAGGGGGAGAAGTATGATCTACAGGAAAGTTATGTGCAAAAGAAACCTCAAAATATAAGGAAAAAAAAGCTCCCTGAACTCTGCCACTGAATAATCTCTGCACTCTCACTACATTAGCTAGCATCTAACAAACAAGCAATGCCACCTGAGAAAGATAAATGTTTGGAAAATGCTTGGCCAGTCAAGAGAACAGAAGAAAAGTGGAAAGGGGCGGGGGGAAAGCGGGGAGGGAAGTAGCTCTCTTTTAGAACGCCGACCCAAAAAGAATTACAAATATCGCACACGCTGCAGCACACAGAGCCACCTCTGACAGGCAGTTCCGCACAAGCTGCTTACCCTTGCCTTTATTAGCTACGCCACCTCCACACTGGTAACTAAAAGCCAACATCTGGTACTAGCTAAATGTCAGCACAGACAATCCCTTTAATAAAAATTTAAAGAGTCTGGGTTCTAACGAGGAAGTCATTAGTGCTTTGAATGCAAGACCCTACCCTACAGTCGCAACACTGAAACAATCCAGGCCTTTAAGCCGGGCAGGCCAGCAACTTCAGCCGGCGTGAGGGGGTCGTCTCCAGCCCCCCCCCCCCGCCACCTTGCACTGGGGGACGCTCAGCTCCCGGCTCCATCCTGCACGCAGCCCACCGAGACCAGCCACCTGGTCAACATCCCGCCCCTGGGGCCGGCCAAGACCCTCTTGACATCGAGCCGTGGGCTGCAGAAACCCCGCAGGGGTGGCAGCCCATCCCCASCTACCATCCTCGCCCTTGGCCCGGGAAATTCGGGTTAAGGGGTGAAAACGCGGGGCAACACTGCCTGTCCCAAATATAACAGGCATCTACAGTGCTGAAGTCTAGACCTGCTCATCCCTATGACACGTGAGACACCCGTGCCAGTTAGAGCAAAAAAATCTTAAACAGCAGCTAAAAACACTTTTTAACAGACACRTATCACCTATTCTGTTTTCCTGAGTTTGACAACTAAAATAAATAAATAAAAGAAACTCAAAACACACACTGTAACTGAAGTTCAGTGGAAAAGCCAGTGAAAACTTCCACAGAGGAGAAATAAATTCAAGTCTGCCTGCACGTTGATAGGAAACGAAAAAAGGAGTCTCACCAACCACCCCTGGCTGCCCTCAGGGCTGCGGTGGGGCATTCACTGCCTTTGCTCCTATCGCTTACACAGCACCGGTCTCTCACGTCTCACTTGCAGAACAAATGTTTTCTATCAAGTCGAACCTGCACATGATAGCTGGGGGTAAAGAGAGTGTCTTTTCCAGCTAGAGAAACCCTAACTGAAGGAGAGGGGAGATAAATTCTCTATAATGGTTGATGCAATGAGTCTCTATTTTTTTTGAAACGATTCATACCTTAGAGTTTTAAGAGAACACTCTTACCCTGAAGTCTTTGCAAAGGTATCTAAAAAGCAGCACGCATGCAATTCTTCCTGTGCACAGTGTGCCTAGAAGTTCTTTGAGAACCTTTTATGAAACAATTTCAGACTGGAAAAGGACTGTAACTCACAGACTGGCAGGGCAAATATTTTTCCACAAAGGTTTAACAGGAGAATAAARAAAAAGAAAGAAAGAAAAAAAGAAAAAAGAGCAGAATAGGATGAGTAGTTCTTCAGGAGAGAAGTCCCCCTGCATCTCAGTGCTACAGGGAGGCAGAACCTGTGGGTCTGTCAGAGTAAAAGTAAAAAAGCTGGGGAGAGGACATAAAAGCCAACTAAGGCAGACAGAACTGAGTAGGTTTTCTAGAAGCTCTTAAGCCACTGGAGAATTAATGGTGATGTTTTTGTTTACCAACTGTGCATTGTAAATTAYTGCTACTGCAATAAAATTTGCACTGTATTTGCATAAATAATTTCAATAAAACTACAATACTGAAGATGCATTTGCTGAGACACTAAAACAATCTAAAATTGTCTTTCATACGTTCTTCCTTGGTCAGTTTCCAGGAAAGGCAAAAGTTTACACATGTGTAATGTTTTGTACATGCTCCCATTACACTTGCCCTTAGTGCTAAATGAACATATTTCAGAATTCAAGTTGCACACAGGATTTTGTTCCCCCTCCCAACATAGATCATATAAAGGCTTCAAAAAAATTATCTATTTGTTAGGAAAAGAGGATGATTTTTGTTTGTTTTGTTGCTTAAGGTTTGCAGAGGGCAATGAAAATGCCTGGAAAGCTGTGGGAGATGCAGCAACAGAGTTAGAAAGAAAATTACAACCTAGCCTCCTGAAAAACTTTAAAATAAAGCTCTTTAACAGCTTGTGAATAAGAGATGAACAAAAAAGTTCTCAAACTGAGAGGGGAACACTGAGTCACAGAATACAAATCTCCACATTACCTTGCAAAAGAAAAATAAAATAGAAATCCTGCCTGAAATGTGTCACTTTTTGCTGCTGTTTACTTTGTTTGTTTGTAGTGGTTTGCTAAAATCCCACAAATATTTAAGACCAAAACCACACTCTGTATTTTATATATAGATGAACGACAGCATCTTCCAAGAGGCCATAATTGCACGCCTGCCTTCAACACGAGTCTCCCTCTTCCCCCACCCCTAGGGCTAGGTGACGCAGGCCAGAGGAGGAACAAGATGGGCCACCACAGGGRCAGTGGTACTTCCCTGCACTGGCCCACACCACCCAGCCCAGTCACCCCACAGCACTGGAGGACACGGGGGCCAGCCCCACTGCCCTCTCGCCATGCACACTGAAACTCCCTGGCGAGCCCAGCTGGGTACCCTCACAGCCCTTCATCCCCACCGTCATGGGACAGCAAACACGTGTACCAGCATTTGAGCCCTTGCACCTCACACTACAAGGGATGGTTCTGAGCTGGACAGGTAATATCTGTAGTTAAAATATATATATATATAACAACAACAACACTCCTCTTGCCTCTCTCTGATCTCCTAGTTGATTCAGCCAGGACCAACAGGAAAGCCACCTTTCGCACTGGTGCTTCACATATGAGCCCTGATTTAAATCAGTATAAATTCAAGGAAGAAAAGAGCCCGTAGCTTGCTAAGCGAGTATGTTGAACACCATGACTGCCTCGCACCCCCTYCCTACAAATGCTCAACTGCTGAATGAGATTCTTCTCGTTTCCTGCACTGAATCATCTGTGTCACCACAAAGATGATGTGTGCACACGTTTCTTATTTGAGGTGCATGCAGCAGAGGGTGTTTCTCAAACTACAGATGCAGATGCAGAGTCTCTCAAACTGCAGATGATCAGATCATCTGCAGAGTGGTTGGATTTCTTTTGCATTTGATACGTCATTTAAGTAAATGTGTATTTTTCCAAAGAAGTCCAATCTTCCAGTGATTTTATTTTCTAGGGAAAACGCAGGTGAATGCTGCTGCTTCGTTCTTTTGCAAAATATTACTAGAATGGAGTTAAGAGGAACGGGGTATGTTGATTTGCACAATTAAAAAAAAACTTAGAATTTGAACTCTGACATCAGCAAAATTTATTAAGGCAGGTCACATGCTCTTCTCAAAATGCTTTCTTTCACATCCCCACTTAAAATCATTTAATTAATTGCACTTTATCTCGTTTTCATTGCTAAGCGGAACAATTTCTTTTAATTACTAGAGCAAATCACTTTACAGCAAAAATTACCAGCACCGCATCCCTCGAAGAGCCAGAGAAAAGTATCCAAGTCACTCAAGAGAAAGACAAGGCAAAATTCTAAACCAAACAATTTCTTATCTAACTCTGCGCAGTCAGGACATTTGCATCATTACTTCATGCAATGGAAGTGTGATCTCCTGCTCCCCATGCTCAGCCTGGCACTACTGAAGTCAACGGGAGTTTGGATGATACTGGGTAAGATCAGGCCCATATAAAGATGGGAGAGTGAGAACCAAGGTTATACTATGCTCTGCACAGATTAGAGGCATGGGGAGTTCACTTCTCAAGTCACTAACAGTATGAGGAGAGTTGATGTGGCCTAATCATCTATCCATAAAAGAAAAAAAATAAAGATATACATACTCTTCACAGTACCAAGTACTTTCACTTGGATGAAAACTTAAGGACAAGAAACAAACTCTTCCACATAGACCTACTTTTCTCCATGAAGTGTTGTCAACTGTCTCCACTCCTTATTTTAACAAAGAAAAATCTACCATCCTTTTGACCTTGGACTTGTTCATTTTCTCTGTCTCTCTCAGTGCATGCTCTTTGCTAACCATTCAGCACGCTCCAAGCCCTGATAAAAGTGGTTAATGTTTACTGAAACCTGCGCATGAACTGTACTAAACCTGATGGGGGGGAGGCAAAGTTCTACTAGCAGCATCCGTGACCAATTTAAAAAAGAGGAAAAAAAACTAAGTCCCCCCACACTAAACAGATGTACCAGTAGATAGGAAGATAGCACAGAAAGTACAGGAAAAATAATTCTAATTAACCCCCTAGACATTTTTAAAAAAATCATTATTCTCTTTTAAATGTTTTTGGTAAGAGCCTCTGTGAGTACCATATGCCTTCCAAGAATATACAAGAGCAAGGAAAGAATTGATTACCGGAGTTTTCTTCCTATGGGATGCATAATTTAACCGCCAATAGTTGTTTTTCAAAATAACCTGAAAATCTACAGGGCTAATAGAACTGCTGAGTATTCTCTTTCGACTTTCCTTTTAGGAAGCTCAGACATCCTTGCTTGAACAAAGTCTTCAGAACATCCTCCTATTTAAGCAAGTGAAGACAGCAGAATGATACTACTGTAAACTCAAACTGCAAACAACATTTAATCAATATAATTCAAGAGAGACCTTAATTCTTCTCCTCAGAGACACACATCTTTAGAAACAATCACTTGTTTCAATAGTTCAACCGTGTAGTAGTGAAGAGTGTTGTGTAGCATAAACCAAGTGCACGCACTGCCACTTCTCTGCTTACTGACGTTTTGTTTGCCGTTCTAATAAACAGCTCAGAGAGCTACAACAWGCAGCTCTTTCCTCCCCTCCAGTGTCTCTGGTGCAAGCGGGATGCTCTCAGGTGTTTAAAGCYTTTTTTTTTTTTYYCCTCTCTCCTTTCTTTTCTTTTCCTTTYTGTACAGGAGTGCAGCAACAGAGCCACAGTCACCTTGGAAACAAACATCACCCACTGTTTGCAGAACAAACAATGGTACCTTTTCAGCCAGTATGAGGCAGGCAGGGCAAGGGGCAGCCAAGCAATTCTGGGACTTACAGGAGTGTTAACGTACTGCATTCATTCAGTGCGTCGAAAAATAGTTCAGCACGAGAAGCAAGGCTCTCTCAAAGTGAGAGCCTTTGGCTGGGAACCACCGACAAGCACATAAGGCTAAGAAGGTCAAACAAGTCGCCCAAGTCAGCAGCTAGGTCTTTTCTCCGATTTTTTTTCTACTTGCCCTTCTGTTCCCCTCTCTCATACATACAGAAGGAAGAAAAACCCACCTATTTAAACTGATCTTATCCAAGAAAAGTCAAGTGTTCAGCTTCCAAGTAGCACTCACTGAAGTTTTCTTAGTATGCCAAAATATTTTAAAGAACTATTTACCTGCACTTGTAGTGCTTTATACTCGATGCATCAAGAGCTGTTTCCAGAAGCATTCCTTGTGAAGTTAGCAGGAATTGCAGTTATTCAGCATTTCTGACCCTATGTCTAAGCACTCAAGCAGTTACATACCCTTCTTGTTTCAAAATAATCCCATTTTCATAGAATCAAGGATAATCTGACTGCTTTAAAAAAACAGATGATATGCACCTGGCTTAACAGTAGCTTTTAAAAATCTGAGTGGTTTCTTATCTCCTGAAGATCCTTTCCTCTGCCTGGGGGGGGGGAGGGGGAAAGCCTTTTAACCTACAGTAAGCAGAAAAGAAAGCTATTTATATTTCAGGGTCCAAATTTTATCAATTTTAACACCCTCTCAGAAGTGTTCACTCTTCTAGCCTATCATAGGGGGAATATTTACAAGAGAATGGAAACTGAGGAGTTTCTTAGCTGTTTTAGGGCTTTATAACCTTTCCACACCAAGCAGYAAACATCTGAATAGTTGAGGACAAGTGACAGAAGCCCATCTGCCCCRTTCATCTGCAAGGCCTCTCAGCAGAGGAATGCTATGAAATCACGCTGCCATTCGCCGCGTACATCAGACAGCTCTCAGGTGTGCTGGGGAGGAGCGCCAGGCACAACACACCTATCCGAGAGCTGCACGAAGGCAATGGGAGCTGCACATAGGTAAGACAGAGCAGCTCCTCCCTGAGATCTGCAGATTTCCACATCACAATATAAACTTTTTTTTTTCCTATAACCTCTACTCATCTTGATTTTTTCAGTGTATTCATCTTTGGCAAAAAACAAACAAACAAACAAAAAAACCACCCATCACCTTAAGCAGGCCACACCAGTGCTGTCCTGTGACTTGAGCCTTTAGCAAGCTGTCCGCGTGGGCAGGACAGGCTTGCTCATGACTACAATCAYGTTAGCTCAATTGAGTCAGATTAACATTACTAAAAAGCCATCTCAATGTTCATTAAGCTGCAGGTTAACATATTAACTGGTCTCACACAGCCACAAACACAGTTTTGGACATGGTAGGCTGTACCTAAGCAAGCATCAAGAGAGCTTTTTTTTTTTTTTAATTATTATTCTGTTCAGCTAACTCAGTTGACCTCAGACACATGAGACACACCCTTTCTGCCTGTCAGGACAGGGTCCTTCTCTGTCTTTCACCGCCGGGACAGGAGAAGTTAAATAGGTATAAAAGTGATTCACAGGTACCCATCCTTTGCTTACATGGGGGTGCAGGTGGGGAGGAAGCCGCAGCAGTTCCAAGGTTATCCCAATTTTACACCACGCRATTTATGAAACAAACAAACAAAGGGGCAATGACAAGAAAAAAAGAAAAGAGCTTTTCACACTTATCGCCTTGAAAGCAGCATCACAAATGCCTCTCGCTCGGTGTAAGGGCTGCCCTGGGCTACATCTGCCTTCAAGGCCAAGAAAGGAAACTTTACACTTGGGCAGGAGCCAGCGCTCGCTGCCTGCTTTTCGAGAGCGGCGGGGCAGCGCTCGCCAGGGCCCGGCTCTACCTGCCGC
>NW_028186868.1:1930655-1949878 GCF_003343005.1 Rhea americana
CTTCCTCCCTCCAAGAGGATTCCCAGCTCCTTTAATGCCAGGCTCTCAAACAGCAACGGCTTAAAAGCCATGCAAAATTTAGCTTCCCCCCCCCCGCCCCGCCTCCCGCCAAACAACCCTGTAACCTTCAAAAGCACCAAGCAGCCTGCAAATCTTRCAACGTACAAGTGTTTTGGAAAGGTTTAACCTTGTTTTGCAGATAGAAGCATCAGGCTTCACCTACACACACAAAAAGGTAAGAGCAGCGCAACCCTCACTGCTAAACGCTAGTACCGGCCGGTGAAGCAGCTCATGCCTGCTTCCTCGGCCCACCTACTTTCAGTTCAATAATTACACCAGTGCAAATATATCAGCTAAAAGGAAAATCATATCCCAATCCAGACTGGAATAATAAAAAGCCTGGGCAAAAAGAGGGAAGGACTAAACATTATGTTTAGTCACACCACCAAAACCCAGCTTCTCAAAGCACCATGCTCTAACCCCTACGCACAGTTTTCAAGCAAAATTCTGCAAACACACCTGTGAAACTGAACACACCGCTTTTTTATTTTTTTAAGTTCTTATGGAAAACTTTAAGATGTATTACACCTTTCCCTTGCCAGTTTGCTTGCATGGTACAAAAATGCACATCCATATTCATGTACTCTGGAACGCAAATACTATACTCACAGCACTGAATTGTTGGAGGGAATTTGCTGTATATTGACTCCTTCCACAATATCCTCTACTTTTCCAAGTGTCATTACGGGAGAYGAAAAGATATAAATACATTCTATCTATATCTACTATCTATAGTTTATACAAAAACAACGTGATCCAAACCAAAATGAGATTACCTGTGCTAACATTCTTCGAGTAATRTTATCTGACTAACAGAAAAATCTGCTTCGTGAAGAAAGTGAAATMTCCCCTTTCTTCCTCCCCTCTCCAATAAAAAAACCCAAAACAAACAAACAAAAACCTCTCTCTTTTTCACATAGTGACCCAACTGAGTATCAATGCATCTGACTCCAATTCATCTGATCACTACACTATAGAATAACTAAGAAAATCAGAGACAGCTACCTGTCTCAATTTCTCCTATTATGGATAGGAAGAGTTACTGAGAACAAAACAAAACAAAGCAAAACCCTCCACAAGCAGTCTGGAATAGTAGAGACTCAAATTCCCTAGAAAATAAAAATATTCTAAGTTCAGAACTCCTTAATTCACTCTTTCATGCTTCAGTGCTAAAACTTCACATTCTCCACAATGCTGCCTGCTGCCAAGAGATAGACAGCTGCAACACGTAGACAGAAAAAGGAGGTGTCTTTTGGCTGGAGTTTTAGATTTCTACATGCCATCCTGTTCTACACGCTACTTCCCAAGATAGTTATAAAAATAACTTTAGAAATCTAAAAACAAATGGACTATTGTAACTGATGATAACCACTGATAGAAATCAAGTGTGCACAAGCCATAGAGCTCCTTCATAGTCCATATTCATTTGCAACTAGACAATATTTTTGTAAATGYGCTGCTGCAGTTCTTATACTTACTTGGCCTTTAGCGTATTTTGAGTTCCATATCTTACAACAGAATTTTGGGCAGTCAAATAAAACCTACATCAATCTTCACTATTATTTTACTTCTCTATTCAGAAATGGACATTCTGCTCCTGGCTACACAGACCGCCTTGTTCCACAAAAGACACTGCACCAACATTGGCAAAGTTGCTCCAGATTTGTACCACTTCAGCCAAAACAAAACCTGGACCACAATCTTACATGATGAAATACGATCTCCTTACACAATATCAAGCATAATTAAGAAAGTGACTCTGTTAAGATGGAAATCAACTCGGGGGCAGAAAGAACAACTAAATGAGACACAATTTACAAAAACAATACAATTTTTGTTCTGCTAATGCAATAAAGTGCTTCGTAGCAAGAGAGCTCAGAGTGAATGTGCAGCAAGGTGGGCAGATGAGACTCTGGCAGCTGAATCTCTAAAGCCTGTTTATGCAAACAGCATGTAGCTCRGTGATGCTTGCACTGAGGGTCCAGAAGCTCTTCCCCTTTTCTCCAGCTCCTCACTCTTATACCCSGGAGAGCTTACAGTTTGCTTCCCCTTTAGTGACCAATACAAGAGTTTGTGGGGTGTGGCTGTTGACAGAAATAAAGAAAAAATGGAAGGGGAGTGGTTACCTGGATCGTTTTAGTGATTAGGTTTACAGAGAAACCCCACACATACTTGCATCAGCACCTCTGAAGAGGAGGTGAACTAAAGCACAACCACAGGAGCTAGAGGAGAGGGGATAAACAAATTACGAAAAACAAAAACAAAAAGCCCTCCTTAGTCTGGTTTTGTTGTAGATTATAAATTACTTCTTCAAATCACAATGCCAAATGAACATTTAAGTTGCCAAGGAAACTGTTCTGAGGTCACTAATTCAACATCATTATGAACTTTTTTAGTTATCCAGGCAAAGACTCTTAATCAAAAGGCAGCTTCAAAGAGGTAGCAAACATCACGCACGATCTCCATTGAGATTTTTCCCTTTGCATTGTTTGTAGTCACATATCTGGAAGAATACTTGTCTTGAAGTGGTGGGGGAAAAAGCATTAAATACAAGTGGTGTTAAATGCAAGCTTTGAAGGCAAATACCACAATGTATCTGAAAGACAGGGGCAAGTGGGCAAAGGAAAAGGTGCATGCATGGGGAAGAAGTGACTCTATTAACATAAGCCTGCCAGTCTCTCAAAATGCTATTGACATCACAGTATAAAGATACCTATGAACTGATATTAACCATGGAGCAGATGCTTACACTTTCACATACCTTTAACAAAGCTGGAAGCCAGAATGCAGATATAGGTATACAAGATATAAATGAAGCAGCCTCAAAAAAAAAAAAAAAAAAAAAAAAAAAAAAAAAAAAAATAAAAAAAAAAAAAAAAAAAAAAAAAAAAAAGACTGAAGTATTCTTTCAACATTGCAGCTTCAAGCCTGCAAAGATCCTAAACCACCAACAGAGCAGATGCAGTTTCTACAGATGAGGACAGATAAAACAGACATTGCTAATAACCCCCCGCCCATGAAGCACAGCTTGGATTAGGCTCTGTTTGCAGGAATTAAGCAACTAAGCAGCATAGCTGCATAGACTGCACGATCCATCCTAGCAAGCAAGGCCTTCTGTTTCACTTAAACTTGATTTGACACCTCAGCAGAGGTGAATTGGCAAAAAGGCATCCTATTTGTTTGTTCTACTTTTCCTCCTGGTTCTTCCTTCGCTGCAAAGATTTGATGGTCTCAGCAATGGATTGTACGGTCATTTTAAATCTGTCCTATGTGTACTGCAACCAGAAGCACAAGTCCTGTTTTTCCCTGCTATGTCTTCTCCACTGCCTCCTTTGTGTCAGCACAGCTAAACTAGCTGCACAGCAAGTCAGATTAGGGAACTGATCCAGTCGAAAATGAACTTCTTCTGGAAGGCAGGAGGAACAAGTACAGAAAGTCTACAGCCTGATCATCTTCTTTCTACAAACTTTTAAAAGCATCCAGTTATGTAAGATACATACCCTCACAAAAAAGGCAGTTAACAAAATAATTCTAACAGCAGCAACATAAACACACCCAACTATTTAAATATACACAATGATTTCACATTGGCTTTTAGGTTTTCTTCATCTAACACCCAAGAGCAGACAGAGACTTGCAAAGCATATGCCACATTAGGGCTCAATTCCATAGTCTTTATGCAGCCTTTAGGATACTAAATGAACAGAGCAGAGCACTACAAGACAAAGTCTGAATTCAACAGTCAGAACTGCAAACACAGCTGGACAGTTTTAAAGGACAACTCCTTTTCCTCTTCCCCCAAAACATGCTGCTCGTTACTTCCAAACGTTGCATGAGCCCAGAGTACAGTACAAAGTGCTGAACAGCTTCTTAAAATGGTTTCATACACAGCTACATTGAAAGACTATCATTATCAATCAGCGTAACATCACAAACAGGATCTGTTTCTCCCAAGACCACTGCATTTTATAAACCCTGAAAAGCTTAATAAGTAACCTGGATAAAACTGAGTTCTGATTATGAAATACTTTCTTTACTGAAAAGGTTTGAAATTCGTAGCATCACCATTCCTATTACTTGCAACCAAGTACCAAGTTCCGGTAAGTTGGAATAAAGTTTTTTATCAGCTAGAGACAAATCAAGTAACACACATCATTTGGTACATATGTTAACGCAGGACTCTAAAAGCCAAGCTTCCTTTTCAGGTTATGGCAGTCCTGAAGAATGCAACAGCACTTTACATAGAGAAAGGGGTTGGCATGACCTGATCTAAACTTCTCCTTTCTCACTCGCTGCTTCAGAAGTGGCTGCATTTCAGTAGTGTTGTAGCCTCTGAATCTGAAGCACCCTTGCAGTGATCTAACAAAGTAAATACCAGTGGTATGGTTACTACTGCAGCAAAATTCCTTTGCTTGCAAAAATTAAAATTTTGAAGTCTAGCAACATGCAGCAATCTTAYAGGTGGACAAGCAGTTTGAGAAGTTACTAAGAGAAGGGGATGGGAGCATAACAGAGTTGTATCAATAAACATTTTACTTCAAGGAGCTCAAAATAATTCTTCTGATACATGTTCGGACAAAACAGATGAGCGAATCCTAGTTTTCATCCAGTATAAGCWTGCTAGAATTTGGATGAAGAAAGCAGGCTAACGTTTTGTGGATAGTCTCAYATGGATTTGGGTGGAGCTCAAAGAAATACCCCCCAGCTGGCCAGGACAAATGCCCATTGTCTCTGGGTAAGTTCCATTTACTAAAGTTTTAGATGTGCAGGGAGCGCTTCAGGCTGCCATCTGTAGGGGAAAAAAATATATCAAGTGGAAGGATACAGGAACACTGTCTTTAGAAATCAGCAGTGTACCTGAGAAAGAAGGCAGAGAGCAAAGCATCATTTAATCAAGCAGTTACAGAAACAAYTGAGCCAAATCTATGAACACCCTAACAAGAAAGCATCTCCTCCCTGCAATCTGTCAATACTGAGAAAGTTTCCCAAAAAAAGCTGCTGAAGAAGAGAATCCTGGCAGCACCTGGAAATCTTTAAGCCTATCCAAGTTAAGCATGTCTTAACAGCAATAAATATGTAGGCAAATAAAGTACTTCTGGCATGTGTCTGTGATAGATGTTAACAAAGCAAACTGTAGCTTTAACAAGTGTTCAGTGAACAACATAATCAAAAACACAGAAAAGCTTCTGCCTAATAACTGATTTTCAGATCAGGGATCCAAACTTGGAGAAGGGCCACAGAAGCTATATGACAGAGGTCCACAAAATCCTGAAAGGCATGGAAAAGGCTCATTCTTTCTTGTAGCATAAGTACTAAATGGTATCAAGCAGAAGCATCAAATGACTGCTTCAGATTTTTTTTYMAMCCCCCCCCCCAAAAAGGCATGTAGTTAAACTGTAAAACTGACCATCACATGCCAAGTATCTGCACAGACTCAAAAAGCCATTGCACAAGCTCAAAAAAAAAAGGGGGGGGGGGGGTTATTGAACCTAAATACTAAACCTTTATAAAAATCTTTTGGCTCAAGAGATTCCAGAAGCTGCATACTGCTGCAAGACTATGCTAGGAAAGCATTACYGACATTTGCCTATTGCCAAACCCTGCCTAGATATTCCAATGCTAGTCAGCATCCTGGACAAGATGGCCTTTTGGTCAGTCTTGGTATTAGATACACTTAGGACTCCCTCTAGTTTTCAGTTTCACAGGGGTAAAATGCAGCATGACTTACTCCACAGAATTTAAGAAACCTCCAGCCTCAGATCCAGAGGCACTTCTTTCAGCAGAAGTGCCTACTTGAAGGGGCGTTCGCCCCCTCAAACCAAAGTTTCATTAAAGAAGCAGGTACCAGGAACTGCTTGTTCCCAGACAGAACAGTCCTGGGGAAACGTCCCCAGAACCACAGCTTCAGAGTGATTCAGATCAGGGTGATTTAAGAGGTTACCATACCACAGCAGTCTTCCCTGTCTGACAGCTGGGGCTTACCATGCTTGCTGCAGAGACGTGTCCAGCTTCAGAGCTGCCCATAATTGAAGTTTTAACTATCACTGTATTCAATTTAAGTACAGTGAACTTTGAAGTGCAGCACTTGGACGAAAGAGACGCATCTATCCTTCTGCCTTCTCTGCTGCACAAACTGAATCCTTCACACATGGTCAGAGCAGAGCAGCAGGATGAGAAACCACCGCAACCACTGAAATCTGAAGTCATTTCTGCACTAATTGTCTAAGGTCCTCACCTAASCAGTGAGTACAGGCACTCTTATTTTCAGGACTTACTGCAAGGCCTTTGGGCAGGGAGAGTGGTTAGAGGCATGTTTGTAGACCACCTTCGACAGAAGAGTCAGCACAGAGCCAGGCCTCTTGCTGGTACTGCCACAGGCCATATTAACTTGTCGCCTTCAATATGCATCCAGCAGAGTTCAGGTCATGGATTTGTTGGAAGTTCATCACTTATTCAGGCTTTTGTGCAAGAGGTCATTGCTGTCAAATTGTCTGCTTTCACAAGCACAAAAGCTCATGTTAAAATGTAAATACTTACAGGTGTTCCACCAGGCACTCAAGATGAAAGTCAGAGCAAATATATTAGCCCTAGCTATATTTTACARTGCTACTAGTACTTGAATGTCATCTGCTTGTGATTCAAGGGTTTAATGTGGGTTCATCTGCCTAGACAGGAAGCATGGTTAAAGACACAGGACTGGATTTAGAATATTTGGGTTCTTTTCCTGCCTCTGTCACTGTCTCACTCTGTGACCTTCAATAAATAAATTCTTCACGCCACTGTCCCGACTGAAAAGAACACAAGYAAATGCTTATTGTATCCCATTTGACTGCTGTGACCTTGTGTCATTTTTGCTAATTACTAAAAGAATTCTGAAATGATATAAGAAATATTAAACCTACTTGTAAAATCAACCTGAATTAACAAAAAAAATCAGCCTGAAAAAGAAGCAAAACAAAACTCACCTATGCTATATTGTTTCCTTTTTGTTTTTCAAAGCATACAATCTCTGCAACTTATTGCAGTGGCCTTGATGGAGACAGCATTTTGCAAATTCAGCTCTGCAACAAGCCTGGATAGGTCAGCTTACCCCTGTTGCCTAGATTTGTGCACTGCATACCGCTTCCAAGCGATTCAAGCATGACTCCTGCATTGGGGTAACACCCCAAGACTAGAAGGAGGCCTATGCTGGCACAGGTCTACTGGGAAAATCAACTCCCCAGCTGTGGGAAGAAGCAAAGCCAACACAGACTGCAATCATCACGTCACCCTGGAATCTAGTTTCACATCCAGTCCAACCTTGTTCTGCATTCAAGTAGTATGATTCTGGAAAAGCTGGTATCTTCTCCCCTCAGCATTTCAAGCTACATGTCTCTTGTGACTTGGAAGAAAACTTCTTTGGACTGAGAGGAACTCAAGACTTACTCAGTTCAGTACCAACTACAGGGGTCATTTTGCACTGTGAGCCCCATGACATGGAGGACAGACAGACGGTCCTACAGCCTTTAATCACAGAGCGGCTTCCGTCATYGTGGGCCCTCAATATCAACATACAAGGTAAGACAGCTTCAGTAAACCTGATCAGTAAAATGACGTGTCACCTCTCCAGCATAATTAGGGGGAGTGGAAAGGAGTTGCAAACAGCTGCGTTCTGATGCGTCTTCTCCCCCTCCATCCAAGAGAGAAAGAGCAAAGGGAGCACAAGYGCAGGAGCAAAGTGAGTGTGCTCACTTCACATGCTCACTGCAGGATGCCATATCCTGTCATATTTTATACAGCATCCCAAGGCCAGCCAGATACTTTTCAAATGCAGTATGATGTTTGACAGTATGATCTGTCACGGTATGACAGGTTCTCAGAGACAACACAGAGGAGGGAGAAAGGAATGTCACTAACACATTTACCCAACAGCACCACACTGCTCCCAGCCACACTTCTCTTCAAAAAAAGAAAAGCAAGCAAGCAGACACACCACAGACCCACACCAATTTTGCAAAGCATACTCCTTCTGCTCCCTGCTTYTGGCAATTTCTTCTACTTTTATGAATTCTCATAACTCTAACTCACTCGTCCAAAACCTTCCCATTCCTACAGAAAGCAGAGGTCTGTTTGGAGAGGGGAAAAAAGAAAAAAAAAGTAGCAGAAGTTGTTTTACTGACTACTCTCCCCCTAAACCTGCTCCCAGACCTGCCCCCCCCCGCCCCACAGGCACACTGCGCAGTTTTAAGGAGTGCTGGTTATGCTGACATCAGTGAGGCTCCGGGGGCCATCCAGGCAGCTGTTCCTGCTCCTGTTTGTGGCCCAGGGCCAAGTCGCTCTGCCTTTTTGGTGATGTTCCCTCCTGCCGGCTACCCCCACTCCCGCCCACACGTCTGCAGGGTGGGGCGAGGTGGCCACTGGCAGCCTTTCCAAGGAAATCTAAGCAAAAAATAAATAAATAAATAAAATAAAAAAGGAAAAGGAAAAGAAAAAGAAAAGTCAGCTTTCTTTTCTAGCCTCTGGTCAGAAGCAATTTTTGAGAGCCTGCTGTGGGCTTAAGGAAACGTAGTTTTCTTTACAGATGGCTGAGGCCCAAGTTGCCCGTAGGACTTCATCACTAACATGAAAGAGCCACGCTCCGTCCACCCCGCCTCTTACACTCTCCCCACAGGCGAGCGCTGTCCGCCAGCATCGGTTCAAAGCAGCCCCCATCCTCAGAGGCAGCAGCTCCCCAGCGAAACGATGACACCAGAGCAGCACAAAACGCACTTGGACCAACCCCGGAGCGCAGCTGAGGTGCAAGGCATCTTCGAGAAGCAGGGAAGGCAGGGAGTAGCGTGAGGAGATGCCAGGTGTGTCCAGGGCACCTCCTGGTCCTGCCAACCCCCCAGGTGCAGGTTTTAGGCTACCCGTAGTCAGTAACCCCAGCAGAGGGGAGTGTCCCTATGCTGAGCTGCAGCCGGATTTGGGGAGTGACAAGGTGACAGCCAAGCCAACTTTTTGCACACCATCCAAGTCTGCTGCTCGGACCCCGTGTCAAGATTAGGAAAATATGCACACATACACAGAGCGCAGGAGCTGTTGGAGTGCTTTCGTTAACTCTTGCAGGCACCACGTTGAAGGAATTTGAGTTTATTGTGATGTTTATTCCAGTATTTCTTCAAAGCCAACTCTTCAGAGACCACAGAAGAATTGCTACACTTCCTCGAGCTGAGTAATCTTTTCTCAAGTAGGTCAGGAACTAAAGTCAGTAAGACAAGTTCTGAGTTACAGCTCGTAGGGGTTAAAGATTCTGGCTTGTGTCATGAATACTTTTTCTGAAAGTTAAACGCAGGCCTCAGTCCTGAAACACTTCCCTTACCTTCACCCCTGCCAGTATTTTGACTTAAATGGAACAACMTACTTAAGTAGAATTATATCTGTGTTTAAATTGTTTGCAGGATCACTGCTTGGCATGATCTAGACTTGCCTCCAACATAAATGCATGTGCATCCCTTCTCCCTCCACCCCCAGCGAATTTTAAAAATGCCTTGAGAGCCACGAGGCTAATCTGTGTCAAGGCAAAAAAAAAAAAAAAAAGAGGCAAAGAAGATAACCCCCACCACAGCAAATTTTACATCTGCGATGTTGCAGGATGATGATTCACTGGGACAGAAGAATAGTGATGCCGGAAGTGAAAGAGAAGGGTTCCCAATACTCCRTTTAAGGGGAGTCTCAAACCCAAGTACATATATGTACACTATCAACACCCGGAACACTGACATTTCCAAGAATCACTTGTGAATCTGTTTTATTCTAAGGAAGAGGTAAAATGCAGTAGAGTAATGTCAGCTGACCGAAACTGCAAAGAAACCCCCCTTCAGTGTTCAGAAACAAAATCAACTCCTTTCCCTCTCTATAGCCGGTACAAAAGGAGCAGATACAAACAGGAGTTCTCTGGAACAAACCAGCCAAATTCATTCAAATCTTCATGAAGTACAGCAGGGCAGAACCCATTCCTACTCTCAGAGCTTATTACAGCAACATGACTAAACATGCTCAGCAGTCCAATTTGATTGGATGCATCCATTTGCTGATGCCAGAGGAAGATGCATTTCTCTTATACATGGCACTGCTATCACAGGCTGCTTTTCAAAAGATGTTTTGAAAAGCGACCTGCTGCACACATTCTTAACAAGTCACAGTATCACCGACTGTACAAGTGTTTGACCTCTACTTGCTATGCACTGTGGACAAAAATCTGACATCAGCTTATTCCAACCTTAGTAACACCAAACTGCTCCTATAAAACCAGCTGGAACAGAATACAGCAATGCACTGATAAACTCCCAGACAGACCCCTGGAGTGTTGAAAATGCAACTAGTTTAGTACATGAGCCCACATGTTTTAAATTTGGTTTGGTTTAATACAAGTAAGTAACCTGATTAAAAAGGGAGTCTTCTCTGGAGGTCTAATTTCTAGATGTTTCCATTACTCAGTAAGCTTTCATGTTCTATAAACATAACAAATGATATATACATCACTATTGGGATGACTTAAGAATTCAGTTTTAAGCTACAGTGCAAGTCACTTAAGGCAAGAGAACTAGATTAATTTCTGAATGGCAAGAGCCAGCAATTTAACTTAATTTCAGTCCTGCAAAAGTGATGTATTGAGGGGGGTACGTCTTTCTACTCGCAATTTCTGCTTCTAATTTCTCAATTTCAGAATCTTAACACTTGGCATTTTTATATACAGACCTAAAAGAAAGAAAGAGAAGAACATGGTCTGACTGTGACACTTTAAAATGTGTATTAAAYGTAGGATTGTATTTGTTTCTAAACCAAATAACATGTGTATTAAAAAGGAAAAAAAAAGAATTTTTGTATCTGATATGCAAACTAGGCATTTATATGAAAGTTTCCCAAATTCTGCTTTGCAACCAAAGCTGTCTGTTTATACACAGACACCTCAAAAGCAGCAGTGCAGGTTCCCAGCATACCTCAACCTTCCTATCTGGACAGACTCCATTATGGAGTAAGAAGATAGTTATAATTAAATATTTATGCAGAAGTAGGGCCTAGCAGGTCAGTTCTACGATGTGTTAGGTGGCTTTTCAAAACTTAGTAATCGAATGCTGATCCCTGCCCCAAAGAGTTTACGGTGTAGGAAATCAAAGCCTAACACTTGGCATCTGTGTACTGGGAATTAAACAAAGACCACCACCAGCTCATTCCTTGGGTCTTTGGATTAGGGAGCTTGTATAAAAATCCATTACCATAAACTGTGGAAAATTTTATATCAGCCATCTGGACTTCCCCGATCCAGACCTGTGCTACTGAGTTGTGCAGACCCATTTGAACCACTAGCTTAGACAATAACTACAGCATWTAACTTGTACATGCTGCTGGTATCTTCCTGTCCAACACAGATTATTTTTGGCCTAAATACTCGTTAGTGAACATTTTAAAAAAACAGTGAGTACACAAACGGAAACATTTACTGCAAGTCAAGTGATTCAGGCAGCGCAGGCATGAGAGCAACTGCCAGTGTACCAGGTCATAAGTCAGAGAACAGCAGATCCTTCTGCACAGGGTCGCTCAGTACTCTAGGACGACCCCATGCAGGCATCAGGACCGTTCACTGTGCAATACTAGCCCATGCCGACTATCGGGCAGACCATGGCCAGATGCAAGTCTGTGACGTTCCAAATCTACTAACCTACATCTTTTCTACAGAGAATAAGAGTTACGCAATGATGTAAATAAAAACTCTGGCCCCAAACAAGCARGGGCCATCCCTGCCTCAGATCCATCCTCAGGGAGAACTCTCTACATTCTCCTTTTTTTTCCTGCAGGGAAGGACAGGCCTGGGAAGGACACGTCCTCCTCCCACTCACCAGAGGGAATATACTCAAGAAGGTTAAAGCATTGCCTCTAGGGTTGGGAAAAGAGATGCAGGGATGGCCACACTGTTTCAACTATGTCCAAAACCAGGAGAAAAGGGAATTTAGCCAATCGGACTATTACATCTCAAACTCAGTTTGCTGTTTATTGAATAGACTCCTAAAATATATGCACTGACTTTATAACTACACCTGTAGGAATTTCAAGCACCAGAAAAATACAAAGGCACTGATAGTGTTTCTGTTTTTTCAAGTTTCCTGGCATCTTTCATGCTGTGAATGCTCAAGAGGTTTCAGCTCTATATACTCCACATAAAATCTTTGTCTGCTAAAGCCTAAAAAAGTGTTGCTGTTGATTCAAATGAAGCCATGCTTTCCACTTCTACATACTATTTACGTGTCCATTGATCTAAATCACGTAACAGCAACCATAATGAGACACAATCATGTGCAGCTTGGCCCACTTAACAGTCCTGTGGACACCTTAACTTTTATTTGCTGACTATTAAGCATTTGAGATGAGTAACCTTACTACTTACTTCAATCTTTTTTCTCTTTCTCAAGGGAAAAGGAACAATGGAAAATCCGCAGTCACTAGATTTAAAGAGCTTACAAGTTCCAACAGCYTTGCAAGTGGATATTGGGAACTGCTTGAATTGTAGTTAACAGGATTGTAGAGTTCACAGAATCTACCAGTTCCTTCCTGCAGAGCTTATAATCTGCATGGCTTCCTCCCAAAGTAATTGGCATCCACACTGAGGTACAGATCATTTCCCCCACTCCTAGAAATTCACCCCCTAGTCAGGTACAACATGTCTTTTTGCTGAGCATGAAGTGACTGCCACTGCCATTTCCAAAAAAGCAGAAATGGCAACACACAATATAAGATTTTTCCCACAAGGATTAGGAAGAGTTTGGTAAAACTGATAAAAATAATAATAATAAAATTCTTCACTATTCAAAGCAGATGCAGTTTCCAATAATAAACTAAGTACACAACAGGGAATTTGGTGGACTGTGATACAGCTCTCTTTATACTTTTGCAACATGGACAACCAGGCTCCTGCCAGTTTGAATACTGCTAGGAGGTCTTACCAGACAGAAGAGCCACATGTGCTGTAAAGGCTGAAGGTTGTTCCAAGATTAGTTCTAGAAGCTGCCAAGGATCACAGTTTTAAACCTTACTTGGAAACTTGGTAAGATGCACTGACACCTGGTTGAGCAATCTGATAAGGAAGAATAAATGATACTTGAAGCTGTTAGAAAAAAGAGACCCAAAGAAATATATCTTCCAAATTAACTAAATGCAAGGCATAGGTTACACCTCCATAGAGAAGCACTTGTCATTGCACTTGTAATTCCTCCACAGAAAAATATAGTCAAACCTCACAAAAACCTTTAGTAACCCAGCTGCATCTCTTCCACAACTAGCTTCTGTAACGTGCAGTTCCACTTCCTGGACCTTCAGTGTCTCACTTAAAAAGCAAGCCTCCTCCCACTTTCCTTCCTTCCATCCAAAAGCATCAGGATGTACAGACAGCAAAATATTTGAGTTGTACTGCAAGTTTTCCAAGTGAACACCAATTTAGGATACCTTAAGGCTTTGGGGGAAAGGGATAATGATGCTGGCAGGCACATGCCAACTGCACAATATGCCACTGCCACGTACTCTGCCCAATACACATGCAACTGCAAAAACATCGGAAAAAAATGCACACGTGCACAGAGGTATTCACACCCAGGCTGCTTCTCATGTTCTCAAAACACGAAGAGCAGTGAGACACATAATGAACTTCATTTAAGAAAGAAAAAGCACTCTGTAAAATAAAAAAAAGAAGAAGAAAATATAAGAATTTAAAAGCTAGGCTCTTTCCCCTCCCCAAAGCTGAGAGTGGTCCAAATTAAAAGTGATGTTGCTCCCTAAAGGAAATAAGAGGAAGTACTGCTGCTTGTTAGTGCAAAATCCAAAGCAGTCCTCCCATGTCCAAACCGTAACACTAGCAGTTTGAAAGTACGGCCTGGATACAGGAATGGAAATTATCACTGGGATGCAAGAGCTCTGATCGAAACACTGCTATGTACTGATACATCTCAATACAGACATCACCTGCCCTAGGAAACAGTACTAACGCGGGTTCTGGTTAACACCAGCTAATCACCAATAAAAGCAAACGTTCTCTAACGCTTCAGACAAACATGTCGCTTCTCTCACATTTAGAGAGGAAGCAAATAGCTAAATAAATTTAACAAGTTTGTCAACAGCTTATCAACCTCCATTTACAAAGGATGGATGATATAGGTATGATACATTCCTAAAACACATACATTTGTGCTGTGTCAAGAAACTACATGCTAACACCTGTTAAAATATCCACCAGGAAATGACAGTTGATGAAGTTTGTCAGTATCATCAGAAGCTGATACTTCCATTATTAACCACAATATATATTTAGTTTTTTTTAGAACCGATTGAGCAAGTCACTTGGGCAAATCAGCATAAAGAACGTTTAAGATAACCATGATGCTTACTTTTTTTAAAAAAACCCAGAGTGACTTAAAAGTCCAATTTCATGTTCAAAGCCAACAGAAATTACACCTCTAAGTCACTTGGCCACTGTGTGAAAGTCATTCTCAAACACTTGAGTTCTAAACACAGTCCTGGCCCTTGCACAAACGGATGCTCAAAGAAACTTCAGACACCAGGGCAAGGGGGTGTCTTCATGAAGGGAAAACATCTCTTAAAACCCAAAGATTGAATACATGAGATTAAATGAATAAATAATTAAGATTAAACACAAATAATTAAGTAAGATTAAATACTAAACGTATTCACTGGGGAAGGTTAGATGCAGGAAAATAATGAAATGCAAAAGTTGCATTCAGTGAACACCACAAAAGGAGACAGGGGAGGGAATCAAGGTGCTAAAGGCCCCTCTCTCTAATGGTCCTCGGAATACCTATTTTAGTACAGGAGCCTAACGCCTGTGGGGGATTTTGACAGCTTTTCTTTTCCCTGCTGTATCGCCTCTCTGGATGACTGGGACTCTGCAGGTGAATCCTGTTGTGAAAACAGCTGCCCTTTCTCTACATCTTTAAAGAGGTATTCAGATTCTCCTAGCATTACTTAGTTGAATCACTCTGAATAAACAGCCTCCACCCATCAAATAGTTCTTTTGTGTAAAGCACCTATTCAAAGGCAACTACCTTTATTGATTGCTAGGCTAACCAACCTGAAAGCTGCAATACCCCCCCCACCCCCAAGAAAAAAAGGGCAAAGCATGGTACACGGAAATGCCTGTGTTGTTTCTAAAGGAAAYGGGTCCAGACTCCTCAGTAACATCAGGACAATTCCATTCTGACTGCAATAGGCACCTGCGGTAGTTTTAACACTGGCTCAGCCAAGAGCAAAGAGTCCTACTGACTCTTCTCCCTTTTGTCCAGGCCCTTTTTCTTATTCTGACCCCTTTCCACTGTTGCAAGAGAGCAACGTAACACGAATAAGCCTTCCAACACAACTCCACAGCATATGCCCCAACTAGCAATTACGTGCACTTTTTACGTTTGATAATAAAGCATTAACACAAGCTTCATTAAGTTTCGTTACCCTGCTCTGAGCAAAATGCAGAGGACAGGTAGGGGAGATACTGTGGTACTGCTGCCTTGGAAGTCTGCACTCTTTAGTCACTGACCCTCAGATGTTGCTATTCAAAACAGAAGGGCAGGGTGGGGTGGAGGGAACAACTTAAGGTGGGAAAAACTTAACAACTGACAGACATCAAAGATGAGCCATCATCAGATTTCTTGCACTTGAGAACAACAAAGGGTGAAAGCTCCTGAAATTCCTGTTCGGATGTATACCCCAGGAGACAGCGAGCACTTCCCACCTCAGCCAACCTCACCCATTTTCATTTGTAATCAAACGCTGATAACTAAACCTGACCTGGCAAAGCTCTCCAAGTTTCAAGCCCTTCCCAGCCCAACAGAAATAGCTGCATTTTTCAGTGCATCACCCCACAGAGGGGAATTTCAGAAAGTACTCAAGGCCTGTCTTTGAAATTACTGCCTGGAAAGATGCTTCTTAATGGGGGGGGGGAAGCAGACCTGCAGCTGCTGTTTTAAGTATGCTATTAAAAAAATACACACAGAAAGGATTCCTCTTACGTCTCACTAAAGAAAGTCTGCTTTAATTTCTGAACAACAACTTTGCAAGTCAACATACGCTCCACAAGACACTTCTAACCAAAGCAGCAGAGTACCTGAGCAACATCCACTACATCCATGAATGTGAAGATCATGAAAGAGTCCCTGRCCCCTTTCCAAGCTGCAGAATACTCTTGAAAAAAAGAAAAAAAAACAGTATTTTAAAACAGTAATCCCATCACTGGCCATTTTGCTTGAATTCTGAAAGGAGGCAAAAGAAAAATGCACGAAACAACAGGCATTCTCACTACCCTCAGGATAACTGAAAGTAGCATTACCATTCTCTAAATACAATTATCATCTAAGAAAGAAACTATCATATCATCAAACCATCCATCTGAATCTGCTACTAACATGGTCCAGTAATGTGCTGTTTTTTAAAACAGCCTTTACTGCAAAGAAAAAGACATGATTTCACATGTTTTAAGAGAGTATACATAAAACACAGATCTCCGAACTTTAGGTATCATTCATCAAAAAGTTAAAAGGGGCTTTTCTGCACATGCACAGAGTCACGACTAACAGGATTTACTTGTTTTCTGCCTGTTCCTGGGGAACCTTTGCAGTTCCTTTTTTTCCAAGACTGTCCCTACCGGCTGCTATCCAACATACATCAGATGCTCTTGGAGAAGCAAGCAACAGATAACTCTGGAAGGACGTTTGTAAAGGGCACAAATCAAGGACCCAATCCCAGTTACATTTAGGCACCCCGGGGGAGGGTGGAATTACTTCCGTAAGTAGACGACCTGAACATTCAACATACTCCTCTGGAAAACTTTATTTGTCTAAGTTTTCTTTCCAGATGTTTTACTCTCAAAAAATGCATTTTAGGTCAATCAAAAAATTACTACAACTTAAAAAGTGAATCCCTTACAAAAACACTCAGGTTAATTTTAGCATCCTTCTGTTTAGCTGCTTAGCAACTCTTATCCTATGACCTTCTAAGCACCACCTACTTTTACAAGGGATAATGAATATAACCAAAGGGATTTATCTATATGTTTTTAATCTATAGTATGTAAATACATGAACAGTTTTTATCTAAATAAGAAATCCAACTGAGTCCAAACTATGTTGCTGCTTAAAAAGCTTTCATTAGCTATTGTTATGATTACGGTGTGACTTCAATTCAGACAAAGTGATAAAAGCCTTAAGGGTTAAGAAAAGCACTACAGATGTCAATGCCTGTATGCCCTGAGAAACACTGCACTTGCCTTTGGTACCAATGGAGATTATGGATATTAGTAAAAGATAATGAAAACATTTGTTTTTTCCAGTTCTGAAACTTCAGGAATCTCCTGACTCCTGAATTAAAATTAAAAGCCACCTGAGCAGAGAGGGTCAGTGAATGATGTAAGAAGTGAAGACTGGGTGCACAATCTGTGTGAGTTGAGTCAGAGTAAGATGTTCCACTACACTGAAATCTGCAAGCAAATAAATCCTCAAACTCGCAGGTCCGGGAGAAAACAAAACACAACTAAACAAAATACAACCTCCAAACACCCTGTTATGTTCTGTCTTAATACCAAAGCAAAAAATACAAGTCGTTAGTTGTTAAAAGAAATGTGAAAGAGCAGCTACAAAAACAGTCACTACTGCTGGACAGATGACAGTCTGACAATTAGAAGTTCCCTGCGAAATTAGGGCAAAAGAAAAGTTCATTCAGCTCTACCTAAGGAATGGTATTTTTCAACTGCGAGACACCAGTTCCGTTCCAAATATGGATGCTGGGCGCAGGAGGGCGAGGGGGCAGGAGAGGCTGCAGCAAGCTGGGCACAGCCGCCCGGTGCCAAGGCAGGCGTCCGGATGCGTCCCTCCGGCAGGTGAGGGAGGGCCCGGGTACTCGGATTGATTGGATGATGGATTCACGCTGTTTCTGGATTTCTAACTAACAAAAGGGCCTGTTCTTCCCTGGATGTACCTAACTCCCGTTCAGGCTAATAGGCATTATAGCAGGCGCACCAAGAAAGGACTATATACCCTTAAGTCTTCAAAGGGAAAATTAAAACCTAAAACAAATATGGCTGGCCTGACCCTGAGTCACTGCATCCCTTTCACGCACGCTGACCCTGTGGAAAACAGGAACTGCGGTAACAAAACTTAGTGCTTGTGTCAAAACGACAGACCTCAATGAAAAAATTTCAGCCACCATTACAGCTGTGCACTGCATGTTGCAGGGGTGACAGGGCACTGCCATTTAGCAACCGTTGTTAATAAAAAAAAGTTATTTAAGCCACAGCACACTGCAGTCTGGAGTTGGAACAGCAAGAAACACAAACTGCATTTTCTGCCTCTCCTACGTTATTCCCTCCACCACCACCCACACAAAATCACATTAAACTAGACGTTCAGCTGCTTCCTTACACACACGACGACGCTTGCTCCCATCTAGAGCAGCAGACGGGCGAGAGACGGAGGGGGGATTAAAACACGGCTGTGCACCCCACGGCCCCCCTGCACAAATCACTTCAGCCGGCTCGACAGGATGCTGCTCCTCCRGCAGCACCGGAGCATCAGCCGCGGCGAGGCCCGGCCCGGCGGCGTCCGCGGGGCGCGCAGCGGGCCGCGCCGCCCGGGCACTGCGCTGAGCCGGGGCAGCGCTCTCCTCCTCCTCCTCCTCCTCTAGCAACCCCGCGCGGATGCAGAGCACACGAAGATACCGCGGCCGAGAGGTGAAACGGGGGGAGAAAATAACAGGAATAATTGAAAAAAAATAAAGCCAAAAAAAAAGGCAAAAAAAGAAAGAAAAGAAAGAAAAGAAAGAAAAGCCCCCGCGTGCGTGCGGACGGGAGGAGGGGAGAGAAGTGCAGGGAGAAGAAGCCAGAGGAAACTTATCTGCGACATGACAAAGTTCAATCCACCGCCCTCCCTCCTCTGCTCTCTTGAAAAAAAAAAAAGAAAGAAAGAAAGAAAGAAAAAAAAAAGTTGCAGCATCTCGGCCGCGCTGCTGCCTCTCCCCCGCGCCCGCTGCCCGGCTCTGCCCAACAACAGCCGCGTCCGGCCCGGCGCCCCCCACGCTCCCCCCTTAACCTTGGAGTGGGGTGGGGGGGGGCAGAAAGAGGAGCAACCCCCCCCCAAAAAAAAATAGACGCCCCCCTC
>NW_028186868.1:1950833-1970796 GCF_003343005.1 Rhea americana
CGCAGCGAGCTCCGAAAAGAAAATAAACCTTAAGGAAAAGTTAAAAGGAAAGCGACTCCGGGCTCGGGAGACGGGGGCGAGCCGGGCTAAAAGATGTTGCTTCCTCGCAGCCCCATCCAAATTGTGGCGGTGGCTGGTTAAAAATAAACTTTGCAGCAGGAGGGGGGGATGATCTGGCCGGATTCCTGAGCTCAGACGGTTTAATATGGATGAGCATCAGGTCCTGAAGGCAAAACGCCGCGGCTGGTGCCGCTGGTTGGTAGAAAGTCTGCAACAGGGAAGGAAAAAAAACAGGAGCCGCGGAGGGAGGAGAGGAGAGGGAGGAGCGGGGGAAGGGAAGAGGGAGGCTGCACGAACTCATCATCATCTCCACCGCTGCCAGCCAAACTTTTTTCCTCCTTTTTTTTTCTAAAGGAAACTTTTTTTTTTCTCTAARCAAGCATTTCATTTTTTTAAAAAAAGAAGTCGCACAGCCAGCCGACACGCTGCAACGTCCTCACCCCCGCGCCTGCCCCCTCCCAGAAGTTTTTTCTTTCCCTTTTTCTTTCTTTTCTCCCCCTTCCTTAAAAAAAAGGAGGGGGGGGAGAGAAAATCCCTCCTGAGCAGAGGCACGTTTCTGGCCCTTTGTGAGGGATCGCGGCGCCCGCGCAGCCCCGCGGTACTTACGCCGGACTTTGCTGGGGCTGGGCTGCTTGCGCCGAGACATGCCGGGAGGATGGGCCGCCGCGGGGAGGGGGGGGCCGGGGGGGAGCCGCGAGAGCGCGCACGGGAGGGAGCCGCAAAGTTGTTCCGGAAAAAGGAATCAAAATGGCGTTTCTGTGGATGTGCAAAGTTCACCAACTCCGCGCGCGCACTGCCCGCCCCGCCGCGGGAGCGATGGGCGCCGCCGGGGACCCCGCCGCCGCGCCGCGCCGCGCCGCGCCGCGCTGCGCTCCGCGGCACCTCCGCCCCCGGCCCGCCCCCGCGCTGCCCCGCGCACCCTGATAAGGAGACGCATCACGTGCCGGCCCGGCTCCTCCGGGCTGCGCGGGCGGCGGCGGTAGCGGCCGCCTGTTGCACGCAGCATCGCTCGCGCGCCCTACGCCCCCGCGGAGCGGGATGCGCAGGGGGAGCCCCGCGGGGCGGCGGCCAGGTGCTCCGCGACGCTGCGCCCTCCGCGCCGCTGCGCCGGGTCGGAGCCGTCCGCGCACCCCCCCCCCACTCTCCCGCCCCSCTTCCCTCGGCGCATCCTCCGCGGCCGCGCCGCTCTCGCCCCGCGCGTGGGCGTCGTGCGTGGCTCGAGTCCCTGGTGGGGCCCGTCACGCGCCGGGCAAAACCGAAAGGGCGTTAAAATAAACGAGAGGCGCAGCATCCGCGCAGCCCTTGCACGGCGACGGGGGCGAGGCTTCGGCGCCCGCAAACGCGAGCAGCTGCGAGGCGCCCGGGCCCGGCGTCGTGTGCGCCCTGCGGTCCCGGTGGAAGTGCGCGGAGAAGAGGGTTCAGCGAGTGTCGCGGAGGGCGCCTTCCGCTCAGGACCGCGGGGCTTCGCCTGTGAAGGCGGCAGCGCCTTGGAGCTGTGGCCCGACGAGTGGCAAGGCGTAAAAATGAAACGCATGGGAATACTCCATCCTGAAGCCTCTGTGGGGAGAAGTGCAGTAAAACTGCTTGTGAGGAGTGCCGTAATGAGCAGAGGAGGAACCAGTTCGCTCTTTAAGGAAATGGTTATTTACACTATTTCTAAACCAAAGTTGGTAAAAGTCGGCCTTTTGCAGCTATTTATCGTTGAGCMTATATATTTTTACCATAAGTTATTCATGAGATATATGACTAGAAACCGTAAGCTGTTTTTTTGTTGTTATTGTTTTGTAAATCAAGATTTGGCCTGAGGGCAGATGACTTGTGCCAGCTTACCTGGTATCCTATCTCCCTACTGAAAAGGGATTCAAGTGGAAAGGAAGGCTGAATTCCATCCCACAACCAGCTCCTTGCACAAACAGCCTTTTGCATCTAAGGTGTCATCATTAAGTTTTAGTTTGCCCTATTCTTTCCTTTAAAACATTTGGATAAAGACATACATGTCAAGAACACATAGAGCTTTTTTAAAAAAAAAAAGAAAAAAAAAAAAAAACATTAACTATGTTTTATGTCAGGAATGATCATCTTTCCAGATTCTAAGTAAAACACCTGCAGTTCTGGTGATCTGGAAATGCCACAATTGCAAAACTAAACAGTACACACATGTATTCAGAACACATATGGGAAGCTGCAGCTTTAACTTGAATACGTTTGTTTTAGTGGTTCCTGCAGGTTGCATTTTTGTCRGTTGAGTTTCATGCATTATTACATGAAAATTTTGTCTATAAATGTCAGTACTGTTAAGMTCTGTTAAAACTGAGTTGTTGAGTGTCAGAGAAGCTGTATTACGGTTTACCCCACAAAATAGCAAGCATTAGAAATTGCATTTATTCTACTACAAGGTTCTTCTTCTCCCCCCCCCAAAAAAAAATCAAGCGACACCATTAAAAATAAACACACTGTAAAATGCTTTTTAATGATTTCATCTCTGTCTCTATTATACCTGCCATCCAGTGGTGGTAGAAATGTCAGTAAGTTCAACAAGTCTTACAGCCAGCTTACATCTTTACCTGTATATTACCTGTGTATCTCTTGCTGTCAGGCCTCAAAAAAAAAAAGATCATCCATTTCAAGCTCAGCCCTTAAAACATTTTATTCACATTAGAAGACTGCAGTGATTTAAGACTGAATGGCATATACATATAAACTGTGTAGATTAGACCTAACAGTTTACAACCTAAGGCCTTGTTTACTCAGACATATACATAAATTGTTGTAGTTTAAACTGGTGCAAATTCCTGTATGGATAGTCTTCTTCAGTGGCAGACAACTCACATACAATTCATCTGCAGCTAGTATCTTTAGAGTATTCTTAAAAGAGTTTTTTACTACATCTTCATAAAGATTCAGATCCATCCTCACTGTCTTGTGTAACTTCAGAGGTCCTTAAGCAGCCCTCCACATTAAAAAAATAAAATGAAATAAAGGGGATGGATAGACAAAATAGGAAAAGAAATTGTTTAATTCAGCATGTGAATCTACTCTAGAAACCCAGATAAGAGGAATGCAAATAAGTGGATGTTGTAAAGTTCTCTCTGGAAAAATGAGAGTATATAGTGTTTGCAGATAATTTGTAGATAAAATAGATTTTTTGTTGCATATTTTTTTTATGTTTTAAACGTACTCATTCTTCCAAAAACACAAAATGAAAGGTGAATCAGCACATACTATGTTAATGCTGTAAATCTAAAATAAATTCAAAAGCATTTTCTGACCATGTAAGTTGGCCACTGATACAGCACTTTCATCAGAACATCCTTAATTTCTACAGTTTGCAAAAAGAATTATGTAATGAATAAAAAAGATTAACAACCAAGATTTATGAAATAGTCACAAGTGTTACGCCTTTTACATTTCAGCAGATGCATTCCAATTCTGAGCTATCACAGAGCAAGAGAAACTAACTTAATTTTCATACTTTTCCATCATTCAAACTTTTGTAAAGCACTGAAGTGATCAAAGCCTGCCCTGACCTAAGACTGCATGTGACATTTCAAGCAAACAATTTATTCTTTTTATGCCAGTGAAAGGGAAAGTAGGTATATTTTTTTCTGTAATGAAAAAGCCTCTCTTAGGAGGAAATGATTTTCCCAAATATACAACTACATAGCTTTAAAAATACAGATATTCCTTTCATTCTATCATTTCCCACTATCTGCAATCTTGTGTTTTATCCCATCTCTGTTCACTCTATTTGTGACAACTGAAATATTAAGTCTTTGTTTTCCTCAAACAGCATATAGTTAGTATAGTTTTGGATATTGTAACATCAATACTGAGCAGTGATGGCACACATGCTAAGGGGCAAGAAGATTGTCTCTAACTTTTGTATAACAATCACACACATCTCTGATCCTACTCATTAATGTTAAATACAACTAGCAATAGTGCAGATATAAGCATTTTAATGAAGGAATTTTGTGCATTATTAATTTCTTTAAAAACACTGGGTAATATAGCCATCTTGGTGAGATAAAAGCCGCCAGCTTCTGTCCCAAGAAGAGGACACCTCTGTCCCCACCCAGAGTTCAAGTACCAGAGATGTTGATCAAAGTTCTTCAAGGAGAGAAGAGGATGTGAAGGCCAGGACTTGAGGATGCTATTATGTCTTAAAATGAAGAGACTAAAACTAGCATTAGCATTAAAATAAGACATGAAGATAAGCTAGAAAATCCAATTTTTCCTCCTCCAATTAGACATTATCAGTATTCTCTACTTTAGATCATAGTAGTTAGAAGTTACTTGGATTTCTTCTAATGCTTACACATCCCTTTCGGTCAAAACAGTTTTGAGTAAATCAGTTCTCTTACAAACCACAAGTGTTTTACACACTAAAGAGATAGCTTTAGGCCCTGACTTTCCAAACTTCAAGATTGCATTTGAAAGCTGGCTGAGGCAGCCACGGAGAGCCAGCTCCCTCCCTCCCATCTGTGGCTGTCCAGCCGCAGAGGATGTCAGAAGTATTGAAGGTCCCATCTGCTGCTTGAGCTTATGCCTGCACAGCATCCGGTGCAAAAAAAAACGAGTCCTTTTGCCTCCATCCTATTGCTGATGTCCTCACTTGTGCTGAGAGGCAGGATTCAGCCAACACCCTAATACAGTAAAAAGTGTACTTGGTGGATCRGAGAATATGGCCCTGAGGGCTTTGAGAAATAAGTCTTTATAAAACCTAMGACCAAAAGAAATGCTTGAATTTCCTTTACATTTCAACCAAGTATTTCTTTAAATGAATAAACCTGCCACTCTTGCATTTTCTTGGGGTTGGGATTTTCAGTTTTGTTTCTGTGTTTTTTTGATTTTTTTTTCTCGAACTGAGGCATGAGTTACTTGGGTCAGAAACTCCRTAAGAACACGTGAAAAAGAGCAGAGTATCTACCATACAAGCAAGATAATTATACAGAATAAAAGGTGGAGGAAAGTTCACTTAAATATATTTCTTAAACTCTTTAAAAGTTAAACTSAATGAATTCCTGCAATAGAGAAACATGCGGAAAAGCACACCATATAATACCAGCAGGTAACTCTCACATAGCATTTGTCTGATGACACGCTACCGTACAGCATTCCCTTTTACCATATGGGGGTAAAAGTGATGCACCACCATGCTCAGCTACTGGTGAGCCCATCCTCTGGAAATCCTGCAGCAAGAGAGGTATGGAGCAGAGTGATAAAACTTGCTGCTGTGGCTACCCTACCTTTTATCTCTAAGTGCAGCTTTGAATGATCAGAAAGTTAAGCCAAAGTTATCTTAACATTAGGCCTTCAGTGAGCAAAAGAAAACCTGAGGTGACATAGAGATGTTAAGCAATTTACCTCCCGTCTCAACAGGCTAGTAGTGGCAGAGCTGGAAATAAAACTCAGGTTTCCCTCCCAAATTGTAGTGCAGTTCTTCAGGCACTAAGCCATACTACGTTGCTTTATTGGACCCAGAGTCTGGCCTATTTTCAGCCTACAGTATTTTAGTGATTACACATATGAAAAATAAAAGACTGAGTGTTAAGCATTTGCTCTGCCTGCTTCAAGCAGTTTCAGCAGCGCAAAACAGAGCTGACTCACCTAGTCAGCTAAGGATACCTCTTGTCTAAGGACTCATCTGGAAATATGAAGACAGTATTTCTGAAACCCACACCACTTTTTCCCTCACAGATGACAGGTTGGAGGGTGTATTGCAGGATTAGCTGAAGTCTCTGGCTGCCAGAATTGCCGCTTGTATCTCCTCTTCTTTCCTTTTCAGAGTCTCCAGTAGATAGATGCAATGTAGAGCAGCCCTGAGACTGGACCAGCTTGATGAACTAGTCCCTTCACCGGCCCTGATTTTCCAGGTATAAAAAGTAGCATGGACTATTCCCCCAAACTGTTTTAGCAATAGCTGATGTTCCCAAGTACTTCCTTGGGAAGATCAACAACTGAAACCTGTTCTTGCAGGAAACTGTAAAACTTGGGCCCTAGATCCAAAGGTAACTAGCGAATGGTTAAAGTTACATGTGAACAACTGGCATATGCTTAAGCCTAATAACTAAGACAAACAGCAGGGGCACAAAACAATGTTATTACAGTTTTCATAACCAAAATCCTTAAACGAGGAAGGTGTTTGGTTTTTTTTTGTTTTTGTTTTTTTTTTAAGCACATTTTAACTAGATAATTCTAACTAAGATCTACTGGTGTTTACTTAATTACTTAGCAAAGTTCTGAACGGCACACTTATTGCTCAGGTTGTTTAAAAATGTAGTGTGAAAAACTCTCAAGCAGATGTTTGACATTTAYGTTCTCAAACAGTTCTCTGATCACTAACGTACAGCCTCAGGAACAGGTTGTGTAGTATGTATGTGTGTGTCTGTAGAAAGGGAATGGGAAAAAGAACAACGGTAAGCAAAGACACCCACAGCAATATTTTTACTTTTCTTACCACTCTGCATTGCTGCTGAGGAGCCTTTGTGACCAGGTAATGCAAAAAACACATGCAAAAATAAGTTAGTGTTAAATGCCCATTTTGTGATTTGTTACCGAACATGACATGTTTCATTCTTATTGACCACCCAGCCTCTCACACCTAATTGACTGTTAGTTTAAATGTGATTATATTCCCTACTGAAGGCAAGTAGTAAGCCAGCTGTGTGTTTCCCCATGCCCAATTTGCTGTGGAGAGCTGATTCAGAAACCTCTGACAACCAAAATAAACGTACATGCTGATAGTAACTTCTTCATGCTTCGTTGTTTAAAAGGTTGGTCCAGCACCAGCTGAGACAGCAGGAGCTGAAGAAGGGCACCAATATCCTGGTACAGCATTATTTACTATTTATTATTATTACTATATTATAATATAGTAATTATAATGCTATATACTATAAACTATTTTGTGTTTAGTATTATTTACTWTTTTTTTATGCTATATGTTTCTCAGCACTATATTAATTTACTTTTAAATATCTTTAATTATGGTGGACTCAACAGTTTCTCTTAGGAGGTTGGTCCATGGCCTTGCAGATTTCACTGTTGGGCAGTTTCTCTTGTTTTTTTTTTTTTTTTTTTTTTTGTTTTTTGTTTTTTTTTTTTTTTTTTTTTTTTTTTTTTTTTTGCGTCATACATTTGTATTTTCCTAACTTCATGGCACAGCTAATTACAGTTCAAAGCATGCAAGTAGAAACGGGGGTGGGGATGAAGGCAACCCCAAGGAGCCCAGGGAAAAATCAGTTGACAGCACTTTGGGATGGATGCACAGAGCAGGAGGGAATAGGCAGAGAGGGCCAGCAACCAGCAGAGAAGTGAAGAAATAGGAAGTGAGGCAGCAGTCATGAAGAAAGTATGCGAGGGAGCAGTTACCCTGCAGAGAAGGAAAAAGCAGGACAACTTCCAAGGGCAGAGATTAATGAAACTTGGGGGAGGCTGCAGCAACAGGGTTTGCGGAAGAGCAAAGAGAAACAGAACTACTGGGGAAAGATGGTCAGTGGATGCGGTGAATAAATAATCAAGGAGGAGAGGAAAAGACCATCAGGTGAATGGGCATGAAGAGAACCGCTTGTGCTTTGCGCTTACTTAAATCAGAGGCAAGATTACCTCAGGCCAGGTTTATGCTGTAAAGTTGTGCAGAACTGCTTATACCAGTCAATGTACAAAGGGGCATGATTTATAACAGAGGTTAAAACTGAGCTATGCTACCAAAAGCAGTTAATGTTCACAGTTATACAGGCAGAACTATACTTTCACCAGCACATCTTATGTCATTCAGATAATGATAAGATAAGCCATATTGGCAAAAGCCCATTTTCCTGATGTACATTATATCTAGGGCTGGAAAGCACAGTGGTGTATATACCAGTGGAGCTCCTGGCCTGGCGATACTGCCATATTATACTAGCAGATTGTCCATATCAAAGACAGGACTAAGACAGGTGCAAGGAATTCTTCTGCTGATATAATTAAATGTCACCCCCAAAACAGCATGAACTATGTCCAAAGAAGGTTTCTTCTGGCAGAGTAAGATAGGTGTGTGGACCAGAGAGGCAGGACATAGGGAGGTGTTTTAGATCATTTCTGGAATTTTTATTTAAGAAAATATTTGCTTCCACAGAAAGAAAAATCAATACCTGCAAAGTGTTTAATATTAAGAAAAAGTGAGTAAGAGGATTTAAGTCCCAATATTAACACTTTTATCTTCATTTATTATTTACGTATCTCCATTTTTAAATAAAGGATTCTTGAGAAGAAATATTCTCAGTCAATTTTTTGCACTCCTGTCTTCAACTTGTATAATGGATAACATGTTGCATAATTTAGTTTCTTCTTATGAGCAATGAAAGCAGTGAAAACCATCTCAATGAGCATCTAGAGATGGAATATTGGTTAGAGAGGTTAGATTGCATAGATTTGTTACTAAATGTCTTTTTTTTTTTTTTCAATTACTTCAGTGGTCAGATGGGACTGTGTTCTATCTAAAATGAAACTTGAAAAGCAAAAAAACCCCAAACCACTATTATTAAAATGAGCATAAGAGAACTGCTACCTGAAATGATTCACTGAGTGGAAATCTCAACTCTTGAAACATGTTTTCTAAGAATGGGGTGCAAACATCAGGCTCTTCCTTAGCAGAACGCTGAGTCACTAGAAAGGGCAGAAGACACGTAAACTTCAGATTTTCAGCTTTCAATCAGTAGCCCATGTGCTTACAGTAAAGGATTAAATATTTTGGGATTACTATCTCTAAAAACATGCTGAAATCCTGGCTGTCAGGCAAAATTTTTCCAGTGACCTCTTGTGAACTGATAATAGACTGCTGTAGCTCCCTAAACTCCCTGGTGGAATAATCTCAGCTATCGATTTTGATTAAACAGCAACTGGAAATATGATTTTCTCGCAATAATTTTGTGAACAATCTTATGTACTCAGTTCACACTGACCTTCCAAGTTTGTTTGATTAAGCTGGCTATTTTACTCCATGTGCTCTCCCTCTCAAACTGACTGAAGGTAAACTCTGGAGTGCAAATGAGCAGCCTGAATTTAGCAAAAGTTTAGCAAATYTTTTTTAAAATGATCAAATGTAAAGAAACAACAACAAAAAGGCCTGAAAACGAACCTAACTTCATTAGAACAATGAATTGATTAGAATAATTATGCAGAAGACARTCTAAGAGGTCTGAGGAAGAGACTGCTGATGAGCCTAATAGCACAGTGGACTGGAGCACTCGCTTTCTACCTCTGGAGACCTGGATGCAAAGCCTGATTTAAACACCCATACAAAGTAAGTTTGATGATTCACCTTAGAGCCTTTTGAGCAACTGTCCACAAGCAAAAATACCATCTACTGAAAGACACCAGTATCTTCCACAATATTTAGTCCCTTACACACACACGTGCTAAAGAGGGCTAGAAAGTTGCATTAAAGGTCTTTTAGTCTGCAAAGTACATTTTCTTTTGTTTTTTCTGTTAAATTTTACCTGGTATTTAAATCTGCAATGGTTATAGTTATATGTAATAAAGTTATATGTAATAAAGAACTCAGTAATGAATGGTCTCCTAAGCAACATGAAATTCTGAACTGTGGTTTCTGCTGTRAGAGGAGGTGATTTACCTCAGAAGTCCAAGTCTATCGTTCTCTGGGCGCAGACTTAATAAAAACACTGCCTGTTGTTTTTGTGTTGGCTGCTAAACCCTCAATCCGCCAGCCAATGGACACCATTCACCACAGTGCACATCTTTCTTGGGATAATCTTGAAGACAGATCTGCAGATGACGTTCCTGGTCTAGACTCCAGGTTACTGACACAGCAAAACAGAGGAAGTATACACTGTACCTACTTGCATTGTGGTGATTAATTGGAGCTGGTATCATTAGTCCCTTCCTATTAGGAACACCACATTACCCGAGCAAGCTGGGGAAAAAAAAACAACAAAAAAAAAAAAACCAGTGGGTTCAGATTTCATATGGGGAAACTGGCAGTTCTTTTAAAGCTTTGTACCTGGATAATACTGCTGATAGATAGGAACCACAGCAGAATCTTGCGGCAGCAAGTCTGGGCTAGAAAGGAAAAAAGTGGGGTTTGGGGAGCTGAGACAACAATGGAATGCAGGGAAAATAAAATGAGAAGCGTGTATGATAGTTCAGCACACCAGAGTTTAATAACACGGAAACTAATAGAGGCAACTCCTGGCATGATTTTGGATTAGTGCTGACTGCAGAGAACTGGTGTATAGCTAGAGTACTCGTGTGAAAATGTTAGCAGCATATGCAATAAAAACCACTGAACTGGAATTATACAGAAATAAGTTAGTATTGAGACACAGCTGTACTTTGAACAAAGCTTTGAGGAATTTAAAGACAATGATTTGCCAAAGRGAACAACTTATCTCAGCCAGGGAGCCACAACACGTTCCTGTGGCTGCTCCCCACCACTGAGGGTGAGCCCCGCTCAGCTGCGGTACTGAAATGGGGACTCAAAGCTTTYACTACACGGCATGCTCCGCATTGCTTGCTATAAATTGATGTCCTTTCTTCCTATGAACTAAAAACACATGTCAAGTGTCTTGCAATTTTTTCATCCTCTTTTCATTGCTATCGCTCTTATCATAAGAAAGTTGAAAGTTGATCACAAGGGAACTGTAATTATTCAGCTAGCAGCTAGTGGTGATAACCTCAAAGCAAAAGCATGTTTATAGGGTTAATGCAGATTATTTTAGCATCCCAAAGGCTCTGGGCTACCATACCACCCAATTATCCCAGGGCAATGCCAGARAACGGAACTTCGTGTAATTAAGAGAGCCTAAACTAAAGTTTCAAAATCAGTAAAATATGTCRTCTCACAATTCATACTACTAACTGTAAGCTTCTCTCCAAATGTTACAGAATATAATACTAGCTTTTTTAGAATTTAGAAAATGAAACAAATATGTTGGAAAACAAGCTATAGAATTTAGTAAAAACACTTTCAACCTGAAATAGAAAAATCATGAAATTTGCTCAATTTCGTATCTGAATGAGCAAGTGATCCATTAAGCAACATCCTCTGCTTCTACTGGTAAGCGATATTTAGCCATTTTCAATAAATTAGGAAAAAAAAGAAGCAGGATGTTTTTTCCTGTTAAGATGATTGTATTTAGACACTGGTTTCTRTATTTTCTAGGCACCTATATAACCTGATTTTCAGAGATGTTAAGCACATTCATTGCTTCTATGGCTGCTGAGCAACCCTGAAATTTAAGCATGTAAGTATGAATTAGATGCTGAACTACATTCGTCCCATTTAAAAAATTAATGACATAATAATGTCATAATTAATGACCTGGTCCCAGGTAACCATCCARCCTGCTGGGATAGTTAGATGAATGAGTTAGCTCAAAATCAAGCCTTCCCAAGAAGGGCTTAATCAACACTCAAACATTTAGGTGAAAAATTTGTTGAAAAATTCCAGAGTGAATGTACTTACCAATATGAAATGATCTGTTCTCTGAATAATAGCAGAAGTCAGTTTAAAAGTGAAACTTGGTAAAGAATATTCATTTAGTATCCTCTGTAGTTTTTAAAACATGCTGTAGCATGTTGAAACATTGAAAAAACTATTACTGAGAGAACAAGTTACGCTCTCCCCAATTAATTCTAAACAGTTGGGGAAAGAGAGGGAGGCCGCTGTGATTAGGAAAGATATGAAGGATACTATGGAAAAGAAATAGAAAATAAATAAGAATACAAATAATAAAATGAAGAAATAGTTTGAACTTTAAAGAAAAGTAGCATAGGTTAATCAAAAATATATATGGTTAGTAAGGGTTTCTCTGATTATCAGGCACCCGTGGTAAGGATTTGGAAACAGGATAACAATATGATTGCTTAAAGAGATTTTCTTCCATAGCCTGTATGCAAGAAAAATGAGAGGATGGAGTCAGTTATCTCTGAATGGAATACTGTTTCCAAGTACAGTGGGAAGGAGTTAGTGTGCAGATAACAACAAAAAGAGTTGTTAAAAATATTATGTATAAAAAATGCCAGATAACAGACATCTACTTGTAGATGTGACCTGCAAATATCTTTAAACAATCTAGTAATATTAGAAGATGTTTGCCAAATGCTCCTGAATAATCCAAGGTTCTATGAATTATTAACCCGAACATTAAGTAGCCTTGTGTTTTGTGACAAGGTCTCTACAGAATTCTGATTATCAACTCTTGATGATGATCCTGCATGCTCTCTACTGGTCATGTCTCATCCATAAACCCTTTTTGCACGCTTTAGAGGGCCCACAGTTAGAAAGATAAATGTTGTCTTATTACAACGCTTTCCACCCTTTGGGGCCTATTTTTCATTTCAGCATTTTATTTATCATTTGGCATTCACATTAACTTTCCAAAGCAAAATTCCTGTTCCCTTAATGCAGACACACGGCTCCACTGTAGGAATATACAGAATTATAATATCACCCACACAGTGCTTTCTGGGATGGTCTCTGGAAAACAGGTATCTGACCCTTTGCAAGGCTGTCACAGGACTTGATGGACAACATGGAATAAGGATGAAGAGGTTCAGCTCCCAATTAATATAATGTACAATGTATACAGCCATAGTACAGCCTATACAGCCTGCTGCTTTTGTGGAGGATTTTCGATTTCAAGGGATGGGTCAGGGAAGGGTGGAAATGCAGTTCAATTACTCTCCTCCTGTCTCTCCCTTTCTCCTCTCCCCGATAAAAGCACCAACCCTAAATCTGAATGTGTGTTCTAGTTACTTTAAAAACAAAATGAAAATTACCAGCTAGTAAATTGAGGTATGAGATTAAGGAAAACTGCCTCTAGTATCAAAGTTTTGTAATGGCCTGTGAATCAGTGCAATGAATAATTTTATTTTTTTAATTGGAAGGATTTTCACTCCAAGTCACTTTGAGTTTCTCATAAAACAAACCTGATGTCAAACTAAGCATGTACATCAGCAAGAAAATAGGGCAGTGTGACTGACAGGTTTTAATGCTTAAAAAACTGTTCCTGAATTATCCAATATGAGCTACATCCTCCAAGATTGGTTTCTGAGGCCTGCTTTAAAAAAATGGGAGGTTAAAGAAATGCTGACATACTCAACTGTGAGGAATACTAGACTTGTGTAATTCACTTAATATCAGTTTTCTGTAAAATAYTAAAAGAAATATAGTTGCACTTATAGTAATAAATTAACAACTCTTAAATGATTAGAAACCACCCTGATTTCAGAGAACAAAAGAAGAGAAATTATGCTTAAGCCATTTACTACCTCCCTGTGAAGTACAGACTATCTCAAGGTTTATAACTGGTTAAAACAGAAATTGCTATTTTTTTCCTTATTACAAATATCTGATCCTCACTTCTGCCAGGATACTGACAAGATCTTAAGAAGATCACAGCAATGATATCACACTGCACAAAYATTTTCTTATCTAAGATGCTACTGTTCCCTTGCTTGGCTGAAGAGTAAATGCTAACTTTGAGAAAAAGTTTTGCTGCTTTATGTATACCAATGCAATATGGCAAAATCTTCCCCCAGCAGTGACAGTGGTATATAATACTACTACAACAGCTATTGCTGCCTAATTTCATGTCATGCTCTTCACAATCAATCTTACAGCACTTTACAAAAGAGGCCAGTTTTGTAAGTCCCATTGCACTCCTGAAGGAAGTGAGGCCAAGAAAGGGAGGGGAACTAGAGAGCAAGAAGTGGAAAGGTCAGGAATAGAAGTCCTCTCCCCTAGCTCCTGATCTGCTTATATCAATAATGCTCATTTCAGCCCAGGAAATAGAATAGGTTATCATTCCAGAAGGATGAGATCTGTAAGCTATGTAAGTGTGTTTAAATAAAGTCTTAGAAATTACAGAAATCACTTTTCTCACAGTTCTACTTTTACAGCTTTTGAATGCAGACCAGTCTGTAGCTGGATCTCTGCTCTGTGTACACTGGTAATGGAAAAGAATCTGCTGTTCCTCCGCCACTCAGGAATAGATGCGAGGTGGAAAGAGAGAAGAGTTAGATTTTGCCTTGTCCAGTGATTCTTTGTGAAGTGAATCCTGATCTTGACTTTTAGGGTAAGAAGGCTCTGTGACACAGCAGATCTGGGGTGGGTTTGCCCCCCAGAGATATAATTTGAGGAGGGTGTACAGGTGTTTCCTGCATTGCAGAAGTCATCTCTACAGAGACTCTTGTTTGCTAAGACTTCAAAGAAAATACCAAGATGTATGGGTAAATGGCCCTGCCAATACCACCATCTATTTTCTACTTACCAAAGTAGATAAAGACACAGCTCCTGGGAATGCCTAGGAGGAAGAACCATTGACAGCAGCTCTTCAAAACACAGCCCAGAATGTAAAGGAGATTATTTCTTTACTCTCCCCTGCTGGGTAGTTACTTTGGGAAAGATACCCACTGACTTCTGTGCCTTTTCAGATTTGGAAGCTACTTTGAGTAACTCAGTGTGTAAATTACTCTCACTATCCTGATTTTCCTTAATTCCCATGTTGCTGATTGATTGCACCAGAAGACCTTTCCCCTTCAGCATATTTCTTTTTCAGCCTGACCTACTCTGCTTAAAACTAAATCAAACATAGTTCCCCTTGCTTTAACATGACACTAGTATTTGTCTGCATTGCATTTGTTTGCATAGGAAATATATATCCTGAAAGGTGACACCTACAGTTTCTTCTAAACCCTATCTTATATTTTTGTGCCACTCAGTTTGATTTTTTAGAGAAAGCAATATATGGTAAGATGTATTTTTCAGAGGTGCTGAATAACCCAGTCTGACCTGAAATGCATTGGTGCATATCTAAAAAGGTGTGCTGAGAAGTACTGAGAAATCAACATTTGGAAAAGGGGAGCCAAATAGGGAATTACTGTACTTCGCTAAACTCTTATCCATGTCCCTCCACCTCAAATCTACAGCGCAGAGCAAGCACTGCCAGGTGGCTGCAGAGGAGGTGATCTGTCAGGCACTCTTACTGTGCTCTGGGCTTGAGTGGGAGGACCCAGCACAAGCCCCGTGACCTGAAGCACAGCTGCTTTGTAAGAGAGAAAAGAGTACAACCTTGGGCAACAAAATCTAATTTCACTTCAGTGATTTCTAGCTAATGGGAACTTCGAGAAAGCAGGTTTATACCATGGTGACTGTTTCTGATGAAATGCAAAAAACTACAGCTTCCGTGGTCCAGTCACTGCATAGCCTCTCATGTGGGTGTTGGCTGAATTGCACTGATAATGGGAGCTGGGTGGGTAATTAAGACTTTTATATGCCTATTTTGAAATGAGATCCAGTAAATTCAGGCTATAGTCTTGAAAAAACAGTAGGGTATGCTCAGTATTTTAAACCCACCATGTTCTTACTTGTGAGACAGAAATCTGTCAAGCTCCTTCTGAAGCATCTTACTGGAAGAGGGGTTGTAATCATCAAATACCTGACTTTTGTTGTCTGCGCCACTGCAAAAATCAGGGAAACGTGTTTAATGAACATTCCTCTTGTTCAAAGCATTTCAGTAGTTCAGCTCTGATATTGTTTCAAAACTGTTTTCTCAAGGCCCTCCAGCACATGGCATTACGAAAAAGTTGTCAGACTGGTTTTAACACATCTTTTCAGCGCTGATAAGCAAAAGTTCACTGAAATAATTCTGAATAAGATACATGTGAAATATACCTTTCTTAAAACTTTCTGGTTGAACTCAAACTTTAAGTAGAGTTGTTGCATTATAAGCTGAAACAGCCTCTTTCAAAAGTATTAGAAAAGTAAAGGGATGTTTCACATACTGTTCTGAAGAGAGTCTATGTCACATCCTGTTAACTGTGTCTGCTTTTAAACCTGTTTTGTAAGTACAGTGAGTGGCTGACAGTCTTCAGCTGCAAAAAGCTTTGAAACTCCATGACTGAGTTTCAGAAGAAAGACACCATTGCATTTTGGTTGCTAAAGGTAGAACACTCAACAAATAGCATGTTTTTCTTAATGAAGTAAATGATTTAATCTTAAGACTACTTTGCTTAACAATGCCATCATTAAAATGGTAACAGGCTTTGAGGTCCCTATTGAGCATGCTGTGGGATCATACCTTTGCTGCTATTGTTTCATCCTGTTTACGAAGACGTTTCTGCAATTCAGCCTGGTAAGAACAAGATATTAACCAATGAAATAAATCTCCAAAATAGCATGAAGCTAAATCTTTATCTTAWTAGGGCCCACTCTATCCTTATCCTGAATCCAGCCAGTCACCTTAGTAGGATGCAAAATAGTTCCCCTGCATAGTGGAAAGATGTGCTAACAACTATTTTTTATTATCTATGCGGAAAATGATGATTTTAAAAGAAAAATGATACTGAAATTACTGCAACAAGAAGTATTTTACTAAACTATGCACACTAGCCTACTAGCCTAGTAACATAACTTGGTAAAATTGGAGATCTTTTTTTTTCTCTCTGACAAACAGAGCACTCAGCTGAACACTGCTAGAAAAAGCCCTATTTAAATAACTTTTTTTCCTCCTGATTTTTCAGCTAAATATAGCAAAAATACTTTTTGCAGGTGAATCCAGATACCAGACCAGAATCAGTTCCATTTTCTCTTTTCCATACTTTTGCATTAGCTACCCTCTCACCACAGACTAAGCCCATACAGAAAGCTTGATACTGAAGAAGTAGCCTTGGATGCCACACTCAAACTCCTGTTCAAAGCGACCTCAGACTGTAGGCCTTGTTCTCCATCATACCTAAGCTGTGCTTTGTGCCTTGTTATATTGTCAGGTCTTTCTGGGAGCCTCTTAAGACATCAGTATAGATTCAGAGCAGCATCAAGGTCTCTGCCATTTACCCTTGAATAGAAAGGCCTTTGCCAGAGCCAAGAAAAACTAGAAAGCAGTAATTTTCTGGCCACACCTCCTTCCTCACATCACACCACGTATCTCTACAGAAATGAGGGGAGACAGGGTAGATAGGACAGACCATTCTCCTACATCGAGACCACAGGAAAATTTTCTTGTGACGGACATAAGGCCTTTACTTGATCAGAGAAGCATAAAAAAGGCCCATCATAACAAAGAAATCCGATTGTTTATATCATTATGTGAAAGAACAATCACTAAGACAACTGCTTCTCCTCCATAAGGTTTAGTTTTCCCAGGTCACCAGGTTGCTTCAAAACACATGGAAATATGCTGGTAACTGGTGGGGCCATCAAGACTTTCCATTGCAGTCCCAAAGACGATACTTCCTAATCTCGTACTTTCATCCAATAATGTGAGATCTTTGTGGGATCCCTCTGACCAGATCTATCAGACTGCATGGAGGCAGGGGCCAATATACAAGCAGATGGCATGAAAAGACTGTGTCTACTGACTGCTCTACATGGCCAGGAGATTTGACAAAACTAAGTAATGTCTGTCCACAAAAATAAGCATACAAGATCAAAGCAATTATCAATCTTAAAATTGTGGATAAAAAATTGTCTAAATGTTTTCAATGACTGGAGGCAATGAGTTACATCCATCCACAAGATAGCACCCAGGCTTTCAACTGAGTCTTTTTAAGGAAAGCTTTTTGGCCTGCAACACTTAAACTATTATTGGTTTCTACATTTTTCTTAAAATAGGAACTAATGTTACAATGGATTAGTTATATTTTACCATACTTTGCTTAGTTTTATATAACTTTAATTATTAAATTTAGCTTTTAGTAGCAAATGATTTGGGAAATCAATTTCACAAATTATCTCGCACAAAAAGTGAAACAGTAAGATTCATTGTGTATCTTTGAATGTCCTTGAGTTAAAGGACATGGATGCTTTTAAACACTGAATAACTTTCAGAGATGAAAAAAAAAACCTACAGGGATATTTATTTTATTTATAGCAATACCTCACTGACGAATAAGTCAAGGAGGTAACAAAAGAATGGTTGTGCAGTTTACTCCCGTGACTTCTGTTCCCTTGGAAATGTACATGCATACTCACATCCAGCAGCTGGATGCATAAGTATCTCCTGCATCACCTCCACTGGCATTCTCAGTGTGTCTCTTCACTCTTGGTGCATCTGAGTCGGACAGCCCAGTTCTCCTCTGCTGATACTAAGGCTGGGAGCAGAACTGGCCCCATATACAGCAACCCGGATTTTCTTTGCAATTGCAGTGCTTTAGAAAAAAAACATGGCTCTGGAAGAAAAGTAAAGGAGAAACTGATATATCAAAGCATCTATCTGTTATGTTTCTTTCCAGTTCTTAATTCTCACTCTGAAAAGTGATTCTCCATCCCTGTGAATAAAGATCTTTTTCACTATAAGAATATGGAAATCAGACAATAAGAGCTGGAGGGAATAAAGAGGAATGCAATCCTCAAGTTCAATATTTTTTATTTGTTCTTTTAGTTTTGTTTTCTGCTTTTAAAGTATTTAGTTTGATGGTCTCCTACAGGAACACGGTTGATGAGCTCACTTTATTATCTAAAAACTACTCATCATCAATAAAAAAAAAGCAGCAATACTGAAAACAAAGACAAATGCAACGTTACATGTTTCAATCTGCACTCATCTTCCATTGCTCTCCTTAACTTTTGAAAGTTAAAACCATCAAACAAAATTCACTTGCATCCCAACTCTGTAAAAGGGCTGTATGAAGGCAGAGCTGTGGGTGAGCTCTGCACCTCACATTACATCAGTAAGGCAGTTTATTTCTCTCTCTGTTTTCTAAGTAGTTTACAATATGWAGGGGATAAATTCTGAGGGTTTTACTGCAGCAGGAAATATAAGCCATGTACTTAACTGATACAGTTAGGTGGAACATTTTTTAAATGTTTCTTGGCCTGACTGCAAGAGTTACCCAGCCTATATAGCTCCATCTTCCTCCTCCTCCATTAACAAGGTTCACCTATGATATTTACTGCATCATTGCATCCAAGCCAAACTTAGTTACTGAGGCAACTAAGTTTTTCTTCTCAAAGGGTCACAGGGAAACACATCCTTCAGGATCCCCTAGTAACCGTAAGCCGGTACGGCTGGGGAACATCAGCAGTGAAATGCCTGCTTTCCATCGCTAAGGCAGCGCCGCCTGTGCCTGCACAAGGGGGGCAGAGTCTAGTTACATTCCTGACCCACTTTCACATCCCTCCCTCCTCCTCCATCTCCTCCTCCTCCCTCGAAGAGCACAGCAGCAACCAGCAGGCCGGCGGGAGCCTCCATTTAGCACACGCCCGTAACCGCCAAGCTCTGTGCTGTCTCCTAGCAAGCAGCAGAGGTGCAGGTTTCCTCAGCGGCGGGCKGCCAGCGCAGGGAAAGGCAAACCTCCCCGCTGCGAGCGGAGCCTGGGAAGGCCGGCTTTGCTCCCGCTGCTCGGTGGGCGCAGCGGTGGGGCCTCCTTCTCCTTGTCTGGCCCTTTCCCCGCTCCTTAAGAGGCATCTGCGTGGCCACCCAAAGGCCGTGCCCGTCCCTTCGCTCCCCAGGAGCCGCTCAGCCGTCCGTGCCCTCATCTCCCCACGAGCCCTTGTGCGCACGTCTGTCTGTCTGTCCATCCGTCCTGTCCTCCTCCTCGCCCACCTCCTGGATGTAACACCGCTCTTCCTCTCCCACCCCTGTGCTCCCGGGGCTCGTCCCTGTCCCCAGACCTTGCAAAATCTCCCGCCCGTGGCATGGCRGGGAGGGAGGCGAGCAAGAGGAAGGAGCTCCCGACGGGTTTTGCATCCCTCCCGCTGCTCAGGGCACTCGTCTGCTCCTGGAGCGGAGCRACCCTCCCTCCCTTCCCCTGCAGGCAGTCTAGGGGGGTTTCGCCTGGTTTTAGGGGGGCAGAAGTTAACCCGCTGCCCCCCCGCGGCCGTCCCCACCAGGAGCGGCCTGCTCCAGGCGCAGCTACGGGCCTCGCGGGGCCCCACTGCTCCCGTGGGGCGCGG